>NC_092402.1:68271269-68589081 GCF_030028105.1 Mobula birostris
AGTATTATTTAGGTAATCCAAAACCCAGCTCTCAACTTGCCCAACTCCCATTCACCTGAAATCCCTGTACTTGCTGTGCCTTTAGCTGCTTGGGTCCCAAGCACTGGAATCCCCCAAAACACACTTTCTTCCTTTAAAACATTCCTTATCAAACAACCATGGACCAAACTTTTGGTAATTTAATACTAAATTTGTATGGTTCATTGTAAATGTTTTGGTTCACATCAGCAGCAATGACTCAATTTGCATAATTACATTATGTTAAAAGTGCTGAATGGAATAGCTATTATCATGAAAAGCAAGAAGTCACACTAACAACTTGGACTCTCATTTTCTTATGATACAGGAGCAACTTTGTGGCTCTTGCATCATCCCTTCCCACATCCATTCTAACCTAGTCTCTCTCATGCCCATTAACAAGCCCCTGATTCTCCAACCACCTAGCTACATTGGGGAAATTTTCAGTCGGCATAAATAACTTACCAGTTCTGATGACTACTCAGCCACCTGAAACATTACTCTGGTCCCATTCCCCAAGATGTTGCTGGTCCTGCCAAGTATTTCCAGCATCTTCTGTTTGTATAACCTGCCAATTAGCAACTCTTTGGGATGGGGGAGGAAACTGGATGGGTTTCCTCCCACAGTCCAAAGATGTACCAGGTGGGTTAATCAGTCATTATACATTTTCCCATGATTAGGTCAGGGTTAATCGGGTTTGTCAGGGGTTGCTGGGGTGGTGTGGCTCGAAGGGCCGGAAGGGTCTACTCAGTGCAGTGTCTCTAAATAAAATTTCCTTCTGCAAAATGTGACGTCAACAAAGGAAACAGGGCGAACACCTTAGAGATTTTGTTTTTTAAAAATTCATTGTTGGAATCTGGGTATCACTGATTAGCCCAACATTTAATGCCCATTCCTAATTGCCCTTCAGACATCTAAGTGGTTTGTTAGGCCATATCAGAATCAACAATATGGGGTTGGTCTGAAGTGACACATATAGGCTTGAGTACATAAGGATGGCAGCTGTCCTTCCCCCAAAAGATGTTTGCAATCCCATTGGGTTTTACATTAATGTTACATTGTTGTTGTCATCATTGATCATTAGTTGTTGCTTCAAATTATTGATTCAATTTAATAGCAGGCGGGATTTGAACTTGGGCCTCTGAATTGTTCATCCAGGCCTCTTAATTACTTGTTGAGTAATTTAACCTCTGTGTTGCATTGTACCAGAGCTACCAGTTTACATTTGGTAGATTGAAAGAACATCGCACTTGCCCATAACAGATCATGAACTTGCAATTCAGGGTCCCATGTTGATTTAAGACCCCTTTTTGCCATCTTATCATAAAGTGGACAGAACATGGATGGTCATGCTCATCTTAATCATAAATAGTGTTGAAATGGACTAACCAGTGGCATTTCAATAAAGAAAATGGACCTGGTGCAAACTCAAATCAGAGAACACGTTTCTTTGTAGAAGTGATTATTGTGGAGGCAGCAAGATCCAGAAATTAGTTCACTACCTACCTCCCAACTGGATCAGTGGAAAAATTCAAACCTCTGAATTGTTAGTGGGCGATTTCATACAGGTTTTGAGTTGAAGTTGAAAATCTAGCTCCTACTCTTCCTTGCCATGACATTTAATAGTTATTTAACAGTTTATGTAAGTTGAGGCACCTCAGAATATTTAACTTGTTTTCCCCAAACCACAGAGGTTAGCATACACAACTGCCTAGAATGTGTAGGAGATGTCTTTGCATTCATAAATGTTTCTACAACTCCACTGCTAACTTCTTCTAATTCAGGCTAGTACAGATTTCTGGAATGAGCAAGGTGAAAGAGTAACAGCCTATAACAAAGGCAAATGTAGCTTATTACATAAAAGACTTATAAACAATAATAAGGTGGGCTATTTATTCCCTTGTCAATTAAATCCCAAAATCTGGGACAGAATGAATCAAGGAAAGTGATAATAAAACTACTTCCACTTATGCTGAACTTATTTACATTCAAAGTGTGATTTATGCTTCAGCTAAAATGTGAAAGTCATTGCAAAAGAATCAATGTGAAGACAATTTTAAAAACCCAATTCAAACTTGTGCCAGGTTTGTGCAACTTCAAAGCCTTTCTTCTCCGTTCAGTCTGAACATTCTGCAGTTGAAACCCACGACAGGAGTCCTACGAAACCTGACATGTGTCTCCATTTTTAGTATGTCGCCTGGTGCTCTCACTTCTATTCAAACTTTGCCCATGCCCCATGTCATCATTATTTGGGGTGCTTTCAGGATCTTCTTCAATGTCTGGTTTCCTTTCTTCAGTGCACGTGGCAGTTCTTAGTTCAGTTGCATCATACAATTCTTTAGCAGATGGATCATTTATGACTCCCCCCATTTCCTTTTCAAATTCCTGTGCAGTTTTACTTCCTCCTGGTTGCTGAAATATACTTTCCACCCGTCTCTTCCAGGATGAATCATCCCTTTCCTCCTCATAGTCAGCACCTGGTGATTCCAATTCTTTCTTCTCTTTTGCCACAGATTGTCCTTGGTTTGCAGGCACATGTTCTCCATTCTGCTCTTTTCTTTCCCCATGCATCTCACTCCTGCAGACATCAACATTGTCTTTCCTGCTCATTTTCCCTTCACTTTTTGCAAGGCTTTTTTGTGGCATTATCGTTGTAATCACTTGCACAAACATTTCAAAAGGGCCCTTCTCCTTCCCTCCACTGCCTTCCTCAGTGTTGCCATCACTGTGTATTTGTTTCCCTTTCCCCTTCCCCTCAGCAGGTTCACCCATTACAGTTTTGTGTCCTTGCATGTCTAGACCTATGTTAATCTTGTTCATATCCTTATCTGCATTGTTCTCTTGTAATTGACATAGTCTTGCTTTTTCATTGGTATTCTCTCCTCCTTCCCTTCTACTGCAAGCTTCTCCATTTATTTTATCAATAGAACTTTCCAAATCCTGTTTCAGATTCATAGAAACTCCGTCTTTTGCAAGATTTGGAATGGTTTCCTTCATGCCCCAAAACTGATTGGTGACCTCTTCTCCATCTCTGCCACTCTCCATCCATTTATCATGAGCTCTTGCAACACCATCAAGAAAATCCTCTCTGCTGCTTTCCATTACCAATTTCTTGTGACTTTTATCTGTGGACATTGCTTCTCCGTTCCTTTCTTCAATTCCCTCCCATCTGGGCTCTCCATGGGTTACTCCGTGGTCTTGTATGAACTCCCCTTGGCCGAGAACCCCTGTTACACTTCCACAAACTTCTGTTGATTCTCCTTTTACAGTCTCCAGGTTTTTCCCATCATGTATTTGCATCATAATGGTTTTCTTTTGTTCAATTTTCTCTTTTACTTCCTCTTCCACCGTGTTCAAAGAATCATCACAGAATTGGCCTCTTGTTGCAGCCTCATTTTCACTTTGGTTTTCATTGAGCGCAGTCTCTTCCAAAGCAACTTTACTTACCTCAAAGATTAGTTCTTTCTCTTCTTGTCCTTTAGAAGCTTCGGTTTCCTTATGTTCCGAGTCCCTGCCTTCACTGCGCAACATTAGAGGCTCTGTTTCACTACCACTACCTTCCATGGCTTTATTTGATTTGAATCTTTCAGTTTCATATTGAAGGTGGTTCACATTTTCTGCAACTGTTATATTCTCACCATCCTTAATCAGATGAGTAGAGTCCTTCACATGCATGTCATCTGTACCTTGTGTGAATGTGTTCATGCTTCTCTCTTTGTGCTTTCCATTTGAGATCTCCTCCGGTATTTTTCTTTTATGTTTAGTTTCAAAGCATTTCTGCACACCACCTACAAGGTTTGATGCTGAGTTCTGAAGTTTCTGCACACTATTTATCTCAAAATCATCCAATTTCAACTCCATTTTCCTTTCATCCAAGTTTTCCTCCTGTTTAAGGTTGCTCTGAAGACCTTCATCCATATTCTCTGTAGCAGTTATTTCAATAGCCTGTGGAAATACACCACAATTAATGTGTAAAGTAAACCATAGGTTATAAGATTCAGCAGTTATTTTTACTGTCAGGAAGGTTTAAGACTGGCAGATGAACAAACAGGAATAGGGAAAAGACTGTTGCTTTTTAAAAATAAACAATGTTTGATGATTTGGAATGCACTGTCCTGGAAAAGTCAGAGGAAGCAAATGCTAAAGTAAATTTCAAAAGGGCATTGAATGAAAACAAAATATTATGGGGCTGAGGGGAAAGAAATTCTAATTGGAAAGTTTTATCAGTGAGCTGGGACAGAAAATAATGTACAAAATGGCCTCCTTCGCACTATGATACTAATGAGGGAAATTATGTATATTTTTAAAAATCATCTCAAGGGCAATTAATAAAGAAGAATTTTTAATGCAGATGCTGGAAATCTTGAGTTACAAACAAAATGCTGGAGGAACTCAGCAAGTCAGGCAGCATCTATGGAGAGGAATAAACTTCCACTGATGAAGGGTCTTCATCAACTGTTTATTTCCCTCCATAAGATGCTGCCTCAATTGTTGAGTTTCTCCAGCATTTTGTGTGTGTTGCTCATAGGAAATTAAATGGTTTCTTCTTTTAAAAAAGAGATTGAGGGGAGGGCTCAAAAGATAAAACAAGGCACCCAGGATTTCTGAGAAAGCTTTCCATTGATTGGATGTAATTTCCCCAAAGCCCGAGCTGCAATGCAACACAAGCCGATAACGCAATAACTCTTACTTCACACTTCTTTCTCCCTTTCAGTTGCTCCTTCATGCAATTAGTTTGCTGCAACAGTGAATATTTAGCAACTTTCTGTGTTTCCAGCTCCTGTTAATGGAATGAGAGAGCAGTCATCACTCAACAAGCTTTCATACATATACTACAGGAATTTTCATTTACTGCTCTTTGAAAGAAAAAGAATATGTCCACTTTCTTCATTTATTTTTGCATCCAACACTTTTTGGTCACTGAATGTAATTATCGCTCTCCCCCAGCTCTGTTGTAATTTTTTGCTGTAACCCCACCACCCACAAACATCAGTACAGCATTATTACTCCTCTATTGACATTCTGTATACCAGTTGATATGGCCTTGGGATCAAATTGTAGCACTTGTGCATGAAATAATGGTATAGTGCACAGAGTTAAGACTGTGAAACATTGTGCCCCTGGAATTGCACTGTGCAAATAGTATGCTAAAAGGGAAGAGTTAATTCATCAACATCAAAAGGTCCAATCTTCCACATCCATGGCAAACATGAACAGTGGTACTAGACAGAGCCACTAAATATTAGAGATTGGGGGATCTCAGCTAGGTGTGGGGTGCAGCAAGGAATACAAGGCCATTATTGATGGAGCTACATTGACAAGAGGGCAATTTCAGGCTCTGACATCTTCACATGATTGTTATTGTCTTGAAAACCAATGGGCATTGTTCCTTCAGTTTAGAAGTAAATTTGAAAGCAAGGACTTGGTACCTTGGTTACTTGCTTGTATTTCCAGTGAAGCTCGGCCAGCTCTTCCTCGGTGCCTTCCAGAACATCTTTTAGCCGCTCCACCTCATACACGAGTAAAACCTTCTCAGTTTCCAAATGACGAATTGACTCAATTGCATCAAAGTACTTTTCTTTAAAATCTTCCTGGGTTTTCTAAACACAAGCAATATAAAAACTGTGGTTTATGTTCACAGAGGAAACATTATTTCAATAATCATTTCATTATGTGTAATACCATGGGTAACTGTAGATGCATGAACAGAAGAATATGCAAGGAAGTAAACAACACTTAGAAAGATGGAATTAAAAAATCTCATCAGCCCAGATTCTGCTTTTTCCTCCCAAAGATATTTGTCACAGATTCCCAACAAAATGATATAAACCACTTCCTTCAAGAAGGCAGTGTCATATTGGGATAACAGAATTGAATGTTAGGACAAAGAATCAAATATTGCCCTGTTTGACCCTCCTTGCTGTTTGAGGCGTAATCAAAAGATGTCCTGTGTGGCATAAAAAAATGTTACAGTGGCACCCTGGAATATTCATAGAATTATTTTTAGTGCCCAGGAGAAACTGTAGAGTCTCATCCTCCTGAAAATATCATTAGTTATCCCTCAATTAATAAGCTGGGTATAATCATAATGGAATGTTGCAAATTCCCTACGGGATGGAATGAAATTGGTGATCTTAATAACCTTCTTTAAGTTTCATATTTTCTTTGACATTTTACCAGTTAAGTCATGCATTACAGTAATAAAAGAAACAACAGTGCTCAATTTTCTTAAGAGACCTGTCATGGGGATGCAAAATGAATATTTACTTTATACTTTATTGTCGCCAAACAATTGATACTAGAGCGTACAATCATCACAGCGATATTTGATTCTGCGCTTCACGCTCCCTGGATTACAAATCGATAATAAATATTAAAAATTTAAATTATAAATCATCAGTAGAAAATAGAAAGTAAGGTCGTGCAAAAAAAAAACCGAGAGGCAGGTCTGGATATTTGGAAGGTACGGCCCAGATCCGCAAGCACATGAAAGACCATCCATAGTAAATTAAAGGCTTGCATTGGTATACCAAAATGTTCCTCAAGAAATCTGGTGACATAATAAGTAGTAAGCCACTTGGCCCTTCACACGTGTTCCACCATTCAATGAGATCATGACCGATGTTTTACCAATTTCCTGTACCAATTGCACATCCTTCAACTCTCTTAATAGTAAAAAATCTATTGATTTCTGTCCTTAATACAATTCTCTGAGCCTCCTCTTGGGTAAAGAATTCCAAAGATTCACTGCCTCTTTTTCTCATTTCTGTACTAAGTAAATAACCCCTTATTTTGAGCCTGTTCCAGACATCCCAGGCTGGGAAAATCCCCAATTCCACATCTACCCCCATCAAACCCATAAGAATTTTGTAGGTTTCAATAAAATCACCTCTCACTCTTCAATCACAGAGTGCTAAGCTTTTCTGAATGGCAGGAACTGCAATTAATTGATTAGTCACCATCAGTAATTATTCTTTCTGGAATAGACTCTAAACAGGAAAACACTTACGTGGTCAGCATCTTCTGTTTCCATTAGCTCCTCACTCTGTGAAATAGAGATATGGTAAAGAGAATTATTATATATTAGTTCAAGAGCAAATCTTAAATAATCAAAGCCCCATCTCCATTTCCCCTACCAATAAAAGCCTGGCTCTTTCCTGCTATTAATTCAATTAACTTTTCCCTTTAATTTGTTCCACAGATTATGATAAAAGATGGACACAACATCCAAATAGGACCACTCTCAGCCTTCTGTTGGTTTGCTGTGGTTTCTACCCAAGAAAGAGCAAGAAGAACAAGAACATCCTCGTGGGAAGTCTACCCCAACATGTAAGTTGTGTTGCATCTTATAAACATTTATCATGCTGAGGAAATGCCACACAAAAGCTCACCTTGCAATTCAAGATTGCAGATTTACAACCTTTGTGAGACCATCAAGCTATTAGGCCAAGAGGGGTCTCTACTGGACCTGAGCCATCAATTTGGCAATGTACTGGTTCCTGGGAGGCTCTGGAAATTTGTTTAATAACAACTATTCTGTATCCTCAAACTTCCAGCTTCAGATGTATTTGGCTTACAAGCACAAACAATATTTCATGATAGAAACATAGAAACCCTACAGCACAATACAGGCCCTTCAGCCCACAATGCTGTGCCGAACATGTCTTTACCTTAGAAATCACCTTAGAAATCACCCATAGCCCTCTATTTTTCTTTTTTTTTTAATTTTATTTTTATTTGGATAAGGAATTCACAAATATCATGTACTTTTTTCACACATATAACCTTTTCCTTTTTTTTAATATGTATAAAACTACAATTATTTATACATTCTTAAGTACACATTGAGATGATATAAAAGGAAAATAAACATTTAAATAGATAATTATGTACTGTGGTAAATCTAACCTATTAGGCTAAGTAATGGAATTAGTTGTTAAGAAAAATGGTAATAATAGTTTCCATATAACCCTTCTGGACCATTTCCACTGGTCCAAAATGTTGTATATAAGCCTATGTATCAACCATTGTAGGTGTTTATATCCTAATTTGTTCATGCTTGCTCCTGCCCGCAGACATAATTATCCAATCCCCATGTACTTATTTACTTAATTTTTTCATTTTTTTTATCCCTTTCCCAAATCTTTCCCTTTACTTGTGTTAATTCTCTATTTTCCAAAAGAAAACAAAAAAAAAACCAAACATTTAGACTAGGGGTGCTTACGTTAGCAATATTACTGTGTTGATGAGAAGAGCAGTATAAATCATTAGGAGAGTCATCTAAGGTCTGCTCGCATTGGGGTTATATATTCAATCCATTTATTCCAGATTTGATAAAATTTCTCTTTTTGAGTTCTCAGGGAGTAAGTCAACTTTTCCATTTTAAATATTTCCAAGATAATTTCGTACCAATCTTCTAATGTAGGTGGTATTGGATTTAGCCATTTTCTAGTGATTGATTTCTTACTTGCCGCTAAGAGGGCCTGCAGCAACTTTATATCTTCCTTCTGTTCAAGAAACAATACATGCCCCAAATAGAGCGTCTCAAAGTTCAGAGGTATCTGGGACCTAAGTACCTTAACTAATGTTCTATGAATACCTTCCCAAAATAGACTTAATTTAGGGCAATCCCAGAAAATATGAAAATGATTTGCCTCCTTGGAGCTGCACTTTCTCCAACACATCACATTTGTATCTTTATATTTTTCCTGATATGGGGTCTTGAAGTATCTTATAATGTTTTTCCAACAATGTTCTCTCCAAGTCAAAGAATTAGTCGAGGACCATTGAAAGCTGCAGATTTTCTCCCAAGCCTCCTCTGAAAGTACCAACCCCGCTTCTTTCTCCCACTTCTCTTTAATATACAGTGTATTTACATTTTTAGCATGGGAGACTGCATTATATAATCGAGAAACTGATTTACTAGGTATTGAACTGCAAGCCGAATTCAGAATCTTGAAAAATTCTAATTCTACTGTTGATAGGTCTGTATATCTACAACTCTGGTTAACATAGTTTCGTACTTGAAGGTACCTAAAAAAGTCATTATGTTCTAGGCCATGTTTGTCCTGCAGAATTTGGAAACTTTGTAATACTCTTATCTATAAATGAGAGGTAGGTTGTAAGACCTTTCTTTATCCATAGCTCAAATCTTTTATTTCCTCTGTTGGGAAGGAATTCGGTATCATATGCACACCATCTAAAGAGTTTTAACATGTTATTAATTCCACATGTATTAATCACCTTCTGCCATACTTTTAATGTAAGATTTATCCAAGCGTTTTTAAATTTTTCCAACTGGGCCATCAATCCTTTGTCAGCTATTGAGGCCTGAAGAGGAAAACTGTCAACTAATCCAAATTCTATTTCCTTCCATCTAACCTTATATTCCCTATTACACCAATATAACAGAGGTGTTATCTGTGAGGCATAAAAATAATTTCTCAGGCAAGGAAGAACCATACCTCCTCCTTCCTTCCCTAACTGTAAGGTATTATATCGAATTCTAGGTTTCTTTCCTTGTCAAATGAAGCGGGAAATCCATTTGTCCCATTCCCTGAATTGATTATCATCCACCTCCACCGGTAAGGTACGGAAAAGATACAATAACCAAGGAAGAATATTCATTTAGCCCTCTATTTTTCTAAGCTCCATGTACCTATCCAACAGTCTCTTAAAAGACCCTATCGTATCCGCCACCACCGCCGTTGCCGGCAGCGCATTCCACGCACTCACCACTCTGCATAAAAAAAACTTACCCCTGGCATCTCCTCTGTACCTACTCCCAAGCACCTTAAAACTGTGCCCTCTTGTGCTAGCCATTTCAGCCCTGGAAAAAAGCCTCTGACTATCCACATGATCAATGCCTCTCATCATCCTATACACCTCTATCAGGTCACCTCTCATCCTTCATCGCTACAAGAAAAGGCCGAGTTCGTTAAACCTATTCTCAGAAGGCATACTCCCCAATCCAGGAAACATCCTTGTAAATCTCCTCTGCACCCTTTCTATGGTTTCCACATACTTCCTGTAGTGAGGCAGCACAGTACTCCAAGTATACTGTAACATTACCTCTCGGCTCTTAAACTCAATCCCACGATTGATGAAGGCCAATGCACCATATGCCTTCCTAACCACAGAGTCAACCTGTACAGCAGCTTTGAGTGTCCTATGGACTCAGACCCCAAGATCCCTCTGATCCTCCACACTGCCAGGAGTCTTACCATGAATACTATATTCTGCCATCATATTTGACCTACCAAAATGAACCACGTCACACTTATCTGGGTTGAACTCCATCTGCCACTTCTCAGCCCAGTTTTGCATCCTATCGATGTCCCACTGTAACTTCTGACAGCCCTCCACACTATCCACAACACACCCAACCTTTATCTCATCAGCAAACTTACTAACCCAACCTTCCACTTCCTCATCCAGGTCATTTATAAAAATTACAAAGAGAAGGGGTCCCAGAACAGATCCCTGAGGCACACCACTGGTCACCGGCCTCCATGCAGAATATGACCCATCTACAACCACTCTTTGTCTTCTGTGGGCAAGCCAGTTCTGGATCCACAAAGCAATGTCCCCTTGGATCCTATGCCTCCTTACTTTCTCAATAAGCCTTGCATGGAATACCTTGTCAAATGCCTTGCTAAAATCCATATACACTATCAAATGAATAAAACAAAAGTCGAACACATCAGGGAAATGTGACAGGATTAAATGGAGAAAGAGCAGGGTGTAGAAGGTCTATTGGACAGCTCTCAAAAAGAGCCAGCATGAGCACACATTCTCTTTTGATGCTCCATATTCTATTACTCTGTTTATCTGGCTAAAGTATATTATTTCACCTATTCCCTCCCCCACCTTCCTTAACTAACTTTCTCTCTCTCCCGCTCCCAGTTCTGATGGAGGGTCCCGGATGGTCCTGACAAAGTGTTTCCAGCATTTTCTGTCTTTGTTTCTAAAAACAATTGTGGAAGGAACAGGCAGGATACACAATAACCTCTGTGTTCCGTGCTGTAAGAAAAATTGTGAATTATTGCGGTAAGACAAATTTTTGGTGGGCTGTGATCAAAGTGAGAAATCGTTTGTTAGCGAAGCAGCGTGAGGTTTAAAAAGAGCTTAGGGTCTTTCGGAACTTTTTGGTGGGCTGCAATCATAGTGATCTCTAAGGCACTTGACAGAGGCCAATTAAAAGCAGCAGCAAGGTGTAAGCAGAGTGGCCATTGTTGGAGCAGACAGTGTTAGAGTGGCCAGGCTTAGGCAAGAATAGGCGCAGGCTAGAACTTAAGCTTGACTAGTCAGATGTATAACAAGTGTAGGCGGGATGGCAGTTAAGGCAGTGGAATGTCTCTCCTGTGAGATGTGGGATGACTACATCTGCAAGTAGTACACCCAACTTCAGCTCCTGACTAACAAAGCCAAGGAATCAGAAACAACAGGAATTCTGCAGATGCTGGAAATTAAAGCAACACACATCAAAGTTGCTGGTGAACGCAGCAGGCCAGGCAGCATCTGTAGGAAGAGGTACAGTCGATGTTTCGGGCCGAGACCCTTCGTCAGGACTAACTGAAGGAAGAGTGAGTAAGGGATTTGAAAGTTGGAGGGGGAGGGGGAGATCCAAAATGATAGGAGAAGACAGGAGGGGGAGGGATGGAGCCAAGAGCTGGACAGGTGATAGGCAAAAGGGGATACGAGAGGATCATGGGACAGGAGGCCCAGGAAGAAAGACAAGGGGGGGGGGGGACCCAGAGGATGGGCAAGAGGTATATTCAGAGGGACAGAGGGAGAAGAAGGAGAGTGAGAGAAAGAATGTGTGCATAAAAATAAGTAACAGATGGGGTACGAGGGGGAGGTGGGGCCTAGCGGAAGTTAGAGAAGTCGATGTTCATGCCATCAGGTTGGAGGCTACCCAGACGGAATATATGGTGTTGTTCCTCCAACCTGAGTGTGGCTTCATCTTTACAGTAGAGGAGGCAGTGGATAGACATGTCAGAATGGAAATGGGATGTGGAATTAAAATGTGTGGACACTGGGAGATCCTGCTTTCTCTGGCGGACAGAGCGTAGATGTTCAGCAAAGCGGTCTCCCAGTCTGCGTCGGGTCTCGCCAATATATAAAAGGCCACATCGGGAGCACCGGACGCAGTATATCACCCCAGTCGACTCACAGGTGAAGTGTTGCCTCACCTGGAAGGACTGTTTGGGGCCCTGAATGGTGGTAAGGGAGGAAGTGTAAGGGCATGTGTAGCACTTGTTCCGCTTACACGGATAAGTGCCAGGAGGGAGATCAGTGGGGAGGGATGGGGGGGACGAATGGACAAGGAAGTTGTGTAGGGAGCGATCCTCCCACTTCCTCCAAACTAAAGGTGTAGCTATGGGCACCCGTATGGGTCCTAGCTATGCCTGCCTTTTTGTTGGGTTTGTGGAACAATCTATGTTCCGTGCCTATTCTGGTATCTGTCCCCCACTTTTCCTTCGCTACATCGTCGACTGCATTGGCGCTGCTTCCTGCATGCGTGCAGAACTCGTTGACTTTATTAACTTTGCCTCCAACTTTCACCCTGCCCTCAAGTTTACCTGGTCCATTTCCGACACCTCCCTCCCCTTTCTAGATCTTTCTGTCTCTGTCTCTGGAGACAGCTTATCCACTGATGTCTACTATAAGCCTACTGACTCTCACAGCTATCTGGACTATTCCTCTTCTCACCCTGTCTCTTGCAAAAACGCCCTCCCCCTTCTCGCAATCCCTCCGTCTCCGCCGCATCTGCTCTCAGGATGAGGCTTTTCATTCTAGGACGAGGGAGATGTCTTCCTTTTTTAAAGAAAGGGGCTTCCCTTCCTCCACTATCAACTCTGCTCTTAAACGCATCTCCCCTATTTCATGTACATCTGCTCTCACTCCATCCTCCCGCCACCCCACTAGGAATAGGGTTCCCCTGGTCCTCACCTACCACCCCACCAGCCTGCGGGTCCAACATATTATTCTCCGTAACTTCCGCCACCTCCAACGGGATCCCACCACTAAGCACATCTTTCCCTTCCCCCCCCCCCCCCTGCATTCCGCAGGGATCGCTCCCTACACAACTCCCTTGTCCATTCGTCCCCCCCATCCCTCCCCACTGATCTCCCTCCTGGCACTTATCCGGGTAAGTGGAACAAGTGCTACACATGCCCTTACACTTCCTCCCTTACCACCATTCAGGGTCCCAAACAGTCCTTCCAGGTGAGGCGACACTTCACCTGTGAGTCGACTGGGGTGACATACTGCGTCCGGTGCTCCCGATGTGGCCTTTTATATATTGGCGCGACCTGACGCAGACTGGGAGACCGCTTTGCTGAACATCTACGCTCTGTCCGCCAGAGAAAGCAGGATCTCCCAGTGGCCACACATTTTAATTCCACATCCCATTCCCATTCTGACATGTCTATCCACGGCCTCCTCTACTGTAAAGATGAAGCCACACTCAGGTTGGAGGAACAACACCTTATATTCCGTCTGGGTAGCCTCCAACCTGATGGCATGAACATCGACTTCTCTAACTTCCGCTAGGCCCCACCTCCCCCTCGTACCCCATCTGTTACTTATTTTTATGCACACATTCTTTCTCTCACTCTCCTTTTTCTCCCTCTGTCCCTCTGAATATACCTCTTGCCCATCCTCTGGGTCCCCCCCCCCCTTGTCTTTCTTCCTGGGCCTCCTGTCCCATGATCCTCTCGTATCCCCTTTTGCCTATCACCTGTCCAGCTCTTGGCTCCATCCCTCCCCCTCCTGTCTTCTCCTATCATTTTGAATCTCCCCCTCCCCCTCCAACTTTCAAATCCCTTACTAGCTCTTCTTTCAGTTAGTCCTGACGAAGGGCCTCGGCCTGAAACGTCGACTGTACCTCTTCCTACAGATGCTGCTTGGCCTGCTGCGTTCACCAGCAACTTTGATGTGTGTTGCAAGGAATCAGAGCTGGAGCTGAGTGCATGCAGGACCATCTGGGAGGCTGAAAACCTTAGACGAGTTTTTTTTTAAACTGAGGTGGTCACACCCAGAGTGCAGGCTTCAGATACAGGTGTTCCCTGCTTTTCGAACGTTTGCTTTACGAAACCTCACTTTTATGAAAGACCTACATTAGTACCCTGTTTTCGCTTTCAGAAGGTGTTTTCACTGTTACGAAAAAAATTCAGCACGCGATAAAAAGCAGCGCGCGCCCCCCGGATTCGGAACTGCATTCTCGCCAGCATTGCTTAAACACGTGCCTGTGAGCAGTCTTTTGCAAGATGAGTTCTAAGGTATCAGAAAAGCCTAAAAGAGCTCGTAAGGGTGTTACACTTAGCGTAAAACTAGACATAATTCAGCGTTTCGATCGTGGTAAACGAAGCAAGGACAAAGTGAGTTTGGCTTGTGGAAGCTGACGAAGATGATGTTGAAGAGGTTTTGGCATCCCATGACCAAGAACTGATAGATGAAGAGCTGATGCAATTGGAAGAGGAAAGGATAACAATCGAAACCGAATGAGTAATGATAAAGTATGACTTTAATTTTGAAAGGGTACGTAGGTTTAGGGGATATTTGCAAGATGGTTTGAGTCCTTACAAAGAACTGTATGACAGAAAAATGCACGAGGCTAAGCAGTCAAGCAAGCCTTCCACATCAGCCACAGCAGACGACGAACCTTGACCTTTGACATCGAGGCAGGCAGTCATAGGAGAAGGTGACCTGCCTGCCCTGATCAACGCTGAGATGACACCCCATGTCCCACCACCCAGGCCACGGACAGATACTGATTCGCGGAGAATGCAGCAGTAGCCGGGAGGCACAGAGCACATCTTTAAGGAAAAAGCCGAAATAAACATGCCAATTATTAGGTGCCGCCCCACACATAATTGTCGGCCCAGATCAAAGGCAATGCAATCGGCAATGATCTGGGCCGACAATTACGTGTCAGGCAGCATGTAATTAATTAGCATGTTTAGTTCAGCTTTTTTCTTAAAGATGTACTGGGTGCGTCCCGGCTACTGCTGGACCCCTGCATGCTTCGCAGCAATGTATCGGCTGGTGGCCCGGACGGTGGGGGCCACTGCACCACCCCAACCTCCGACGACTCAGTCTAACACACCATCATCAATGTGCTCGGTGCTGTCCCGATTCCCATTAGTGATACTACACTGTACATACATTATTTATACTTTATATTGGCTGTGTATTTTTACGTGTTATTTGGTACGATTTGGCAGCTTCATAGCTTAAAGGTTACTGGAGAGAGTGTTCTTGCCAACAGCGCTAGCGTGAGATTTTCTGCTGGCGGCGCTTGCGTGAGATTTTCGCTACGGAGAACAGTTCAGTAATGATCGTGGAAAGGTACTTCTACTTTATATAGGCTGTGTATTTATCATATCATTCCTGCTTTTACTATATGTTACTGTTATTTTAGGTTTTGTGTGTTATTTGGCATGATTTGGTAGGTTATTTTTGGGTCTGCAAACGCTCACAAAATTTTCCCATATAAATAAATGGTAATTGCTTCTTCGCTTTACAACATTTCGGCTTACGAACCGTTTCATAGGAACGCTCTACCTTCGGATGGCGGGGGAAACCTGTAGTAGGTGGGTGACCACCAGGAGAAGTAAGGGGAGGAAGCAATGAGTGCAGAGTTCCCCTCAGTACACCCTTTTAGATACTGCTGGGGTGAAGGGGTGACCTATCAAGGCACTGAGGCAGTAGCCAGGCCAGTGGCACTATGGCTGGCTCTGAGGCTCAGCAGAGAAGGGTAAAGTCAGGAAGAGCAATAGTTAAGGAGATGGACTGGAGATTCTGTGGCTACTAAAGAGAAGCCAAGTTGTGGTGTTGACTCCCAGGCACTCGGGTCCAGGATTTCTCAGAGCAGCTGCAGAAGATTCTCAAGGGGCAGGGTGAGCAGCCAGAGATCGTGGTACACATTGGCGCCAATGACATGGGTAAAAAGAAGGGGAAGAGGTCTTGTGCAGTGAGTATAAGGAGTTAAGGAAAAGGCTGAAGAGCAGGATGATTTGGCAGATGAATGAATTGCTGAGGAAGTGGTGCAGAGGGCAGAGTTTCAGATTTCTGGATCATTGAGATCTCTTCTGGGGGAGGCATGACCTACACAAAAAGGACAGGTTACACCTGAACTCAAGGGGGATCAACATTTTGTGGGCAGGTTTGCTAGAGCTGTTGGGAAGGGTTTAAACTAATTTGGCAAGGAGATGGGAAACAGAGTGATAGGGCTGAGGATGGGGCAGTTGATGTACAGGTCATGTAGTGACTCAGGAAGGGCAGGCAGATGGGGTAAAATTGCATTCAGTGGGACAAGTTGAAGTGTAACATGGGAGCAAAATTCAAAAAGGGTGACGAAGAGGACGGAGAGCACTATATTTGACTGCATGCAGTATACGCAATAAGGTAGATGATCTTGCAGCACAGTTACAGATTTGCAGGAATGATGTTATGGGCATCACTGAGTTGCGGCTGAAAAAGGATTATAGCTGGGAGCTTAACATACAAGGATACACATTGTATTGAAAGGACAGGCAGGTAGGCAGGAGTGGCTTTGTTGATTAAAAAATACGAAATCAAATCCTTAGAGGTAACATAGGATCAGAAGACAGAATCCTCATGGGTAGAGTTAAAAAACTGCAAGGATTAAAAAAAAACCTTGATGGGTACTATATACAGGCCTCCCAACAGTAGCCAGAATGTGGGCTACAAATTACAATGGAAAATCGAAAAGGCATGTCAAAAGGGCAATGTCACGATAGTTATGGGGGATTTCAATATGCAGGGAGATTGGGAAAATCAGGTTGGTGTTGATTTTGGATCCCAAGAGAGGGAATTTGTAGAATGCCTACAAGATGGCCTTTTAAGAGCAGCTTGTGGTTGAGTCTACTAGGGGATAGGCAATTCTGGATTGAGTATTGTGTAATGAACCAGATTTGATTAAGAAGCTTAAGGTACAGGAACCATTAGGAGACAGCGATCATAATATGATAGAATTTATCCTACAGTTGAACAGGGAGAAGATTAAGTCAGATGTATCAGTATTACAGTGGAATAAAGGGAATTACAGAGGCATGAGAGAGTAGCTAGCCAAAGTTGATTGGAAGGGTACACCAACAGGAATGGTGGCAGAGCAGCAATGGCTGGAGTTTCAGGGAAAAACTCAGAAGGTGCAGGATAGATACATCCCAAAGACGAAGGTATTCTAAAGGGAAGATGAGGCAACCAAGGCTGACAAGGGAAGTCAAAGACAGCATAAAAGCAAAAGAGATGGCATGTAATAGAGCAAAAATTAGTGGAAAATTAAAGGATTGGGAAGCTTTTAAAAACCAATAGAAGGCAACTAAAAAGCAACGAGAGAAAGGATGAAATATGAAGGTAAGCTAGCCAATAATACCAAAGAAGATACCAAAAGTGTTTTTTCCAGATATATAAAGAGTAAAAGAGAGGAGAGAGTGGATATTGAACCACAGGAAAATAAACCTGGAGAGGTAGTAATGGGGGACAAGGAAAATGCAAATGAACACAAAAAGTATTTTGCATCAGTCTTCACAAGTAGTATGCCAGAAATTTGGAAGTGCCAGGGTGCAGAAGTGAGTGAGGTTGCTATTACTATGGAGAAGGTACTTGGGAAACTGAAAGGTCTAAAGGTAGATGAGTCACCTGGACCAGGTGAACTTCACATCAGGGTTCTGAAACACTCCAGGGTTCTGAAAGAGGTAGCTGAAGAAATTGTGGAGGCATTAGTAATGATCCTTCAATAATCACTAGATTCTGGAATGATTCCAGAGGACTTCAGAATTGCAAATGTCACTCCACTCTCTAAGAAAGGAGGGAGGCAGGAGGAAGAAAATTATAGGCCAGTTAGCCTGACTTCAGTGGTTGGGAAGATATTGGAGTCCACTACTAAGGATGAGGTTTCATGGTACTTGGAGGCCAAAGTCAGCATGGTTTCCTAAAGGGGAAATCTTGCCTGACAAATCTGTTGGAATTCTTTGAGGAAATAACAGGCAGGATAGACAAAGGACATTGAATGTGGATGTTGTTTGTCCTGACGAAGGGTCTCGGCCTGAAACGTCGACTGTACCTCTTCCTAGAGATGCTGCCTGGCCTGCTGCGTTCACCAGCAACTTTGATGTGTATTGCTTGAATTTCCAGCACCTGCAGAATTCCTCGTGTTTGGATGTTGTTTACTTGGATTTTCAGAAGGTCTTTGAAAAGGAGCAGCACAAGGCTGCTTAACAAGAAAGAGCCCACGGTACTACAGGAGAGACACTAGCATGGATAGTAGATTGGCTGACTGGCAGGAGGCAAAGAGTGGGAATAAAGGGGACCTTTTCTGGTTAGCTGCCAGTGACTACTGGTGTTCCACAGGGATCTATGTTAGGACCACTTCTTTTCACATTATATGTCAACAATTTGGATGATGGAATTTATAGTTTAGAGGCCAAGTTTGCAGACAATACAAAGACAGGTGGAGAGGCAGGTACTGGGAAGGAAGCAGGGAGTCTGCATAAGGATTTTAAGTGACTGATGGAATATAGTGTAGGGAAGTGTATGGTCATGCACTTTGGTAGAAAGAATGAAGGCATGGACTATTTCCTAAATGGGGAGAAAAATCTAAAATTAAAGGTGCAATGGGACTTGAGATTCCTTGTACAGGATTCCCTAAAGCAGGTGTTCCTAGCCTTTTTTAAGCCATCAAACCTTACTATTAACCGAGGGGTCCATGGACCCCCAGGTTGGTTAAACCTGCACTAAAGGTTAACATGCAGGTTCAGTTGGTGGTAAGGAAGGTAAAGGCAATGTTAGCATTCATTTCCAGAGGACTAAAATACAAAAGGATGTAATGCTGAGGGTTTATAAGAAACAAGCCATACCACACTTGGAGCATTGTGAGCAGTTTAGGGCCCTTTATCTAAAAGATGTGCTGGCACTGGAGAGAGTCCAGAGGAGGCGCACGAAAATTATTCCAGGAATGAAAGGGTTAATGTACAAGGAGCATTTGATGGCTCGGGGCCTGTACTCATTGGAGTTTAGATGAATGAGGAGGGAATCTCATTGAAACCTATTGAATATTGAAAGGCATAGATAGAGTGGATATGGAGAGGATGTTTCCTGTTGTGGGGGAGTACAAGACTAGTGGGCCCAGCCTCAGAATAGTGATATGTCCATTTAGAACAGAGATGAGGAGGAGTTTCTTTAGCCTGGGGTTGGTGAATCTATGGAATGTTAGCATTCATTTCCAGAGGAGTTGTAAAAGCCAAGTCATTGGGTGTATTTAAGGTGGAGGTTGATAAATTCTTGATTGGTCTGGGTGTCAAAGGTTATGGGGAGAAGGCAGGAGAATGAGGTTGAGAGGGATATTAAATCAGCCATTATGGAATGGTGGAGCAGAATCAATGGAACATGTGGCCTAATTATGCTTCTATGTTTTTGGTGAATGTGTTTGACAAAATCAAGTTGTCATGTTTTGATGCCAGCTTTAAAACACACCCAAACTTCAAAATCCAATTTGAATATTGAAATCTCAGTTATTTTTAAGGAAGCACGCTTTTTGTATTTCTGTCTGGATGCAAATGCTTTAACTTCACTAGTTCCCTTTGTGCCCGTTTATTTAAGGGAATGATACTTAAATAGTTTAATTGTGCATCATTCAACAATCTCATAATTCACTTCAATAACAAATCTAATTACCTTCCTTTTTACATTTCCTGATCATTTAAAAAGTGGGGAGGGGTTCTTGGACTTTAAAAAGAAATCAACATCAATTTATCAAGCAAAATACTCAAGCATTCCATATTTTTTCTTGGAATAACTAAGTAACAAATATTACATTCTTAGTCAATTACTGTAACGATCTGGTTGAAGAATATCTTTGCTGGCCAGTGTAACACTTTTTCTTGCAACTTTTGCATATAATGGTGTCAAGATATGCAATTCCTATGGACCTTGGAAGAGACAGTTTATAAAACAGTATCCAAATGAACAGATTTTTTGTAAGGTTGTTTTAAGTGTCATTGTTTTCAGTGATTCCTCTCATCATTCATGTGCTAATGACAACAATGAGTAACAGTGCATTTTGAACTTGTGTTTTACCTCTTGTTGCTGTTGCATCAGTTTCGTCACACAAGCCTCCTTGGCCTCAGCAAGTGAAGCTTTCCTGGAATTGAATTTTGCATCAGCCTACAAGAGGAACAGAAGGGGAGTGATGCACACAATGGCCACCAGACAAAGTCAAGAACACATTTCCTTACAATGTAGAAGGCAATTGTTTGATTCATCAAATCCATGCAGACTCACATTTGTCCCATTCCCCCACCTATCTCCCCAAAATTTGTTCTCTTTCTATGCCCTTCAGCTGCACCGATTCTCTTACTGCCCACCTACAAGCAGCCAATTAAGGTACTAACTAGCACATCTTTGGGATGTGCAAGAAAAGCCACAGACTTACAGGAAGAACATGCAAACTCTTCACAGACAGCTGGTTCTTTGAAGTGGCTGCACCACTGCTCTGTTCAGTTTTTTTTAAATATAAACTGAAGAGGTTGCTTTTTGGCTCATTATTGTCCCATGTACAGAGATACAGCGAAAAGCTTTTGTCTGCACGCCATCTGGTACATCCTTCCATACGCAAGTACACAGGGATAGTGAGAGAGGAGAACCAAGAGGTAGAAAATAGTGTCACAGATATCAAGAAGGCGCAGTTCAATTGTGGCAACACTATCTCCTGTTTCTCGACAATATCTCTGTTTCTTGTGCAATGTCTGTAAACTCTGGGGTTATGGTGGGAGGGGGGTATCAGTCGGGTACAATCTCCTTCACTAACAAAGCTCCACATTCAGTTGAATCTGCTGGCCTTGCAGCACTTCATGTATTTGCTATGTTGATTGAGGTGTGTTTGCATGCCTTACTGAGTACACATGAAGCTTGTCCTCTCGTTTGTTTACAGGTCCCAGGTTAACAGCACAGTTCCAACTGCAATGAGCCAGAACTGCACTAGAACTGGATTCCACTCTCCCCCTCCCCCACATCCTCTTTCAAGTGCTGATGATAATGAAGTTTCTTTAAAATTTTCTACTAATGCAAAAGAAATCCTAGAAAAGTACTTGTGGATATACATGTTATTGGCAAGGTTTTGTTTCGGTTGAACAGGTTCTAATTCCACCACAGAGAATATATATTCAAAACACTGGATGTACAACGTAAAAAATGGCACTTGGCCACACACTGCTTTCTCCTGTCCTCACAGGATTAAAGCCATGGATCAGTTAAGGTTGATGCTGACATTTAGGTCCACACTATTCCTCTCTAAATGCACACCATTCAACAGCTTGATTGCTTTCTTACTTCTCTCGATTGTTTACCCTCCAAAAACAAACCTACCCACCCCCCAATGAGATTGCTAAACTTTACTTGCTCTGCAGAATACACCGATTAGTCAATGCAGTAATCTGAATTTGTCACATTTTTGAGGTGCAGCCAAGCCTTCCTTCCAACTTTGAGCATGTTTGTAAAGCACATGGGTCAGGGACAAAGTCCAAGACCAGTACTGGATTTACAAACTTCCCCAAAAGGCTTCAAAACTTCCCAGAAGTCACGCAGTTCATTTATTTATTCCTTATTCTTTCAAATCTACCTTCAAAAATAACAAATGAAGGCAGCATACAATGTCTCTTTGAACTGATGAATGTCAGATCATTCTGAACTCATTATTTTGAGAAAGTTAGTGCTAAGCAGTTGGACACATTTACACAAAGGTGGTGTAAGAAATGTTCCTTCTAGTGGGTGCTGGCTGCCTCTCTTTCCTGGATGAGTTTATCCTCATTCTTGGCTGGCACTGGGGTGCTGGGGCTATAAATGAGTTACAGAGCACAGTCGTGCTTGTCAGCATGTTGCTGAGCCTCCTTCACCCTCTCCATCTAGCACCACCCCTCCTATACACTTCTGAAACCTACACTTACCACAGTAAGCACCTCCAGGGACACCAACCATCTCCGCTAAACTTTTCACATTCACTGGGAAGGACATGTAAGTATGCCATCCCAGGGCAAGGTCCTCAGCATGGAGGTCCTGTTCACACACAGTGAGTTGCATAGGGCAGGCTACATCATTTGTATGATACTAGATTTCAGTAACAGACTCTGAGCTCTGTCTTAAGAGGAGATTACAAGGAAGGCAGAGGAAAAGATGCAAGTACATGCTCAATGCAACATTTCCAATGACTCCTGGAAATCCCTGGCCAGGAACTGCTCAAAGTGGGGAGGTGTGTTTGGGCTGGCATTGAGAACTGAAAAAATGTGCACTAGCAGCACACGGAAGTTCAAAGTAAATTTATTATCAAAGTACGTACATGTCTTCATATATTACCTTGAGATTCATTTTATTGTGGGGCATTTATAGAAAAAATAAATACAATAGAATTTATGAAAATCTTTAGAAACTGACAAACAACTGAATTGCAAAATAAGACAAATAATTCCGAGAACATGAGTTGTACAGTCTTTGAAAGTGAGACCCTATTTTGTGGAATCAGTTCAGCATTGTGGTGAGTGAAGTTATCCATTCTGGTTCAGGAGCCCAATGGTTGTAGGGTAATAACTGTTCCTGAACTTAGTGGTGTGGGACCTAAGGCTCCTGTACCTCCTTCCCGATGGTAGAAACAAGAAGAGAGCATGGCCTGGTTAATGGGAGTCCTTGATGACCGATGCTACTTTATTGTGGCAGTGCTCTTTGCAAGCCTTACATAAACAGAAGGTGTACACCATCTGATAAACTGGCCACCCTCCCATCCCACTACCCACCTCTTGTCCCATCTGTAGAAGAGTCTACAGCTCCCACACTGGCTTCAGTCACCCCAGAACTGGAGCGGAAGCAAG
The DNA here is from genome assembly GCF_030028105.1 of Mobula birostris. NCBI lineage: Eukaryota > Metazoa > Chordata > Chondrichthyes > Myliobatiformes > Myliobatidae > Mobula > Mobula birostris. The sequence continues at coordinate 68,294,174 of NC_092402.1, forward strand.
ACACCATCTATCCCAAAGGACCGCCTAGAACAACTCTGTCAAGAGCTATTTCCTTTAGAGGGGAGAACAAAGTGAGGTGGTGGGGTGGGGGGGAGAACAAAGTGAGGTGGTGTGGGGAGAACAACATCACAAATCTCCAACAGCTCATGACCGAGAAGTGCATCAACCTTTGGGCCATAATGTTGTACCAAACTAATTAAACACCAACTAAACTAATCCCTTCTGCCTATACAATATCCATTTCTCTGCACATTCATCTGCCTATCTAAGAGCCTCTTAAACACCCCTGTCATTTACCAGGCCCTTAGATAGCAAACCAAACAGCACATTTCAGTTACCCACTACTCTGTGTAAAAACTTGCCCCACGCATCTTTAAATTTTCCCCTTTCATCTTACTGTAAATGTATGAGTAGCAGGTTTTGGTTTGGTTCATCCATGCACATTCTTTTGCAACTGTGCACTTTTGTTGTAATTTTAGAGGGAGCACACACATTTGTGACGCTAGAAAGTTTGTGAACCCTGTAGAATTTTCTCTATTTCTGCAAAAACATGACCTAAAATATGATCAGATCTTCAAACAAGTCCCAAAACTAAATAAAGAAAACTCCAATAAATACACAAAAAATTATACTGGTTCATTTATTTATTGAGAAAAATTATCCAATATTACATGTGTTTGCTGGAAAAAGTATGTGAACCTTTGCTTTCAGTAACTGGTGTGACCCTCTTGTACAGCAATAACTTTAACCAAATGTTTCCGGTAACTGTTGATCAGTCCTGCACATTGGTTTGGAGGAATTTTAGGCCATTTCTCCTTATAAAGTTGCTTCCTTGCATGAACTGCTTGCCTTAGTTCTTTCCACAACATTCCTATAGCATTAAGGTCAGGAATTTAACTCGGCCATTCCAAAAACAAATTTTCTTCTTTTTAAACCATTCTGTTGTTGATTTACTCATCTTTGGGATCACTGTCTTGTTGCATGATCCAACTTCTATTAAGCTTCAGGTGATGGACTGCTACCCTGACATTCTCCTGTAAAGTGTCTTGATAGAATTTTGAATTCATTGTTCCCTCAACAATTGCAGGTTGCCCAGGCCCTGATGCAGCAAAGCAGCCAAACCATGATGCTCCTTTCACCATGCTTCACAGTTGGGATGAAGTTTTGGTGTTGGTTTGCAGTGCCCTTCTTCCTCCAAACATAGCAATGTGCATTTCTGCTAAAAAGTTCAACTTTTGTCTCATCTGTCCACAGAACATTGTCCCAGAGCATTGTAGAACATCCAAGTGGTCTTTTGCAAACTTGAGACATGCAGCCATATTTTTTTGGAGAGCATTTGTTTCCTCTGTGGTGTCCTTCCATGAACACCATTCTTGTCCAGTGTTTTTCTTATGGTGGACATATGAACAGAAACCTTAGCCATTTCTAGAGATTTCTGCAGGTCTTTTGCCATTACCCTTGGGTTCTTTTTCACCTCCTTCAGCATTGTACATTGTGCTCTTGGTGTGGTCTTTGCAGGATGCCCACCCCTAGGGAGAGTAGCAACAGTACTGAATTTCCTCCATTTGTAGACAGTTTTTCTTACTGTGGACTGATGAACACTCAGGTCTTTAGAAATGTTTTTGTAGCCTTTTCCAGCTTCATGCATCTCTACAATTCTTCTAAGGTCCTCTGAAAGTTGTTTTGATCGAGGCATGGAGCACATAAACAGATCTTCCTTGAGAACAGCAGGGTCTGTCAGTAATCTGACTGTGTCTTTTCTTTTTTTAAATAGGGCAGAGCACCTCTACAACCCATATGTCCAATCTAAACTCATTGATCAGAACATCTGACTACAAATATCTTTTGTAGAAAGCATTACCCCAAAGGTTTACATACTTGTCCCCAACAAATACAAGGAATATTGGATCATTTTTCCCCAATGAACAAGTATAATTTTTTTTGTGTTCTTTATCTAGTTCTAGGAGTTGTCTGAAGATCTGATCATATTTTATGCAAAAATAGAGAAAATTCTACAAGATTCATAAACTTTCTAGCACCACTGTATATACATATACTGAACACATAAATCGCAAGTCTATGGGCAGGGTAGAAGACAAGACCGGCTATGTGAGATCATACTCCTTGCAGTTGCCTCCCATGTCAAAAGTCACTGTCGAGTGTTTCAAAGAACTGCTACCCAAGCAAACTGCTCAGGAAGATTGGTTTGTGAAATATGGAAGGAGGTCAAGGAGCTGTAATTTTTCTATACTCAACCATTCCATCCAATTCACTGGTTACTGAGTTTTACAATTAGTGCTTAGAATTAAACATTGATATAGTGTATAAGGAGGCCATTTGGTCTGTCAATTGTGTTCATGCTTTGAATGAGATGTTCAGTCCCTTCTTCTTGTTCTTTCCCCACAGCCTTGTAAATGTTTCTCTTTCAACTATTTACCCACTACCAACAACTTCATACAGTTTTTATATACAGTGAAATTGTCCCAAAGTATTCAGGGAACCAACATATTCTGACATCAAGCCATGGAAGGGTAAAGAAACAGGAGGGTTTAGGATCTTAGCAGCTGGTAGCATGGTTGGCAAGGCAGAGCATCATGCTTGTGGGCAGCAAGCTTGTGTAGCATTTAGCATAACGCTTTACAGTGCCAGCAATCATGGTTCAATTTCGGCTGCTGTATGCAAGGAGTTTGTACGTTCTCTCCACGACTGTGTGGGTTTCCTGCCACATCCCAAAGTAGCACATCTAAGGGTTAGTAAGTCGTGAGCATGCTATGTTGGCACTGGAAGCATGGCAACTCTTGCGGGCTGCCCCCAGCGCATCCTTGGACTGTGTTGGTCATTAATACAAACATTGCATTTTGCTGTATGTTTCAACGTACGTACATGTGACAAATAAAGCTTGAGCAGGAGGCCAGAACTGAAGGAGCAGAGAGATCTCAGAGGTTGGGAGGGATGGAGGTGGGGAAGGATAAGACCATGGAGGGATTTGAAAGCAAGGATAAAATTTTAAAAACCAGCAGTTGATATGGGTCATTGTGCACAGAAGTATTGGACAAGTGGAATAACATGAAAGTTAGGATATGGGCAGCATAGTTTTGATAGACGCAAGGGACTGTAGATGGAGTTACCTGGAGGAACTTGGTGGGTCAAGTAACATCTGTAGAGGGCAAAGTAATTGCTGATGTTTTTGGTCAAGACCCTTTATTAAGACCAAGAATGCAGAGAAAAGATAGTTGGAGAAAAGAGAGGGAGTGGTGCGACAGGGGCCAGAGGTGATTGGTGGACCAAACAGGTGGGGCAGTGAAGAATGGCAAACTGATGAAGCCAGGTAGGAGAGGGGAAGGGCTGGAGTTGGGAGAAAGCAGGAAGATGACAGATGGAGGCAGGTAAAAAGAGGAAGATGGCAGTATTTTAGTTGAGGAAATTTGATGCATCAAAGACTTTAGTAAATTTCTACAGATGTACTGAGAAGAGCATTGTGACAGTTTGCATCACTGTCTGGTGTGGAGGTGCTAATATAATCAGAATCAGATTTAATATCACCAGCACGTCATGAAATTTCTCAACTTTGCAGCAGCAGTACAATGCAATACACAGAGGGAAAAAAAACGCAATTTATAGCATGTAATTTTATATATATATATATATATATATATATATATATATATATACACATATACACACACACACACTTAAATAGTTAAACTAAATAAGTGGCGTAAGGTCAGAAATAAAAAAGCAGTGAGGTAGTATTCATAGGTTCAATGTCTATTCAGAAATCTGATGGCGTAGGGGAAGGAGCTGTTCCTGAATTGCTGAGTGTGTGCCTTCAGGCTCCTGTATCTCCTACCTGATGGTAATAATAAGAATAGGGCATGATGGATGCCGCCTTTTCGAGGCATCGCTCCTTGAAGATGTCCTGGATACCACAGAGATTGGTACCCATGATGGAGATGACTAAGTTCACAACTCTCTGCAGCTTGCTCAGCTTACTTCAATCCTGTGTAGTAGCACCCCCCCCAAACTAAAACAGTGATACAGCCAGCTGGAATCCTCTCCATAGTACTCTGGAATCCTCAGTAGAAATTTGCAAGTATCTTTGGTGACAGACCAAATCTCCTCAAACTCCTGATGAAATAAAGAATCGAAAGAGACTTCAGAGGGTTATAGTCTCAGCCAACTTCACTAAAAAGCTCCTGAATCACTGCCCCAAGAAGAGCAATACCAGCTTCTCCAGTGTTATAACACAAGTCAAACTCTACATTTGTGTTATCAGTGCAATGAATCTCAGTGACATCCTCTCCAAGCCCATGTTTTTCCTAATGTGTTCTGCCCAGAACTGAACACAATGTTCCAGATGAATCTCTTCAACAATTTATACTAAAGTTTAAGTAGAACTTCCTTGTTTTCGTTATCTGTGCCTATAAATAAAGCCAGGAAGTGTATAGTGTATTTTTAAAACAAAATCCACTTTTAAACATGTCCTACCACCTTTAATGAAGTGGAAAAACACTTCCAGGTCTCCATTTAAGATTGTACTGTGCAAATAACAAATGATCTATTTTTAATACAGGTGCTCCAGCTTCCTCCTTCATCTCAAAAGATGTGCAAGTCAGTAGGTGACAGAACACTCCACTTGCCTGGATATCTGCATCTCTGATGATATTCTGACACTGGGGTCAAAGTCTGAAGGTAGAAGACTGAATTTAGCGAGTCCAGACGTCAAGGCCCCTGGGCCGGTTAGTCCATAAGTCAGAGGCCTGATGCCCCTGGGCCTTGGAGTGGAGTCCTGGAGGTGAAGATGTCTTGGGGTTGGAGGCCTGTCTTTCAGTGCAAGGGAGCAAAGGGGCTTGTTTTGTTGTCATTTTGTGTTGTTCTGCTGAACATTGTAGCCATACTACGTTTGCACCGGAATGTGTGCCAACACTTGCGGGCTGCCTCCAGCGCATCCTTAGATTTCGTTGGTGCTAACACAAATGATGGATTTCACTATATCTTTCAATATACGTGTGATAAGTAAGTTAATTTGAATTAGATTGACACAATCCAGGTCTTGACTGGCACTCCACACTTTCATCATCTCCATCACCACTGTGGAAGGGTACAGTATACACCATCAACACTCAGCTAACGATCCCTCCGTGGAGGGAGTTAGGAGCACCAAGGTTCTGGGAGTGCACATAACAAACAATCTCACCTGGTCCCACAACATCACCTCCTTAGTCAAGAAAGCATACCCCCCCCCCCCCCCCATTCTAACCAATTTTTACAGGAGCACCATCGAGCATCCTGATCAGCTTTATCACCGTCTGGTACAGGAATTACAAGGCATCTGACCACAAGATCCTACAAAGGATTGTGAACATTGCTGAGAGGATCATCAGGGTCTCCCTTCCACCCAGATATTTATCAGGAGAACTGCATGGTCAAGGATCCATCCTATCTCTTTGATCCCCTACCATCAGGCAGGAAGTACTGTAGCATTAGGACAAGAACTGTTAATATGGGAAGCAGCTTCTTCCCGCAGGCCATGAGACTACTGAACTCCCTGCGACCACCCATATCTCATCACACATGAAGTGCCAGTAGTGTTATACTGTTTACTTTTTTTAAACTTGTGTCATAAGTGCACCTTATGCTAAATGTCAATCTTCTAGACTACATTTTAGTATTTGTTAATTTATTTGTTGCAACATTACTTTACATGTTATGTGTGAGTTACATGAACTGTGTTGTGCACCTTGGTCCGGAAGAACATTGTTTCAGATTTTCACTCCAATGAGTGTTTGTCATTATTATGCAATAAGCTTGAATTTGAACCTGAACTTGAACACTCCAGCAAAAATAATCTGATGGCAGAATGCAATGGGTCACAGCCCTGATGCAGGGTTTCAGCACGAAACATCAACACTGATGCTGCCTGACCTACTGTGTCCTCCAGCAGACTGTTTGTTGTTCCAGATTCCAGCACCTGCAGTCTGCTGTCTCTAAAACATATGACCTTTTCCACCTTGAAAAAGAGGAGAGCAGCAGGTGCCTGGTAACCTCTAACTGCAGGATCATCTTCAAATCACACTCCATGCTAACTTTGAAACATAATGCTATAAATATTCATCGTTTCCAGGTTTAAAATCCTGCATTTCCAGCAACACACAGACATTGTTTAAGGCCAATAAATTTCAGCTACATTAGTGACATCCACATTCGGTAGAGGAAAGGAACAAACCAGAAGAAATAATAAGCATAACGAAAATGTCAATAGCAGATTAAATTAACCTTCATAACTTTGTCATAGTGCATTTACGATACCGGGCTGTGCATTCCATCCCTCTTAACTCAGCTCAAAATTTTACACCCAATAGCAGCACTATTTATTCTCACCAGCTGTTTTCAAAAGATGTCCTGTTGCCTCAAAAGTCCTACTCGCCAGGTTCAAAACTGGACACTCGAGGCCTGTCCAGTCACAAAACAACCCAATGAACAAGTACAATTAAGCATGGGGACCAAATCATAAAATACACACCTTAATGGGGTGGAATTCTACAAAGATACTTTGCATGTCATAAATATATGAAGGGTTGTATGGTGAAAAATTTGCATTCATTCAGCTCTTGCAAATATTCCAAGCTGCTTCACAGAGGCTTAATTAAACAAAAAAAAAAATCTCTCTCAAATTAAAGGTGCATTTTGTCAAACATGAAAATAAAAACCTTCGAACATAGAACAGTACAGGCCCAACAGCCCATGGGGGGGGGGTGGGTGGGAAGGAGTTCCAGGAATTAGACAGTGATGATGAAGGATCATAGACCTTTACAAATTAGAACAGAGGGCTATTTGGGGAAGGAAGAGGTCCTCAGGGTGGTGGTGTCCTCACACTCCTACCACACTTCTTAGGAATAGCGGTCTTCGGTTTGGGAGGTGCTATCACAATTGTCTGGGTGAGTAACTGCAATGCATTATGTAGATAGTGCACACAACAGCCACTGTGTGCCTGTGGTGCAGGAATGAATGTCTAAGGTGGTGGATGGATTGGGTTGGTTTGTCCTGGATGGCATCGAGCATCTTTACCCTTTTTGGAGCTGCACTCATCTAGGCAAGTAGACAGGATTTCATCACACTCTGACTTGTGCCTTGTAGACTGTGAAAAGGCTCTGGGGTGTCAAGAAGGGAGTCACTCATTACACAATGCCCACACTTTGAACTGCTCTCACAGGCATAATATTTGTGTGGTTGGCCCCATTGAGTTTCTGATCAGTGGTGACCACAGGATATTTAGGGTGTGACAGTAGGTAATGGTTGGAGTCAGGGCCTTGTGCTTTGGTCCTTTGTCACCCATGCCAAAAACGTAAAAGGGTAGAGGCCATACTAAGAGCAGCCCCCCAGTCGTCCGGGTTTGGGGGTTCAACTCAGGGCCAACGACCCTGACTGGTCAGAAAACAATTCTTATGGAAACAGCAATGAAGAATCCTTCCATACAGACAAATGGAGGAACTTCACTGCTGCCAAAAAAGAAACCCAAGCACCCAGAGGAAACCCATGCAGTCATGGAGAAAACGTACAAACTCAAGAGACATTGGCAGAATTAAACTCAGGTCACCGGAACTGTAATAGTGTTACACTGCAACGTTATTGTGCCACGCACAAACATTACTTGCCAGCTATCCCCCTTAAATGTTGGTTTGGTCTTGCTGCACACAGAATTGGGCTTCACTGACTCAGAAGCTGTGAATGGGACTGAATGTTGTTCTATGACCAGTGAACATCATGTGATGGAAGGAAGGTCGCAGATAAAACAGCTTAAAATGGTTGGTCCAAGGACACTACCCCGAGGAACTCCTGCAGTTAGGTCTAGGGATTAACATAATTGACTTTTGTGCAAAGTATTTCTCCAAGCATTGGAATCTTTTCTCCTTTATACCCACTGATTTCAGTTTTACCAGGGCTCCTTGATGCTACACTCAGTCAAATCCTGTCTCAAGGTTAAGGGCAATCATTCTCACCTCTGAAATTATGCTCTTTGGTCCAAGTTTGGACCAGGTCTGGAGCAAAGTGGCACTGGCACAGATATGCAGTTCACTGGCATTAGGTGCTGCTTGATAATGCTACCAGTGACATCTACCATGATGCTGATGATGAACAGTAGACTGATTAGGCAGAGATTAGCTAGATTAAATTGGTAGAACACAAGAGGAGCAGCAACTCATCAGCCAAGGGATGTGGTAGTCAAGAGGTAAAAGAGGTTCAGGATTCGCAACACCAGGTTCAAGAAGAGCACAACCATCAGGCTCTTGAACAAAGGGGTTAACTATATTCACTTACCCATTCATTGAGATGTTCCCACAACCAATGATCTCACTTAAAGGACTATTTTGTTATTTCATGTTCTCGTTATTTATTGCTATTTATTTATATTTGCATTTGCACAGTTTGTCGTCTTCTGCACTCTGGTTGATCTTTCATTGACCCTGTTATAGTTACTAGTCTATAGATTTGCTGAGTATGCCCACAGGAGAAAGAATCTCGTGTTATATGTGGTGACATATGTACATTGATAATAAAATTGCCTTTGAACTTTGAGGTTTGCTTGCCGGTGTTTGACCTGATGCCACGAGACTACATCGGACTTCCAGGGTCAGTGCATCCAGTATGCACGTACAGTGCTGTCTCATTGGGTGGGTCAGCACATGTTCAGGGATTGTCAAAGAGGAGCCTACTTTATTGCCTTTAAGTTACAATTTTGCAAGGACGATCATGTCAGTCTGCTGGGTCGGTGGGACACCTTCCAATTTCCTCACCAGTGCCCAGATGCTGAAAGAGGATCGTGCAAGATTTTCTTGAGTTGGGAGTATTTCACCATGTCTCAATTCAGCATGGAGAATCATGTCAGATGGCCTGTCTAATTGTATCCCTTCTCCATTTCACATTCATGTTTAAGTATACCCAAGTGTGAAACCGACAATGAAGACGATTAACATCTGGCTGGAGGGTGCTGACTCTGCTCTTCAGCACCAATTCCAGCACACAGACTGGAGTGTGTTTGCTGTCCATGCCACCACAGACTCTCAGATTAACATTGATTTATACACCAACTCTGTCCTTGAGCACATCAACAAGTGTGTAGACAAAGTGACATCACAAAAACAAATAAAAGTTTTCCCCAATCAGAAACCACGGATGAACAGAGAAGTTCGCCTCCTGCTCAAAGCCAGAGATTCAGCCTTCAGGTCAGGAGACCGGGAGGCTTACAGCTCAGCCAGGGCCAACCTGAGGAGGGGAATCTCTCAGGCTAAACACATATACAAACAGAGAATCGAGGAGCATTTCAACTCCTCAGACCCCCAGCGCATGTGGCGTGGCAAACAGCTCATTACAGACTTCAAACCACCTAGTACTGTGCCCCTTTCCAGCTCTGCTTCCCTCCCTGATGAGCTCAATTACTTCTACGCTCGCTTTCACTGAGAGAACAAGGAGGTCACCCTCAAAGCAGATCTCCCACCTGGTGAACCGCCTCTCTCACTTTCCACCTCTGATGTTTGTGCCACCCTGAGCAGGGTGAATGTACGGAAGGCAGCTGGTCCATATGGAATACCTGGCCGTGTGCTCAGAGTCTGTGCAGGGCAGTTGGCCAGGGTCCTCATGGACATATTTAATCTGTCCCTGGCCCAGGCAGTTGTCCCCACAAGCTTCAAGATCGCCACCATCATGCCAGTGCCGAAGCATTCGACTGCTAGAGGCCTGAATGACTTCCGCCCAGTTGCACTCACCCCCATCATTACAAAGTGCTTTGAGAGACTGGTTCTATCACATCTAAAATCCTGTCTGCCCACTACCCTGGACCCCCATCAATTTGCCTATTGCACCAACAGGTCAACAGAGGATGCCATCTCCATGGCACTTCACTCTGCCCTGACCCACCTGGACAGCCCCAACTCTTATGTCAGAATGCTGTTCATTGACTTTAGTTCGGCATTCAATACTGTGATCCCCTCCAAGCTGATCACCAAACTTCACCAGCTTGGTATCAGCTCATCCCTCTGCAATTGGACCCTGGGCTTTCTGACCAACAGACCCCAATCTGTTAAGTTAGACAACCTCTCCTCCTCTACTCTCACCCTGATCACCTGCGTGCCTCAAGGCTGTGTGCTGAGCCCTCTTCTGTACTCCCTTTTCACCTATGACTGTGTTCCTGTACATGGTTCTAACTCCATAATCAAGTTCGCAGACGACACCATGGTGGTTGGCCTGATCAGAGGGGATGACGAGGCCGCCTACAGGGACGAGGTCCAGCACCTGGCTGTGTGGTGTGCCAACAACAACCTGGCCCTTAACACCCAGAAGACCAAGGAGATCATTGTGGACCTCAGGCATGCTAGGAGCCACACTCACATCCCCATCTACATCAACAGAGCTGTAGTGGAGCGTGTATCAAGCTTCAAATTCCTTGGTGTTCACATTTCTGTGGATCTCACCTGATCCCTGAACTCCTCCAACCTGATCAAAAAGGCGCAATAGTGCCTTTATTTCCTGCGGAGCATCAGGAAAGCTCACCTCTGTCCCAGGATACTGACGGACTTTTACCGCTGTACCATTGAGAGCATACTCACCAAATGCATCTCAGTGTGGTATGGCAACTGGCCCGTATCAGACCTCAAAGCACTCCAGCGGGTGGTGAAAACTGCCCAGTGGATTATCGGCACCCAATTGCCCACCATTGAGAACATCTACCATAAGCACTGCCTGGGCAGGGCAAAAAGCATTATCAAGGATGCATCTCACCCTAACCATGGACTTTTTACTCTCCTCCCATCTGGTAGATGCTACAGGAGCCTCCGCTCCCGCACCAGCAGGCACAGGAAGAGCTTCTTCCCTGAGGTTGTGACCCTGCTGAACCTCACATCACAACGCTAAGCAGTATTGCACCCATATTGTATTGTCTCAGTATTTTTATATTTGTGTGCTGTAGCACTTACTTTCTATTCGCAGTTATTTGGCAAATAACACTATTCTTTGCATTTCTGGTCAGATGCTAACTGCATTTCATTGGCTTTGTATCTGTACTCGGCACAATGACAATAAAGTTGAATCTAATCTAACTTAAGAATCACAGAGAAGTCACATATTGGCTGAACCAGGTAAGGTTGATACTGATGTCAACAGAATTACCCACTGATGACTTTTCTCCTTATTAACAATGGAACTTTAATTCCACAGGTGCCGTGGTAGGATTCAAACTTGGGCCTCCAGATTGTTGGCCCAGGACTCTTGATTTATTCATCCAATAACAAAACTGTAATCCCTACCTAGAGAACACAGAACAGTATAGCACAGGAACAGGCCCTTTGGCACACAATGTTGTGCTGAACCAGCTAAAAAGCAAATCAAAAACACCCAAACACTAATCCTTCCTACCTACACCAAGTCCATATCCCTCCATCTTCCTCATATTCATGTGCCTATCTAAATGTTTCTTAAATACCTCAATGCATTTGTCTCTAACACCACACCAGGCAGCACATTCCAGGCATCCACCACTGAGTGAAAAAACAACTTACCCCTCACATCGCCCTTTGAACCTACCCCGTCTCACTTTCAATGCATGCCCTCTGGTATTAGACATTTCTACCCTGGGAAACAGATACTCTCAAGTCCATTCCATCTATGCCTCTCACAATCTTGTAAACCTCTCTCAGATCTCCCCTCAGCCTCCGTCACTCCAGAGAAAGCAACCCAAGCTTATTTAACCTCTCATGATAGCAACTGCCCTCTAAACCAGGCAGCATCTTAGTAAACCTCTTCTACACCCTCTCCAAATCCTCAACATCTTTTCTGTAGTGAGGCAACCAGAACTGTATGCAATACTCCAGATGTGGCCTAACCAGAGTTTTATAAATTTGCAACATAACCTCTTGACTTTTGAACTCAGTGCCTTGACTAACAAAAGCAAGCATTCCATAAGCCTTCTGAACCACCTTATTGACCTGTGTAGCCACTTTCAAGGAGCTACAAACTTGGATCCCAGGATCTCTCTGCTCAGCAACACTTAAGGATCTTGCCCTTAACAGTGTACTGTCTCCTTACATTTGCCCTACCAAGGTTCTAGAGCTCACATTTATCTGGGTTAAACTCCATCTGCCATTTCTCTGCCCATATCGGCAACTGATCTATATTGTGCTCTATTCTTTGCCAGTTTTCTACGCTATCCACAACTCCACCAATCTTGGTACCTCATCCACTAATTTACTAACCCACCCATCTACATTTTCATCCAGGTCATTTATATACATCACAAACAGCAGAGGTTCCAGCACAGATCCCCGAGGCACACCACTAAGTACAGACCTCCAGCTCAAAAAAGTCCTTTCAACCACTATCCTCTGGCTTCCATGTGCAAGCCAGTTCTGAATCCAAACAGCCAATTCGCTGTAGACTCCGTGCACCTTAATCTTCTGGATTAGCCTCCATTGAGGGACTTTGTCAAACTCCTTATTAAAATCCAGGTAGACAACATCCACTGTCCTACCCTCATCAATCTCTTTGTCACCTTATCAAAAACTCAATCAAGTTGGTAAGACACAAACTGCCCCACACAAAGCTGGCTCTCCCTAATTAGGCCATGGATTTCCAATCTCAAAGAATTTTCTCCAGCAATTTTCCTATAACTGACAAGAGACTCACCGGTCTAGTTTCCAGGATTTTCCCTTATTCCCTCCTTAAATAGAGGTACATTAGCCACTTGCCAGTCCTCCAGGACTTTGCCTGTGGCTAGAGAGGACACTAAGATATTGGTTAAAGGCCCAGCAATCTCGTCTCTGCCTCCTTCAATAACCTGGGGTAAATCTCATCAGGGCCTGGGGACTTGCCCACCTTAATATTAGGAGGCCCAACACTTCCTTCTCCTTGACATCTAAACGTCTAATGTATTTATACACTCACTGATCTCCTGGTCCTCCATATCCTTTTTCTTGGTAAATACTGAAACACTCATTTTCATATGAGTACCCCGAGCAAATGTCCCCCCCCATTTATCCTTGAGTGGTCCCACACTCTCCCTAGTTATCTCCTTACTCTTGATGCATGTATAGAATGTCTTGGGATTCACCTTAAACCACTTTTCATGGCCTCTCCTGGCTTTCCTAATTCCCTTTAGTTCTTTTCTGGCTTCTTTATAATCTTCATGTGCTCTGTTTGATCCTAATTTCTGAGGCTTTACATACTTTTCCTTTTTCTTCTTGACTAAATTCATCACATCTCTGGACATCCAAGGTTCTCTTATCTTTCCATCCTTCCTTCTAACAGGAACATACCTTTCCTGTACTCTGTGGAATTGATCTTTAAACACCCTCCACATCTTATGTAAAATTGAGTCCTCCCTGATGGATTTTGCTCAATACCACATTCACTCAGAAGCCTCAATGACCTAAATGGAAGTCATAGCATCTGTGAACTCTCTTGGCTTCTTCTGGTACAAACAAAACTCATGATGATTCCCTCACCTCTTATTTTACTTTCTTGCAATTTAGTGTAAAGAAAATGATACATTCTTTGGTTACATTAAATAATTAAGGTTGATGCTTTGATAAGGATAAATTACAAACTGAATTCAAATTTCATATTCCTGCTAAATATCGCACTTTCACCTGTGTGGAAGTTACAAATTTCCTTGCAGATTCATCCAAAATCTTAAAGAACTCACACAGGCAATCTGCGCTGTGTTGACTTGTTGCAGCTTGCTGGCTTCCAAACAGCAAGCATGCTGGTCCTGACACACCTAACAGATTTGGAAAGTGTGCTGTTGTAAGTTACTGGGCAGGGTTACACCTGGGTTTTCCACTGCCAGGAGGTAGATTTAGGTTTTTGTGCTGCACACGTCATGTGGCATTTTCATTGCTCTGGAATGTAACAGCCAGCATTCGAAAGATAGGCCGCGCTCCACCTTGCTACTCTACCATACTCAAGCAATGATGTTGCAATATTCAGCAATCCTTTCCTTAATACTTCCTCTTCAACGTTTGTCCTCCCCCCTTTCTCTGTCCGATTCATCAATACACTCATTCAACTACAATTTTCAGTTCTAGAAGGAAATAGACAGGTGACATTTCAGGAGTACCAACAGAATTGCGGGACTTTGAAATGTTTATACTGGGTGTGGATTTATACAAAGTTATGATCTCACTCACATCATCTGGACCTGGAACCAGAGAAGGCAAAGCATGCCCACATAAGGAGAAAATGAAGAGCCACAAGAAACATTGTTTAAAAAGTGAACAAGACAGGCACTGGCAGAGATTCTTATCCACATGTTGCAAATACTTGGCGTCACAGCCTCCGCGGAATCATGAATTGTTCCACTCTTGTCATCAGTAGCAACAGAAACAATAGTGTTTCATGTTGTATGCCTTCTATCCTTATATTTCCTAATTAATTCTGGCCTCAAATTCTCTAGCACATTGGAAGCAGACTTGAAAATCCTTCACAATTGTTATTTGCTTCGGAATGCCAAGCAGCTCTTAGATTCTACAGATAATTTAATCAAAGTGATTTTTTCCATATTTTGAAGCAGCAATTCTGGCCCCTTTTCAGACACAGAAAAATCCAATCCCAAAAAGATTGCTTACCAACTTTTAAAGGACCTTTCCACTTGCAGGACTACTAAGAACAGCATTCAAAGCAGCAGCATTTTTACTGTAACTGCTTCCTAGAGAATTACAATTCATGTGGGCCAAAGGGCCTGTACTGTGCTGTACTATTTTATGTTCTATGTTCTATTAAGGAAATATTTGCATGACACCAATGTTCTCGCTCCATGGAGAATCTGTGATTGGTCACACGAGTTCAAGAATAATGATCTCTTAAAAGTACTTGGAAATCACATGACCTCCAAGTTCAAAGTAAATTATCAAAACACATACTGTATATACGTCATCAAAATGCTTATTCTGAGATTCATTTTCTTGCAGAAAAAATACAGAATTTAAGAAAAACTATAAACAATGATTGACAAAAACCAATGTGCAATAGAAGGTGAAATGTGCAGAAAAAGAATAACACGAGTTGTAAAGAATCCTTAAAATTGAGTCTGTAGTTCATAAAATCATTTCAGAGTAGTGGTGATTTAAGTTATCCATACTGAATCAGGAGCCTAATGGTGGTTCCTGAACTTGGTGGTGTGGGAGCAAAGACCTTTAAGATATAGGAGCAGAATTAGGCTATCCAGTCCATTGAGTCTGCTGTGCCATTCCATCATGGCAGATCCATGTTTCTCTCAACCCCATTCTCCTGCCTTCTACCTGTAACCTTTCACACCCTGACTAATCTATCAACCTCCACCTTAAATACACATAATGACCTGACCTCCACAGCCACCTGTGGCAATGAATTCCACAGATTCTCTATCCTCTAGCTAAGGAAACTCCACCTCATCTCTGTTCTAAATGGATGTCCCTCTATTCTGAGGCTGTGCCCTCTGGTCCTAGACTCCCCCACTATAGGAAACATCCTCTCCACATCCACTCTATCTACACCTTTCAACATTCAATAGGTTTCAATGAGATTACCCCACCTCCCCATTCTTCTAAATTCCAATGAGCACAGGCCCAAAGCCATCAAATGCTCTTCATGTGATAACCCTTTCAATCCCGGAATCATTTTCATGGATCTCCTCTCAAATATCAACACATCTCTTTTTAAAAAAAGATAAGGAGCCCAAAACTATTCACAATACTCTAAGTGAGGCCTCACCAGTCCCTTATAAAGTCTCAGGATTACATCCTTGCTTTTATATTCTAGTCCTCTTGAAATGAATGCTAACATTGCATTTGCTGCAAAGGCTTCTGTACTTCCTACCCAATAGTAGACATGAGAAGAGAGCATGACCTGGATGGTGGGGGTCTTTTAAGATGGATGCTGCTTTCCTGCATCAGTGCTCCATGTAAATATACTCAATGATGGACTGGGCTGTATCCACCACTTTCTATAGACTTTTCCATTCCTGTGCATTGGTGCTTCCATACTAGGCTGTGATGTAACTTGTTTGGATACTCTCTATTATGCATCTATAGTAGTTTGTCTGAGATTTTGCTGACATGCCTGTTCACAAGTGAAGCAAAATATTAAGTGTTTTAACATTCCAGTGAAGTGCTGTATTGCAAGCTCTGGGGTTGTGTTAAAATTATCCTTTGGCACCTCCGAGCAGCTTTTAATGACAAACAAAAATCCACTCCACTTTAGTCACCCCTTCTTATGTAAGTAAAGCACATCCTCCACAATTTTCTCACTTGGTATGGATTTCTTTTTTTAAAAAAGGCTGGGAGGGGAGAAGAAGAGATAACCCACTGATACAGCAAATGACAGCTCCTGGGGAAGTGTCAGGAACCCAGTTCCAGCAATTAATACTACTAAAGTATAGCAGGAATAGAGCCATACTAGGTCATGTGAAGTGGGGAAAATCCAATACAGTAGCTCTAAGCCACATCTTTGTTTACATAGCTGCCAATAAGCCACCAATTTCTCTACTTTCCTGTCACATTTGGACCTCTGAAGTCTATCATTTCTCATCAGGTATGAGTTTTATTTTCTAAAATTCTTCTAAACTTAATGCTCCTGCCCCTGCTCCTTAACAATTGTTCTACAGCCACAATACATGAAAATGCACTCTCAAATTCCAGTGTCCATGATGTATGCACATGTAACTGATTTTGGAAAGGGACCTGAATATATGCACACATTCTTAATGATTATTGGGGGTAGGGCTGCCTCTCTGTTACCCAGCACATGTCCCTGCACTGTGAATAATGTGTAGCATTGCTTAAGGGTGAACATGGGATCTGATTTCAGCAAATGGTGGCTGATGTGTACTTGGTTTAAAGATTAACAACTTTCAATGTGTAATATCCCAGTTAAGATTCCCACTGCTACACTGTGAGGTAGTTTATATTAGCAGTTTTCTGCAAAAGCAGTGTGCCATGCTGGAAAGAGGACTAAGATGAGGACTCACGTTGTCCAGCTGAGGAATGTGTGTCACCCAATCAGGATTGTAGGATGTGAGAGAAGGTTCCAGAGAGCTGTGGGGAAGAGGTTTCTGAAGGACAGTAGTCTGGCTTGGGGTCTTTTGGTGGAAGCTGTGGATTGGGACAGAAGGGAAGATGCTGCAGAATACCATTGGAAGGAGAGTCCCTGTTGCATGAAGTGCTTTGTGCAGATGAATGGCTCCAAGGAGGAAAGGCCATTACTCCTGATAGTGCCAGTTCGTTCAAGATGGTCTTCGAGGGCAGTTTAAAAATGTGGTGGGTGCTTTCATGCAGATGGTGGGTCCAGCACGTGAGTAAGAGGTACACCCCCTGAATACTCCAGCATGAGATCCAACAGTTATCTGCACATTGGACTGGTTCAACTCTAATAGGTCCTTTTCTTTTCCCTATTAACTGATAAAGCTGAAATTGGTAAATCTATTTTCTTTATAATTTTATGCGGTGTACAATCTGTTATTTCTTGCCAACAGATAATTGTGTACAGGCAGTATTTACACAGCATTCACTCAAATCAAAGTTTCTTTAATCAGAACATCATAACATTCCTAGGAAAAGAGTACAGTCGACATTTAGGGCTGAGACCCTTCAGTCCTGCTGAAGGGTCTTGGCCCGAAACGTTGCCTGTACTCTTCTCCCATAGATGCTGCCTGGCCTGCTGAGTTCCTCCAGCATTCTGTGTGTGTTGCTTGGATTTCCGGCATCTGCAGATTTTCTCTTGTTCACAACATTCCCGTTTGGTTGAACCCCAACTATACTAACCCTAGATGTGTATTGTTTGTGAAAGGTGGATTTTCACCACTGAGTTACGTTACTGTTAGCCCAGTTGGCTATCAAGGCAAGTTTGCAAACGAGTCCAGTGAGGGGGTTATAAATGAATAACAAGGGAATAAACCCAAGTACAAAATGTAACATAAGGAATTCAAAAACCACAAAGGCCATTTCACCCTACATAAGCACAAGCAACCAGATAACCTTACAGTCCACTATAGGAATAATGAATCATTTTAAAAAAAAAACTGATTCTAGGGTTTTGCCTCCACTGATACCGGGAAAAATTGAGCTCAAAATACAGAGACTTCAAGAAATGGCATCCAAACACTCATGAGTCAAGTCACTTACAAGTAATGCCTTTTGAGGCCCCTACATCAGTTAGTTGACAATATCCTCCTTTGATGGAGAATGGGGTTTCCCTTCCTCCACAATTGATGTTGCCCTCACCCACATCTCCTGGACATCTGTGCTCACCTCATCTTCCAGGCACCTTAACAGGGATAGAGTTCCTCTTGTCCTCCCTCCCTCACCTATCACCCCATGAGTCTCCACATCCAACACATCATTCTCCATAGCTTCCACCATCTTCAATGAGATCCTACCACCAAACATATCTTTACCTGCCCCTCTCACTACTCCCTACTTTACGCAGGGATTGCTCCCCGTGATTCCCTTGACCATTCATCCCTCCTCACTAGTCTCTCCTTTGCACTTATCTCCTTCATCACCTCCATTCAGAGCTCCAAACAGTCCTTCCAGGTGAGGCAAGACTTCACCTGTGAATCTGCTGGGGTCCTCTACTGCATCCGGTGTTCCTGATGTAGCCTCCTCTACATTAGTGAGACCCAACATATACTGGGGGATTCCTTTGCTGAGCACCTTCGATCCATCTGCAAAAAGTAGGACTTCTCAGTGGCCAACCATTTTAATTCCATCCCCATTCTGACGGGGCCACTGTCAGGTTGAAGGAGCAGCACCCTATATTTTGTCTGGGTAGCCTCCAACCTGATGGCATAAGCATTGATTTCTCCAATTTCCTCTGGCCTCTTACATCTTCCTCCTCACCTGCCCATCACCTCCTCCGGTGCCCCCTCCTCCTTCCCTTTCTCACATGGTGGACTCTCCTCTCCTGTCAGATTCCTTCTTCTCCAGCCCTTTACCTTCCCCACCTATCACCATCCAGCTTCTCACTTCATCCCCTCTCCTTCACTCACCTGGCTTCACCTTCTAGCTCCGTGGTTCTGAACCACATTCTACTTGTGGCCCACATGTGACTTTCATTTACCTCTGTGGACCCCACCCTCCACAGTCTCTGTTAGTTGCTAAAGTGTTTTTTTTTTGGTCAACTGTTCTAATTATTCTTATATATATAGTCAATATTTAGCAGGTTATAGGTTGTTTTAAAAAAAAAAGGCATCCATTAGTCTCGTGAGACCATGGATTTGCGCCTTGGAAGGTTTTTCCAGGGCGCAGGCCTGGGCAAGGTTGTATGGAAGGCTGGCAGTTGCCCATGCTGCAAGTCCCCCCTCTCCACGCCGCCGATGTTGTCCAAGGGAAGGGCACTAGGACCCATACAGCTTGGCACCAGTGTCATCGCAGAGCAATGTGTGGTTAAGTGCCTTGCTCAAGGACACAACACGCTGCCTCAGCTGAGGCTCGAACTAGCGACCTTCAGATCACTAGACTGATGCCTTAACCACTTAGCCATGCACAAACACTAATAGGTATTACATGATAAATATAATGTTACAGGTATCTATGAAAAATAAAGCTATTCTAAAGCTCTGAATAAGATTATTTATAATATAATATTCTTCCAACCAGCAATGAACAAGTGCTTAATATTGTTACTTAGGGTATTTAGTGAGATCCTTGTGACTGATGCAAACTAGTGAGTTTTTGAATATCTGGTTGCAACTTGGTTAAAGATTATTGAAGGTCACCTCTTTTCAGAGCATAAAGATGGTTACGAGCTTTTGATAGTGGGTGAAGAGCTTGACTAAAACCACATTGCACTCCCACACACACCAAGCTAAGCTGGTTTGTTGCCTCATTTGCATCATCTAGCATATTTTACTATTCATTTCATTCAGGGTTCCAATTAAATTACATATTTCTTCTGGTTTATATATTTTAGTCATATTTCATTAAAACAGCAAACTTATCATGGGCCATTCTGAAACTCCTGTGGCCCTCAGTTTCTTGTTTTTTTAAATTTGTGGCTCCTTGGGGGTGGGGGAGGGGTCATTTCGCCCATGTTGTGAACCACTGTTCTGGCTTGTACATCCTTCCCCTCCTTCCATCTTCTTATTCTGGCTTCGACCCCCTTCTTTTCAAGTCCTGAAGGGTCTTGGTCTGAAATGTCAACTGTTTATTCATTTCCATAGACTCAGCTTGACCTGCTGAGTTCCTCTAGCACTTTGTGCATGTTGCTCTGGATTTCCAGCATCTGCAGAATCACTTGTATTTCATACAAAGTTGTTCTTTAAAATCTTAGCAGATTTCCAAGTGGAATGGCCATATATGACGTTTGCACTTAAGAAATTTGGATTTGGACCATCTTTCATTAAATGGATTGAGATAATTTATTCACACCCATCTGCTTCTATATCACTAATCAGAATATTTCCTCCCCTTTTGCAATTCATCGTGGGACTCGTCAAGGCTGTCCCCTTTTTCCATTTTTGTTTGTAGTTATCATTGAGCCACTGGCTGTTAGCATCAGACAGGACCCTTTGATATCTGCCATTCATATGCATGGACATAAACATCACCTTTTGTTATACGCTGACGATGTCCTTTTATCTCCAGCCCACAAACATCAATACCCGCCCTTCTGACTCTAGTTAATAATTTCGGCAGTTTCTCAGGTTTCTCTACTAATTGGGATAAGAGTGAACTAATGCCAGTCACTGCAGTGGTTAATACGGCGTATTTACAGTCCATTCCCTTTAAAATAACTTATGATAATTTTTCCTATCTTGGTGTGACTATTACAAAAAACCCAGATGACCTTTTGCAAGTGAATTGGTGAAACAAGGTTGAGCAGGTTAAATGCAATACTGACTTTTGGAAAACCCTTCCAATTTTTTTGGTGGGGAGGGTTAATGCAATCAAGATGATTGTACTGCCACAATTTCTTCATCTTTTCCAGTCAATTCCATGTTTTATTCCTCTCTCATATTTTAAGCAATTGGATTCAATTATTATACCCTTCATTTGGAATTATAAAGCCATTAGAATTACTAAAAAAGCAGTTTTGCCCTACCAGACGTTAAAATGTATTACTGGGCTGCCCACCTATCCATTCTTACATGGTGGAAAAAAGGCCCACCCTCTACTTCAGACTCGTGCCCAGCATGGTTACTCATAGAGCAAGTGCTTTGAAAGAAGACTTCCTTACCAGCTCTCCTTAATAGCCCCACTGCAGTTAATAAGTCACATTTTAGTAACAGCTTTGTGGTTGGCAGCACTATAAGAATTTGGAAGCAGATTCAACTACACATTAAGGCCCCAAAAACTTGTATTAACACTCTGATTTGTAACAATCATTCCTTTTTGCCTGGACTGAATGATACCATTTTTTCTACCTGGAAACAGAGGCGCATCTGTATTGTAGGTAACCTATATATTAAAGGAAACGTTGCCTCATTTGTGCAGTTACAAGCAGTTTACAATATCCCTGTATCTAGTTTTTTTTAGATATTTACAAATTCGAGTTTATGTTTGGATATATATACCTAACTTTGAAGTTTTAGACAAACATGAGTCCCTGGAGGCAATAAATAAATTTGATCCTGTTACTCGTAGTGTGGTATCCTGTTTTTATACGATCCTATATAATGGAGCTCGGGTGAATACTGCAGGTCTTAAACAGGCATGGGTGGATGAATTGGGTATAGAACAGAGAGGAGGTCTGGGATGAGTGTTTAAAGAGTATACATGATTGTTCGGTCAACGTCAGACACAGACTTATACAGTTTAAAACAATACATAGGCTTCACTATTCCAAAGAAAAGTTGCACAGTTTCTACCCTGATGTTTCACCAGTTTGTAATAGATGTAAATCTGTGAACAGTAACTTGTCACATTCATTCTGGTCATGTTGTAAGCTTTATACATACTGGAAAAGTATTTTTCACAGTTTCTCTAAGCTTTTGGGAAGCGGTGGGAACCAGACCCACTTATAGCCATCCTTGCAGCAACAAGCTCCCTACCTTCAGCCAGTATGTATGAAAAAAAAGGCTGTATTGTTTGGCATGGTGATTGCTAAGAAGTTAATCCTGCAAATGTGGAAAATGGACTCTTTGCCTACGTACGATCTGTGGCTGAGAGAACTGGCAAATACTTTACACTTGGAGAGACTGAGACTATGTAATGAGGACAGAGGGGACATCTTTGAAAGGATATGGGCCCTGTATTGGATTTTCTCACGGGGTGAGAACTGAAGTTTTTTGGTGCAGTGCACCTCTGCTACGTTTACTTTTGCCTTTATATTTTTCTCCCTTTTGCTGCTCAATATTTAATTAGATTTTGTTAAGGTCATGGTTTTTGTAGATGTGCTTTTTTTTGTAATAAAAAGATAAAAAGAATATTTTAAAAAATCTTAGCAGATTTGACTAAATCAGGAAAAACCACTTCCTCTAGTTGCAGAGTCAGTGGAGACGGTTGTCAATTTAAGTTTGCTACTGAACTTAGGGAAAGGGATGGCAAATGTCTCCGTTCAACATTGAACAATTTATTACAGGAAGTGGTTGAGATACATTGACTAAAATTGGATACAGAACAATGGTGAGAAATATGATTAATTTATGATTGTTCTTGGAAGAGAACACATGTAATTAGTCAAATAGTTTTGTGCTGTTAATTTACATTAAGGGTAGGGCAAGAATGTTACAATCGACTTCTAGCCTTCCAAGCTGGAGAAGGATAAACTCAGGCAGCTCTAGCTCAAGCTCCTAAATGCCATCCAAGTATGGATGTTGGGATAAAGTCCAACAGAAAGTTTTTGGCTTTGTCCCAATTCCTCCAGAATGGTGAAGAATCTACAGTCTTCCCAGCAAGAGTCAATACATGCAAAAGATCATTAATGAGAACGTCACACTGGGATAAACAGATACATGTCACATGATTGGCTTTCACAGCTTAATACTGCCATCATCACACCCCAGACTGCTTGTCCAACATCCTCCAACTAAACATTGCACACTTGTCACAAATTTTGTTGGTCACTAATTCCATCTTTTTAGCCATGTGGCTAACACCGCCCTCTGGTAATGAATTTCACGTTCACCACCTTCTGAGTTTCTCCTCATCTCAGTCCTAAACCCCTTGCCCCGTATCCTGAGACTGTAGTCCCTTCTTCTAAGCATCCGACCCGAAGGGGAAACGTCCTCCCTACATCCATTTTGTTGGGCCATTAGGAATACAGTGAATTTCAATTAGATCTCCTCTAAACTCCAATGAATGTAAGCCTGGTCAACCCATCCCTTCTCGTGTATCAGTCCCAACTTTCCAGGAATCTGTCTGGTGAAATTTGCTCCACTTTAGAGTATATATTTTCTTGAGTAAGCCTACTTGGTGTCCAATTCTCCAGGTGTGGTTATACCGCAGCTCTGTATAATTGCGTAATACATTTTGCTCCTGTATTCACAACCTACAGCAACGAAGGGCAGCACATCATTTGCCTTAACTGATTGCTGTTCAAACTCAAAGCTCCTTGTTGTGTTAAAAATGTACTAAATACAAAGTGCTGTTTCCTTTAGGAAGCACGATTAACTGAATTGAATTTCTATTCTGTGAATTTAGATGATTAGGTGGAGTCCAAACTAGATTAAAGGTAGGAGGTTGTTGGGAGTGTCTGTAGTTAGACAAACAAGGGAAAAGGAAATTCCGACTCGAAACTCTTGATGTCGTATCACGCCTACAAAATCATTTCTAGCTACAGGTCTTGGGCTTCAATCATACCGTGGTATGTAACGCAGAATAATTCTGAAGTTAGAGGAAATCTGGTTCCTGTTTTGTATGTTGTTTTGTATAGTTCGCCTCGGGTGACTTCACATTGGGGCATGGTATAATTGAGGGATATATGTGGTAACCCAGAGCCGATTTGACGAAAACGTAATTTCGGACTTTACATAAAAACCAAGGTATTGTATCGCAAAATACAACATTGTTTAAAAAAAAGTACTTGAGAGGGAAGAAATGACATCTCCTACCTCTTTAATCATTATCATCACGTTTTCATCCTCCGACATTTCCCTGGACAGGATCCTTCTCCGAACATTGACCGGGGTCCCCATCACCACTTCAATTCATAAACGTGATTAAAATTCCACTGGTCGAAAAACTTGCAGCAAGTCAGGGAGACAGCTCAATAAGTGCTCTTCAGTAAGGAGTTATAACTGGGCTTCATTCACCTTCCCGATGTGCCACAGTCTCCCGCACGATCAACGAAAACAATTAACTTTAAAAACCTCCTGCGCGCAACCAGTTCCTCGACTCAATGCATTTCCACCAGTACCGCCTGGAATTAGAGAGACGCTTGGGTCCTAGCGCCTGCCTTTTAAAGCACAGGGGCCAGCAGATAATCAGCCGGTTCCAAACGCCGAAGTATTTCGTTGTTGTAAAATCTTCCACAAAACAAGTATCCAAATCAGTTCACGAAATATGTTAAAATGTTAATAGAGAGGAATGGGAGGGACGAGAAACTGACTGCAAAACAGCAGCTTCCTCCTCCCTCCAACAAAGTAGAACAGGTCAGTCTTCCCAACACGCACGAGTCTTGACAAGCCTATTAGGTTGACAGTAGCACTCCAACAGCTATCTTGAGAGACAATTATCAGAATTAAAAAGGTAAAAGTCAATAAATTCATAAACATCAAATTATGCCCTGAAACAACGTTCGCGTCTCAGTAGAGTTTGCCATGGTCAAAAACACTTGGTTAACTTGGGAGCATAGAAACCGTATGTCATTCAGCCCGTCAACTATTGCAATTAGATTATGGATCTACAGTTCAACCGCCTTTAGCAGTTTAGCTCCGCCTCCTGTCCCGCTATCACAAAAGCAGCCTTGACCTATAAAGTTTACCATTTTGGGCAGGGCCAGAAAGAAATTTCCAAATTTCCACAAATCTTTAAACACGAGATTCTGTAGATGCTGGAAATCTTGAGAAACGCACACAAAAAAGACTGGAGGTACTCAGCAGATCAGGCAGAACCCATCGCGAGGAATAAACATTCAACGTTTCAGACCAAGAGGACAGAAGCCAGAATAACGTGATAGTGGGGGGGGGAAGAAAGGGAGATGGGGGGAAGAAAGGGATATGGGGGGGAAAGAAAGGGATATGGGGGGGAAAGAAAGGGAGATGGGAAGAGAGAAATAATACAAGCCAGCAGGTCAATGGATAAGTGAGAGGTAGAGGGTAGAAGTAGTAGTAATCTGATAGGAGAGTAGACCATGGAAGAAAGGGGAGGAAGGGAACCAGTGGGATGTGATGAGAAGGTGAGGAGAAATGGTGAGAGGGCAACCAGAATGGGGAATGTAAAAGGAGAGAAGGGGGAAGAATGGCCTGAAACATCAATATTTTCCACTCATCTATAGATATTGCTTGACTTGCTAAGTTCTTCCACCATTTTGTGTTGATACCTTAGTTTCCTTCCTGAATTGTAAGAACTTGTTCCCTAAAAATTTGTGCCAGTGACAATCATGCCTATACTCAATATATCAAATTCTGGGGGGGGGGGATATTTACAGCATTCAATATTTACAGCATGCAACTTTCATGCTCAACAGATCATAAGCATAATCCCCAAGGTGAGTGCTCCAAGCCTGAAACTAAGTATTCCATACAAGCTCAATATGGAGCTTTAGCCAACTAAAGCAAGATTTCCACCTCTTTCCTCATCCCTCTAAACAAAAAGGTCAATATTCCATTAGCCATTATGATTACATTTATACATATCTGCAAGCTTAAATAATTTGGCTATACATGAAAAATACCGTTATAGTTCTAAGGACTGCAATATTTTGCAAATATTTACTCGAGTTTGAAGATGGTTACTTTATTCTTGGCCATTATTAGAAATTTGAGGAAGTTTGGTATGTCCCCAAATACTCAAAATTCTATAGATGTACTATGGAGAACATTCTGACTGACTGCATCACAGCTTGGTATGGATGCTCCAATGCACAGGATTGAAAGAAGCTGCAGAGGTTTGTGGATTCAGCTAGCTCTATCATGGGCACAACCCTCCCCACCATCAAGGACATCTTCAAGAGGTGATGTCTCAAAAAGACAATACACATCACTAAGGACCCTCGCATCTGGGAAATGCATGTTTCTCCACACTACCATCAGGGAGATGGTAGAGGAGTATGAACACCTACATTCAACTATTCAGGAAGTTGCTTCCCCTTTGTCATCAGATAGATGTCTGAACAATCCATAAACATTAAATTATTATTCCTGTTTTTGCATTATTCTTTAATTTATTTCTTTGCACTATACTGTTGCCACAAGACAACAGATTTCACACCCTTTAAGTCAGGGATAATAAATCTTTGTTATGCTGGTTTTCCCTGCTTGATCTGTATCTCAGCAACTTCATTTGATGTTACCTGCAAGCTCAATTTTATTCATCATTAAAAATAGTAAAAAGTTGAAAAAAGGGAAAGCAAATCCCTACTATTGGCAATTAGAGCATTGAATTTTATACCCCACTCTCTCACCCACTCACAAATTTCCAAGCCAAGTCAGTGTTACATTCTGATCTCAATTTTGACTTAGTGCCTTGGACAAGTATTCTGCACCTACAGCTATTTTCATATTTTACTGTCTCATTTTCTAAAATATATTGGTGGGATTTTAAGCTAATCTATAAAATATTGTGCATCATGTAAAATCAAAAGAAAAACTCCAAAACCTGCCAACATCTTACTAAAAATTAAAAACCAAAATTGTGACACCAAAAAAGTATTTATCCATTATGTAATTACATACTACACTAAATTTCCTCAGGTGCAATACTATAACAAATTGAGTGAGTTGGTTAGGTTGATAATATAGAAAATTGGAAGAGCACCTGTTTTCAATGAATTCATAAGAATAAATATCCCCACTCTCTGTAAGGTCTATCAGTAGGGTAGATTTTCAACAGACCAAACCAAAATGAAGACCAAAGAGCATTCAAGATAAGTCAAGGAAATGATAACAGAGAAGCACAAATCTGGGGAAGGGTACAAGACCATCTCAAACGCACCAAACATACCCCAATGCTCAGTGCAGCTTATGGTGGAAAAAGTTGGAAAAATATTATTTCCAAGGCCTTGCACATAAAGGGTATTTATAGAAGAGTGGCAAGGAAGAAGCCTTGGCTAAAAAAAAATTCTTGTCCATAATGAATTTGCAAAGAAGATACTATAAAGATATGGAAAGTGGTCTTGTGGTCAGATGAGACTAAAGTGGAACTTGTTGGCTTCAACTCTAAGCAGTACATGTGGCAAAAAGCTGGTCAGGATTGATGGGAAGACAAATGCTGCTCAATAGAAAGATCCTGGATAAAAACCTACTCGCCTCTGCCAGAAAGCTTAAACCGGGGAGGAAGTGTATCTAGCAGCAGGACAATGACCCAAAGCACACTGCCAGAGCAACCATGGAGTGGGTTCAAATGAAGAAAATTGATGTCCTTGAGTGGCCCAGTCACAGACCTGACCTCAAGCCGATCAAACATCTCTATTAAATTGTCAAGACTGCTGTCCACCATTGTTCCCCAACTAACCTGGCACAGCTTGAGCAATTTTGCAAGGAGGAATGGCAAATCTTACTCCCTCACATTGTGCAAAGCCTATAGAGACTTATCCAAAAGGACTACTAGCTCTAATAGCTACAAGAGATAGTTCAAATAAGTACTGAGCAAAGGGGGATGAATACTTTTGAACTGCTTTATAATTTCCCATTTTTTGCCTCCAGTGGAGGAGAAAAAAAGGAGCAAGTAATTCACAAATAAAAACTCAGTTAAATTGATCAAAATCCCTGGTTGTAATACTCATTTGTGTTAACAAATGGCTGGCCCCCCAATACTTCTACAAGTCACTTGTTGACTACCAAATTATGTCTTGCCCTTAAAGCCCAGTGCTCACAATTTCTCACACAAGTTACCCCCAAACAAGCCTAGTTTCGTCTCCCCAACTTTTCTTTCAGTAGTAGTGACATCTAGTCTCACAGCACAAGTCCCTTTTGTTTTTTTTCCCCCCCAATCTTTCAAACTTGAGAGAATATCCACTCCCTCTGTAAAGTGTTTGGATGTCTTATGTAATAGCACCTGTCCACCCCATTGCTTCTGAAATTGTTTAGCAGATGATATGAAATGTGTAACAATATTTCCTTAAGATGTTCCATTTCAGAATTGTTTCCTAATTTTCCTTAATGCACTGGTAAGGACTCAGAACAGGCCTGAATTTTCATTCAAATTGTTGGCTGTTTCGGATTCTGGTGAACTGGCTTTGCAATTCTCACTCTTGTCCATATTTGAGAAAAATAGGTACAAATTTTCTCATCTGTTAGTCAGATACACCAAATCTGGCACAGAGAGCATATACAGCTGCAATGTTAAGCTATTGGTTACTTAACGGGTTTTAAAAAAAAATGCCCTCTGATCAACAGGGTACCATTACTATTATGTACATGCTTTAAAGGACAAATTTATACAGCATGTTTCACATCCTCCAAGCCATCCCAAAGCACTTCACAGCCAATGAGGTACTGTTAAGTGCAGTAATTTTAATAGTTGAGGGGGTAGGGATAAATGTCAGATTCAAGTCTAATGTCATTGAAACAACCAGTACCACACAGGATTGTAGAACTTTATTTTTGCAAATGGTCAAATACTGCAAATTTGCACCATTTTACTGTAATTACACAATAGCCCCAGTGGAGGTCACCAACTTAGCCTTTTATTTTGCCACCTGAAATAAGTCAAAAGTTTCTTGAAAAATCACTTGTAAATATAATCAGCACCTATGCATGTTTCCTTTGCAGAAAGTAATATTCTCCATTCTGGCTGAAACAAACAGGGTTAAATATTTTCCAATATAATCTTCAAGCAACAATTGAGCAAACACAACCAGAATTCATTAAGTAATTGAATAAATGTTCTTTACCTTTCTTCTATTTTTCCCTGATTGGTATGTTTTTCAAAATTATGGCATCAACTTTGTGGGAGGGCTCTGCTCCCAAGGACAAGGAAATATTCCAGGACAGTATTATCGAAGAGATCATTTAAAAGAACAATCTGGGCACTTAACTGATTCATGTAACATGGAAATCTATTTTTCAAAAAGTTTGTTCACAGAAACCTTTGCGCTTGAAGCCATGCATTGCAAGCCAAGTGTATCTGCTCCCTCAACAAAATGAAGCATAACAACAGATGGGTAGGTTATAATTTAATTGCAGTACCAGCCCCATCCTCTCACACTAAGCAAAATGAATCAATGTTGTCCTGGAGCTTGCCCAAGACCAACAGCAAACCCCCAAAGTAGTCTACGCCAAGCTCTGCTATAGCAGGATACTGTCATTCAACCAAGATAAAGTGATGTGCTCAAAACTTTTGTGAAGTGCAATATCCCAACTCTTTGGGAATGTCTAGCCCTTAAATCACAGCGGGGCAGCATTGGGCAGAGTATTGGAATATCAGTATCAAAGGAATATCATCTCAAACTACACACCTACCTGATCAGAAGCCTCCTGCCCTAGCTGTGGCAAGGCTACAGTTCCCATCTTAGCTTCCAAATAGGGCAAAACAACCTTTATTATTTAGTGCAAAATCAAAAATTTTAGATGAAGTTATCAATGGAGGCAATCAAAGAAAGTAGAAATGCACTCAAGATGTATGGAGGATAGCGAGAATATTAGCAAGGCAAGCTTGGAATAAATCACAAGAATTTGAAAGGACCTGTACAAATTTGTACTACTGCATGGATGTTATTACAGAGACACCATCTTTTACCTCAAAGTGTTAGGTAATATTCTTCTGTGACTAGTCATCTCATTTGCTGTGTGCAGTTTGGCTGCTGTATTTGCTGGTTTCAGCCACCTAAATTACTGAGTACAGGCATCTTGCAAACTTAAAAAAAATAATTGAAGCTTCTGCAACTGAAAAGTCACATTTATGCGCAAATAACAGGAATTCTGCAGATGCTGGAAATTCAAGCAACACACATCAAAGTTGCTGGTGAACGCAGCAGGCCAGGCAGCATCTGTAGGAAGAGGTGCAGTCGACGTTTCAGGCCGAGACCCTTCGTCAGGACTAACTGAAGGGAGGGTGAGTAAGGGATTTGAAAGTTGGAGGGGGAGGGGGAGATCCAAAATGATAGGAGAAGACAGGAGGGGGAAGGATGGAGCCAAGAGCTGGACAGGTGATAGGCAAAAGGGGATACGAGAGGCTCCTGGGACAGGAGGTTCAGGAAGAAAGACAAGGGGGGGTGGGGGGGGGAGGACCCAGAGGATGGGAAAGAAGTATATTCAGAGGGACAGAGGGAGAAAAAAAGAGAGTGAGAGAAAGAATGTGTGCATAAAAATAAGTAACAGATGGGGTACGAGGGGGGAGGTGGGGCCTTAGCGGAAGTTAGAGAAGTCGATGTTCATGCCATCAGGTTGGAGGCTACCCAGACGGAATATAAGGTGTTTTTCCTCCAACCTGAGTGTGGCTTCATCTTTACAGTAGAGGAGGCAGTGGATAGAGATGTCAGAATGGGAATGGGATGTGGAATTAAATCCCCTTCTCGCAATTCCTCCGTCTCCGCCGCACCTGCTCTCAGGATGAGGCTTTTCATTCTAGGACGAGGGAGATGTCTTCCTTTTTTAAAGAAAGGGGCTTCCCTTCCTCCACTATCAACTCTGCTCTTAAACGCATCTCCCCTATTTCATGTACATCTGCTCTCACTCCATCCTCCCGCCACCCCACTAGGAATAGGGTTCCCCTGGTCCTCACCTACCACCCCACCAGCCTCCGGGTCCAACATATTATTCTCTGTAACTTCCGCCACCTCCAACGGGATCCCACCACTAAGCACATCTTTCCCTCCACCCCCCCCTGCATTCCCCAGGGATCGCTCCCTACGCAACTCCCTTGTCCATTCGTCCCCCCCATCCCTCCCCACTGATCTCCCTCCTGGCACTTATCCGTGTAAGTGGAACAAGTGCTACACATGCCCTTACACTTCCTCCCTTACCACCATTCAGGGCCCCAAACAGTCCTTCCAGGTGAGGCAACACTTCACCTGTGAGTCGACTGGGGTGATATACTGCGTCCGGTGCTCCCGCTGTGGCCTTTTATATATTGGCGAGACCTGACACAGACTGGGAAACCGCTTTGCTGAACACCTACGCTCTGTCCGCCAGAGAAAGCAGGACCTCCCAGTGGCCACACATTTTAATTCCACATCCCATTCCCATTCTGACATGTCTATCCACGGCCTCCTCTACTGTAAAGATGAAGCCACACTCAGGTTGGAGGAACACCACCTTATATTCCGTCTGGGTAGCCTCCAACCTGATGGCATGAACATCGACTTCTCTAACTTCCGCTAAGGCCCCACCTCCCCCTCATACCCCATCTGTTACTTATTTTTATACACACATTCTTTCTCTCACTCTCCTTTTTCTCCCTCTGTCCCTCTGAATATACCTCTTGCCCATCCTCTGGGTTCCCCCCCGCCCTCCTCTGTCTTTCTTCCCGGACCTCCTGTCCCATGATCCTCTCATATCCCTTTTGCCTATCACCTGTCCAGCTCTTGGCTCCATCCCTCCCCCTCCTGTCTTCTCCTATCATTTTGGATCTCCCCCTCCCCCTTTCAAATCCCTTACTCATTCTTCCCTCAGTTAGTCCTGACGAAGGGTCTTGGCCTGAAACGTCGACTGTACCTCTTCCTACAGATGCTGCCTGGCCTGCTGCGTTCACCAGCAACTTTGATGTGAGTCACATTTATGCAGAGGCCAACTCCAGAATTAATGCTCAAGGTCAAGAGCTAGGAGTGAACAGAACAGCAGAGTCAAGTAGCACTGTTAAGTTTATTATAGAAAAAAAGAATCAGCTTTAAAAACATTAATATGCACATTGAACAAAATGTTGCCTTCTGGACTAGCTGTATTCAAGGCACAAAATAATTCTGGATCCATTGGCAAAATAGGAGACAAATACTGATCAGCTATGATATCACTTAGAAACTGCCTAGGAACCAGATTACAATGTTCAACTGACTAGCAGCTCATTTATTATATTGTAGGGCTGAGGGTAGGGTGGAGAAGAAAGTGTCTTCCTTGGTCACTTGCAGCAATTGATTAGCAACTATCCATATAATTTAAGGTTGTGGAAGTTAAATGAAATTAAAAATTAAGCACAAAATGCAATCACTTCACTGTAAGCAACCAGACAAAAATTGTTCAGGAAAGAACATTTGTGGTACCATAAATTGTCATGATACATGATGTGATATACTACAGACTCCATTGAAATTTCTAGGCAATAACTTTTAATCTTTAAGGATAACATACAAAATGCAGCCCTCAATGCACAAATCCAGGTTATCCCAAATACATGTGGCCAAGTGCCCTCATTAGGATGCACCAAACTTACTCATAGTAATTAAATCCAAAAAAAGTAACAACATATTAGATGGCCATCTGTTAATTAGGATGGCCATGGTTTAATTGCAACAAGTTTAAGATGGCTTAATTACAAAAAACAGTAAATTGTATAATGAATTGTGGCATCATATTGACAAGTTATTTGACCAGTTTCTTGCCATGAAATTCAACCTCTCAGGATCTGCATAGTGGTTATTTTTAAAATCAAGTGCCCATAACTGCACTGTTCACTTCCAGTTGAAGAGAGAGGGAAAAATATAATCAGGATTAGTGGGTTAATGCTATTAGTAGAAATCTAGTCAGTCTTGTACACTGATGCAAGTGATGCAAAATGCATTCTCCCCAACCATGACAGCTACCATAAAAGAACCACATCTAGCCTTATGAAGACAGATTTGATAAGAGCAGTTTGGGTTGCAAGAACCAAACTACCAAAAAAAAAAGCAAGCAACATTACAACTACACCTCAAAAGATTTGATAAAAGTGAATTTTTAAAAAAATCATGTACAGTTGGAATCAATGCCCAAATGACAAACCCATTTTTCCTCCCCCTGTCCCCTTCAGTATCAACTAGAGAATGTCAAATTTTGGAATATTATCAGTGCCTGGATTTGCATGTGTACAAAGATGGGCAATGAGGCACCAGATTAGACAAATACATCAAGAAAACCACTAAAGTGCATCAGAAGAGTAAATTCCTATTCAAGGCCTAATCATTCATTATGTGCCCCAAAAAAACTGATAAAAGGCACAATTTAAAACTCCATCTGTTTTTGAAGATTCTTTAGATGTTCCAAATTTAAACTAATGTATTGATAGTGTTTGGCTTTGGCCCAATTTCTACCTGTACTGCAGACAGTTGCAGCTGAACATCAACAAACTGCCCAAATCAGGCCTCTTCTAACCAATTCCACAAAATTACAGAAAAGAACAAACTTGGTTTAAATGTTAGCTTTGTCATCACAAGGGAATTGACTAGTTTTCATCCTATAAATGTCCAATAGGAAAGAAAATATTGGAATTGCTATAAAAATTTCTTGGTTGCTGCATTGCAAATGGTAATTTGTAAAATAATCCACATTCCAAGACCATTCAACTTTATGTTATTTCTATTAATTCATTCCAAAAAGTGAATGGTGTTTTTATGCAAACCAAAACAGAGAAATTTCCATGTCAAATATTTCAGGTTGCATCAGTTCAAGTGTTTGCAAGTGATGGTTAGTGTAGAGAAAGAGAAAGAATATCAAATATTCAACACATTCAATTTATCTTTTGAAGTTAAATATTTGTGGGAATCAAAGTAACAGGGCAAAATTAAGGCATGGTACTGGAAGTTAAAGCTGCAGTATCCTACTGCATAGCTAGAATGAGCAGTGCTTTCAATTTCTATAGCAGAAACTAAATCCAAGAGGAATTGATAAAACCATAGAACTTAAATTCTTTTATTGGATCACTGCCAGAGTTCAAACATGTAGCCAAAATTACTGAAATGCTTAAAAAATAGTTCATCAAGAAAGTAAAATCTCCCACCTTGTGGTGCATCCAATGAGACCAGTTCTTTTCAACAGATGCTGCAGTACTGAACCCAGCTTTGACAGTGTCAGGTAGCAAACCAAAGTGCTCTGTAGGTGTCACTTTAGTCATGCCCCAGTCCAGAAGCCAGAACCTATTTATATATTTATTTTTTTTTTTAATATAGAGAGCAAGTGGACTGAACTATTCAGGACATGTAGTGGTCAGTCAGTATAGAGCTTGTTTAACAGTTTCTACTCCATTAAAAAAAAAGGTTCATTAAGTAGCCAATTTATGACACAGGCCATCAAGAGCACAAGCCAAATTACAGCTCAGTTTTGAGCATCCATTCATGGTTTCTGACCCATGCATTAGTTTTGTGGCATACTCTCCTTTGACGGTTTACATTTTTTTTTATATATAAAAATTGCATGCCTCATACAGCTTATCCAATACAAGCAGTACAGAGAATGAGAACAGTGCAGAGTTGAAGCCCCATGCTGACAGAACCCAATTTTCCCCAAACCATTGAAACCCAAGGTGCCACCTACAGTAGTTTTAACTAAAAAAACCTTGTTAATTCAGAAGTATACACAATGCTCAAGTATTCAGTGACCTACAATCTTATTGCACCAATAACTAGTAGCCAGAGTTTAACAGATTTTAGCAGCCAATTTCTCCTCTAGGATAACTAACCTACTGTTCAGTACAGAACCACTTTTACATTTGCCATCCTAGAAAAAGCCAATTCCTACAATTTTCAGAGCTGCAAAAATCACCCATCAGCCAAAGCTTATGTAAATACTGATTTAATCTCATGTGCAGTTTAAAAATACAGGGCATGAATTGATAAGTGGGGATACTGCAGCTTTTGTGCTAAATGCAAACAAAGTTACACCACTGGAATTTGAGCAAATTCTTAACATACAATGTTTAAAACAGGTTTTGAAGAACTGGTGTTCTAGAGATAAGTGCATCCACATGAACATCATTTAAGAGGGTAAAAGGTTGATATTTGCATCTATAATACAAAGTAAAGACTGGTTTAAGTTCCATATCCATTCTGCAGGTACTTTCTTGACCAAAGCACTGCAAAAACAGGCATGGATGGAGAGACTGAATTTCCACTTCTTATCAAATGTGCAGCTGTTAACTGGAGCAAGCTCCCTTCATCATTCTCTTAGTTGCTACAACACTGGCTTTTGTTCTGCTGAGATGGTTCATGGAGATCCACACCTCTGTTGCGCCCAGCTGCTCCACTGACATTCTGGAGTTCACTCTTTGGCAACTTCTTGGCTGGAAGATAAAGACACGAGTAATGGTGCTCCCCAAGTGAAACAGGTGGTTTATCAGGCTTTCAAAAGCATTGATCACTTGCTGTCTCCTCTACACTGGGGTTAGGCAGATAAGGCGACTTTTGTAGAATCCCTCCAGTCAGTCTGCAAACCCAACTGAACCTCTGGCTGTCTGTTAGTTTAATTCTCCACTCGTCAATTTCTACTTCTTACATTATTCTGGGGGCTCAAAAACCTAAGGAACATCTTATTGGTCTATAAGGCTTAATGCACCTCATTATATTTTTAAACATTCAGATAAATACTGCCCTCATTTTCTGGGTAGAGCTAATCCTAAAGATTCTCACCTGCACTTCTTTGGTACCTTCTGTGCAATTGTTTCTTAAAACCAGTCAGATGCTTGGTCTTTAGAACAGTGTTAAACAATAATGTAGGAAATACTCAGGTCAGGCAGAGTTGAAGTACCAGTGCTGACTATATTCCTTCTGATTGAGTATTGGTTTCTCCCAAATATTGCCTCATCTGCTGAGTGTTTCCAGCATTGTCTTTTCAAATTCAGCATCCAATATTTTGCTTTACTCATCTGGAAACAACTTTAAAGATGCACTGAACATACAGTTGGCACTTAATGGCAATGCAAATTTTAATGTGCAGGGAATGAGTAACATATTAATTGATACTTCAATTCTAGTCACTAGCATACTAACAAACCATGCAATTCCCACTAGACAAATACAAGGAGTCAAGTTGTCTAACAGTGGTTTGCCCAAGATATTCGATGTCAAGCATTTTGACTGAAATCCATTCAGTTGCCAGAAGTGTAGTTTTGTCAAATGCAGGAAATGTTCAGATTTTGGTTCAGCATCAAGTTGAAGCTCAGACCAGATTTGCGCAATGGATTACCACAATGAAGCAGTGAGATTTAAAAAGTATATTAAGAACAAAGGATGCTTCGAATCCACAAGAATCTACAAACCCGCTAGTGCAGCTCAAGGGGAAAGAGTTTGCATTTACATAGCGCCTCATGACATCTTCAGGCTATTCCAAAGCCCTTTTGCAAATAGGTTTGTTATGCCATTTATAGCAAAATGCAGCCGCTGATTTGCGCGCAAGGTACTGAACGGCAAATGAGATGACTAATCAGTTATTGCTTTTTGTAGCACTAGTCAAATGTTGATTAAGATCTCCAAATTCTCTTCTTGAATGGAACCGCAGGGTCTTTTACATCCACTGGAATCAGATGAAGCCTTGTGTTCTCATTTGGAAAAAATAAAACAAGCAATGTGGCAATCCTTCTATACCCAAGAACATAATCAGCTTTGGACAATGACCTGCTGAGTATTTCCAGCATTTTTATTAAAACATTTAGAGTGCATTGATATCCAACCTGGATATTGGATATTCATCTTCTAATTTATAACAGAAAATCAGCACATTTACTTGGAACACTGCTACCAAATGTTGAAAGCTTTTAACAGCTTGGAGGCCCACTGGATTTAAACCAGTGGTGTGAAAGAAATTTTAGCTTATGGTATTCAAGAAACTTTGTTCCTCAAGGAACTTTGGATGCCCAAATTACTTATTTTTAGTTGGCCTGTCATCCTTTAATGCCCCTCCCCCCATAAAAAGCCATCAGCATCAACTGATATTTCTCACTCCCACCTTGGTATACAAGTTTAAATTTATCCAAGCATATTCACTACAGGAAGTTAAAATATAATAATGTTAAGACACTTCTTCACAACTCCAAAGTGAAACTTCTCAACAATTTCAAATGCGGATGAGGGAGGGTTTTAAAAAAAAAAACAATTGATCTTGGTCTACATTTAATAGTACAAGTTACATTAATCCAAGGATAACAGTTCATTGTTCTTGCATTTTAAGTTGAAGTGGCCTGAATTTGCTCCAACTTGCAATTTATTTATTTCCAAAAGATGTTAATTCCCCATTACTTACCTATTGCCAAAAATAGGTCATTAACATTCATTGCTGTCTTTGCTGAAGTCTCCATGAACAACAAACTGTTGTCATCTGCATATGCTTGTGCTTCCTGTTTAAAAAAGGAAAAATTTGTGGAAGTACAAGGTGGTGAATAAGTCTACCACCAACTGCATTTGTACAAAATTTCATATCATCATGTTTTGTTAACACATTTTAAAGAATGTACCAGTTTTAGATTGAGTATTACACAAGCCATTAAATCCACACATCCCTTTACAAAATGCCACCTTGTGCCAGGCAACTATTCTTGTTAACAAAGAGGTGGCCACACCATCACCAAATTTGATACCACAAGAGCCATGATTGATATTCAAGCCCATCAAAAGCAGCAAACACCTACAGACTACTTAATGTCCCTCCATAACAGTAGCATAGTAGTTAGCATAACGCTATTACAGCACCAGTGATGCAGGTTCAATTCCACTGCTGTCGGCAAGAAGTTTGTACAATCATCCTGTGACCTGTGGGTTTTCTCCAGGTGCTCTGGTTTCCTCCCACATTCTAAAGATGTGAAGGTTAGTAGGTTAATTGGTCACATGGGCAGCACAGGCTCATTGGGCCGGAAGGGCCTGTTACTGAGCTGTATCCCTTATAAATGAATAGCATTCATCTCGCACATCCAGAAATACATACCTCATATTCCACCATCCTTTTGTTTGCCAGATCTGCCTTATTTCCTGACAGTGCTATAACAATACTGGGACTTGCTTGTCGCTGCAGCTCTTTCACCCATGTCTTAGCTCTTGCAAAGGTCTCCTGAGAAGAGCAACAATATTTGATTAAAATTCAGACTCCTGGAAATTCCAAATTTCAGCAGGTTACTACAGGGAAAAAAAAAGAACCAATTCACTAGGTCATTCCTTGAAGTTCCTTTTAACTGACTCAAGAAGTTCAATCGAAAGGATAAAACACCACTTAGAAAGTTACTGCAAAGGTTTGCTGGAGCAAAATCCATTAAAAACAAAATTAAGAAAAAACCTTCATTACCATGATGCACAAGGGAAGCACCATCAATTCTCTCTCCATATCGAATTTGGTAAGGTTATTCCTCATGTTCAAAACAATTCATATACAACTTAGTGAAGTATGACTAACTTGAATTAACAAATCCCTTTAGATTCATCCCCATTCCTCCATTTAGAGAGCATTTGAACATTAAAAATTCCCAAGTGCTGAATTGCTTTACATCAAAAATTAATCTCCTCACAAGTCCAAATAAGAGAAAATATGCACCAAATCATGTACAGTTATTTCATTAGATACAATTGCTGTGATCCAGCCAAGTTCACAATAGGTTGTTCTAACCTGATTGGTGATATCATAGACTACAATGGCAGCCTGAGCACCTCTGTAATACATGGGAGCTAGACTGTGATATCGCTCTTGTCCAGCAGTGTCCCAGATCTCAAACTTCACTGTCGTGTCATCCAAGCAGACAGATTGTGTGAGAAATGCAGCTGAAAAATATTAAAACCATTTTAGTCTTCATGTAAAAACTGAAGAAAGAGTCCCAATCAAGCAAATTAAATAAAAGTAACAACTTGACTGACATTTGTCCTGAAGCATATAAAGGATACACAACTAAATTGGAAAACTTCACACATTACTTGATGTTTGGACAGAACTGATAATAAACAGGTAGTAATAATATTTTAGTTACAAAATAAGAGTTTTTGTTGTCCTGCTAACAAGAGTTGTGCACTAGCTATTCAAGTGGCAGTGGAACACTGGAGTCCAATCCCATTCTCCTCACTTCCAAAAAGATCAACTATTTTTACAAATACTGCTTGACCAGCTGAGTGTTTCCAGTATTTCAGATATACAGCAGTTGAATTAAGTTTTTTTTAAAAAAAACACAAGTATGCAATTTTAAGATCACCCCAACCTAAAAGAAATATTCCCATCCAGCACTGTCAATAGAAGACATGTACACCTGCCTTGTCTACTTTGCCTCCAGTCCAAGCCTCCACTTTCCAGCACATCTTCAACCTTCTGCCACTTCAAATCTGGTTGAGTGGTGCCACAACAAAAATGTTTCAATGTCAGCAAAATCAAAGAGCTGATTATTGACCAGATGAGGAGGAGACTAGAGGTCCATGAGCCAGTCCTCATCAGGGAATCAAGAGGCACACAGAGTCAGCAATTTTAAATTTTTCACCATCATCTTTTTAGAGGATGTCCTGGCATGCAAGTGTCATTACAAAGAAAGCACGGCAGCAACTCTTCTTTCCTAGAAGTTCATGAAAATTCAGCAGGTCACCTAAAACTAGCAGATCTCCATAAATGTGTGGTACAGATTATAGAGGCAATGTTGATCAGATCTTTGTGCTGCATAACATCATAGAACAAGTACAGAGAGTAGCAGAAACAGCTGTATGTGAATTTCGTGGATTTTGAAAAGGCTTTTGATAGCATCCACAGGGAGAGCCTCTGACCAATTCTCAGATCATAGGGGAACCCTGCCAAAATTGTCCAGAGTTTCTGTGCTAGCTTCACCTGCACAGTTGGGGACTACAATTTGAACTTTGAAGTCAAGACAAGAGTCAGGCAAGGCTGTGTGATGTTGGTGGTATTATTTAAGCTGGTGATTGACTGGGCTATGAGGCAAACAATGAAAGATGAGCAGAGAGGCACTAGGTGAACTCTATTCTCTACTTTAGAAGACCTTGACTTTGTGGATGAACTCGCATTACTATCACGTACATACCAGCACACAAGAGAAAGCTAAGTGTCCATGTACCTTTAGAGGACAGGCTGGACTCAGAGTCAGCGAGAGAAAGATTCAGACCATGACCCTCAATGTAGAGTCTCCTCCTCCCATCAAGGCACGTGACATCGACTTACCCAGCGCTGGCAGACTCATCTAACTGGGCAGCATCACTCAGCAGGACGCTGGGACCAAGGACAGCATCCAGAGCAGACTCAGCAAAGCTAGAAACATCTTCAGATCAATGAGCAACATATGGGGATCAACCAAGTACAGCATCCACAGTAAGGTGAAGCTGCACCACAGCCGTGTTCTGTCCACACTCTTCTATGGGTCAGAATGCTGGCACAGGACAGGGAATGACCTTGCCAAGCTGTCATCATTCCTCACCATGAGCCTCCGGAAGATCCTCCATATTTTCTGGCCAAGAAAAGTCTCCAACCACGCCCTACTCCTTCAGTGTCACCAAGAGGACACTGCCACAATCATCCTGAGGAAATATTGGAGATGGATTGGGCACATGATGAAAAGAGAGGCCAACTCCATCACAACAACATGGCACCACACTGGAGAGGCAGAAATGAGGATCCTGAACCACAGTTGGGGCACAATAGAGAAGATGGCCAAGGACAGACAGAGATGGACACCCTTCATTGCTGCCCCCAAGTGCCGCAATGGGCAGCAAGTATAGCTGTGCGGTGGAGAGTATATTGACTGGCTGCATCACAACCTGGTATGGAAACACCAATGCCCTTGAAAGGAAAATCCTACACAAACTAGTTGGACTGGACTGTATCCACATGGGTAAAGCCCTCCCCACCATTGAGCACATCTACAAGGAGCCCTGTTGCAGGAAAGTAGCACCTATTATCAAGGATACCCACCGTCCAAGCCATGCTCTCTTCTCACTGCTGCCACCAGGAAGGTTCAGAGCCTTAGTATTCACAGTCCAGGTTCAGGAACTATTACCCCTCAATCAACAGGCTCTTGAACCAGTGGGGTTAACTTCATTTGCCCCATCACTAAATGATTCCCACAACCTATGGACTCACTTTCAAGGACTCTTCACCTCATGTTCTCCATATGTATTGCTTATTTGTTATTTTTTGTTCCCACCCACCCACCCCCCGTTTTGCATTTGCAGCTTGTCATCTTTTGCATATTGGTTGTTTGTCAGTCTTTGTAGTTATTACAAATGCCCACAAAAATATGAATCTCAGGTGACACATGTACTTTGTTAACAAATTTACTTTGAACTTTCAAGCACACAGAATTATACAC
This sequence comes from Mobula birostris, assembly GCF_030028105.1. Classification (NCBI taxonomy): domain Eukaryota; kingdom Metazoa; phylum Chordata; class Chondrichthyes; order Myliobatiformes; family Myliobatidae; genus Mobula; species Mobula birostris. The sequence goes on from NC_092402.1 coordinate 68,335,414, forward strand.
ACATGCCAACTTATGAAATTAATGAACAATTGTTGTAATCGGGGAGTCTGCCACTGAGTGGATTACACGAGTTTAAAAGTCACAAAACAATTAATTTATATGATTTACTTATCCCACTCCCAAACTGTTTGTATGCAGGGCGTAATTGAATATAGATTCAGAGACAGGTAGTCACAGTTTGGACAAATAGAAATAATATCCCATATGATAGCATATTTTAAAAAGTAACCAAGAGGCTACAGTAGCATTTGAAAATTCATAGAAAACAAATTATGTGTACTACTTGTGAGTTGACTTGAGAATAACAGGAAACTACTTCAAACTTAATGCATACTACAACACATTTAAGCAGATAAGTCCTAACAACAATAAACTGCAAACATCAGCTAACACATTAACCGTTACTGCCTTCTGACCCAAAGTCATCAACCAGCTTTCCCATTTCAGCAGTTCATAGCACTGAGTACTTAGGCTGCATCCATAGCTGCCAAAAACAAAACGAAAAGCAAGCTTGTAAAGCAGTCATCTTACCATTAGAAAAAAACCAAATACTAGGATGCAAGTACATGGTTCCTGTTGGGTCACTTACTGAAAACAAAAAATAGAAGAAAGCTCAGAAAGATGCAACAATGAGAATGGGACAATGTGATAACAGATATTATCACGATGTGGCAAGGTTTAACAAGCATAGCATACAAGACTGATGGGCAACAGCAAAAGACAGCCAAATCTTAAAAAAAAAGTGTGGCTAATAGGGGCAAAACCTATATTTCCTCAGCATTAGTTTCCATGGGTATACTTAGTAGACTTACCACCAATAGTGCTTTCCTGGTATTCATGGAATTGTCCTTTAACAAATCGCAGCACCAGACTGGACTTTCCCACAGCCGACTCCCCGAGTAATACAAGTTTGAACTGACAGATTTTGCTGGCTTGCGATTGACCATTTGGCCTGGATGCTCCTCTGCTGGCCATAGCCTCCACGGGAATTACAATAGAATATAGCAGAAACTGATCCTACCAATTCCAAAGGTTAAGCACTATATGGAACTAAGTTTACCTTAGAAGCATCCAACCTGCAAAATACAAATTTAACCAATTACAGTAGTCAATAGCTGATTTCTATTCAAACCCAAAGTATTTTGGTATTACAGACTAAAACAAGTCCAGCATATTTTGAACCTGTGGTCTTGATCTGTAGCAATTAACCAAGTTTATACAAGATCCAAAATTAACCAAAACCCATAATTTGAGGTTAATTACCTAGTGTAACTTCCATTATTTGAAACAAAGCATTTCCAATTTACAGAAACCTCAGGTTGCAAGTGGCACTAGTCAAATTCCAAGGGTGCTGGACTTGAGTTTCAGTTTCTATGATGAATTTTGACAAAAGAAGTGCAAAGAATTTTTAAGAGTGCAGCCATATTGTTTTAATTCTGTCACTATTCAATTTACTGGGCATGAATTTAAAAACATCAAGAAGCCTTTGCATCATCACTCAAAGCTTGTCAAGAGCAACAGCAGAGCTTTGGGCAAATTAAATAGATTCCACCATTTCAAAAGTGAAGCAAGGGGCCTGGTCACAAACTCCAATATTGAACAGATTACTCTATACCAGAAGCAATTGTACTTGGAAAGAAAAATTGACTATGGGCATCTAGGGGATAAAAAGGAGAGAAATAGGTAGGGCAGACATTAAGGTAGGTTCTGCAGAAGTGCCAGTCTGTCTCAGAGAAGTCTTCACTATGATCCCACAAGTGGTCTCAAAGCAGCCCAAGTAGTAAACTTGCAATGTATAAAAATTATATATCTTGCTGGTGGAATTCTAGTCTTCTTTGTTTAACTAAAAATGCATCGTTTTCCCAGATCATTACTTATTGCAGCATCAGGCCCATTTTACAGGGTTGACAATACAAAGCTTTGAGACTACGGGGTAGTCAACTGCCAATGGACCACTTCCTCTTTACAGCCTATTACAAGCATCACAGAAACAATGAAATCCATTTTCAACCTTTTGCTTGTCTTCCTCTTCTAACCCATAACACAAACCATTTTGTGTTATACTGTACTAAACTCATCACCGTGGCTCTAATGACAGGGTCTCTAAAAATCTATCACTTCTGCACTTGGCTCATAAAAGGTTATACGGGGTTATATTTCTTAACCAATACCGAAAATGAAAGATTTGTTAATAAAAACCACAGGGCTTTCTTCCTTAAAAAAGAAACAAATAATGAATGTTTCGCTACATTTTAATTCCAATGGGATTTACATTGAAATCTTTCGTTTCACCAGCACGAATACAAGTGTCATAATCAATGCCCATCAGAGCTCCAAATTTTTAATTCAACACAAGGAATTGGTTAAGGCCCGATGGTCGGCTTTTTTCCAAAATAACTTCAACATATTCTTGTCGGAAACCTCTAGACATTGTGTATTGACAACTTCACGTTTAAAAATATTCAACCCTCCCAAATCCGCAAAGAAAAAAAAATTAAAAATGTTTTAATTTTTCTTCTACCCGCCCATTCCCCACACCCATAACCAGCGCAACATTCTAGCCAGCAAAAAAGTCCTTCACCGAGAAAACTAGGCAAACCCGAGCCCATATTCGAAAAAGAACGAATCACTTGGATATTTATCACCAAAAGCGGATTTTAAACATTAATATATACCTCAACGACGCCTTCAACTTCGCAGATTTTTTTTTAATTGTGTCGCAAGTACTGAGAGTCAGCCAAGGCTAGACCACAGAAGTCGGTGTGAATTGATTGACGCCTCCACGGTTAAATAAAAAACTGGCACGCATTATTGATAGTAATGCTCGCCAGTTAAAAATAGTGAAGGCGGATCCATCTAATCAGACGGAAAGTCTCAGAAAAGAATCCTTGTGATTGACGGTTAGCTTGACCACTGAAGAACTACCTTTTGAGAGGTGACTTGAGGAGCAAACCAATCAGAGAGGAGCCGTACCGTAAAGGTGGGACTTCCCATATCAAGCTTGGCTGTTATGGAGGCTCATTGCTTCCTCGATGTCGGGTGTGATAGAAATGGTGAGGTCACATGAAGAATGTAAATACATATATTGTAATATTTTACCAAGTTAAATCGTTATGTTTTAATTTACTGGGCAAGTAATCCGGAGGCATGAATTGATGACCTGTGGAATTGAAATTAAGTTAACTAAATAACATGTGACTTTTTAAAAAGCAACTAGTCTCAGTATTGGTGACCATGAAGCTATTGCAAAGCCCTACCTGATTTACAAATGTCCTTCAAGGTAAAGAAATCTGGCATATTTATCCATCTTATCTCTTTAAGGCTCCAATGTGGTTGACTCTTAATTAGCCCAGCAAGCCTTTCAGTTGAATCACAATTTCTGCGTTAAAACAGACTAAAAATTAAACAGGATAGACCATCCAGTTTGGAAGAAGGGCCACAGAATCTACTCTGCGCATGGCACTGCAGTGCCTCAGCCAGCTGAGTCCTGAAGATCATACCTGGCAAACTGAGTGTGCAAAAGTTAGTGAGTGAAGCAATATGCAGGATAAACCTACCTGATCTCATCCTCATTATTTTACCTGTTTGAGGTGTATTTGCCTCCTGAAGCATTGTTAAGAGTGCCTACAATGTCTTTCTGCTTTTATACTGAGGAAACCCTTTTATCATATTGTGTGGTATCAGATTGTGCTAAATGACATAAGCTTAGAATGGAGGTCAGCAGAAACTTATTCCAACTCATAGCTAAGAGTATCCCTAAAACTTAATATGGCAATTAAACTAAGGGATCAACTCTGGTGCAATAAGGAATTCAGAAGAACATGCCAGGGCAAGTAACAGAGATTAAAACACAAAATTATGGAGGAACTCAGCAGGTCAGGCAGCATCTATGGAGAGGAATAAAGAGTCGATGTTTCAGGCCGAGACCCTAAGTAACAAACATCAGTAAATCTCAGATTTAGAACCAGCACAAATTGCAATTTGCATAAAGCTTCAAAATTCTGTCAGCTTACCCTATGAACAGAAATGTTTCCCTATTTCACTCCTGAAAGGCCTGGCTATAATATTTAGACACCACAACTGGTGAAAATACTTTCCTTTTATTCTATCCTGCAAGGTCCCCTTGTAAATTCAGTCATCCCATAATCTTCTAAATTTTAGGGAATACATTTCTAGTTCATGCAATCTCCTAATTTAACTGAGTCCATAAATGATTTTGATGAGTCTCCGTCATAGAAATTTATACTTTCTCAAAGGCCAATATATCCTCCCTAAAGTGTTGTGCACAGAAGTGTTCACAGTTCTCCAGCTATAGTATACCATGGCTCTGCATAGCTGTATCATGACTTCCAGCCTTTTGAACTTTTGTCTTCTGGATAAAGAAAACAGCATCCCATTGACCATTTTGACTATTTTCTTGACCTGTCCATATTTTAATGATCAACATTATATTTTCTTTGACCATCCATTGCTTCTGGTTGCCATTTGGTTTGACTATCCTTTATTCTAAAGTGAACAACCTCAGATTTTCTGAATCCATTTGTTACAGTTTTGCTTACTTGCGTAATCTATTGCTATCTCTTAGTAATTTAATGCTTCACTCTACACTACTTATAATACCACCAGTCTTTGTGTTGTCAGCACACTTAGAACATGTATAGAAAGTTACATATGTGTCAGTTATAAATGCAGAAAGTAGTTGGGAGCCCGGAATAGATTCATTACTGCCAATGTGGCTACCTGTCCTTTATCCCCAGTCTCCTCGCTTTCCCCTCTGCCAATTTCCCAGCCTGATAAATAATTCGCTTTCCATTCCACAAGCTTCAACTTTAACTAACAATCCCTTAATGAAAAATTTGGTCAAGTTCCTTCAGGAAGTCCAAATAATCAACCTGTCCACCCAATAAGACCAGGTAATGGACTTTGTCAGAATCAGAATCAGGTTTATTATCATTGGCATGAGTCATGAAATTTGTTAACTTAGCAGCAGCAGTTCAATGCAATACATAATATAGGAGAAAAAAATAATAAATCAATCAATCAGTTACAGTATACATTTGTTGAATAGATTAAAAATTCATGCAAAAACAGAAATACAGTATATTAAAAAAAGTTAGGAAGTATTCATGAGTTCAATGTCCATTTAGGAATCGGATGGCAGAGGGGAAGAAGCTGTTCCTGAATCGCTGAGTGTGTGCCTTCAGCCTTCTGTACCTCCTTCCCAATGGTAACAATGAGAAGAGGGCATGTCCTGGGTGATGGGGGTCCTTAATAATGGATGCTGCCTTTCTGAGACACCGCTCCCTGAAGATGTCCTGGGTACTTTGTAGGCGAGTACCCAAAATGGAGCTGACTAAATTTATGACTCTCTGCAGTTTCCTTCGGTCTTGTGCAGTAGCCCCCCTCCTCATACCAGACAGTAATGCAGCCTGTCAGAATGCTCTCCACAGTACATCTATAGAAGTTTTTGAGTGTTTTTGTTGACATACTAAGTCTCTGCAAACTCCTAATGAAGTATAGTCACTGTCTTGCCGCCTTTATAGCTGCATCGATATGTTAGGACCAGGTTAGGTCACTTGAAACTGCTCACTCTCTCCACTTCTGATCCCTCTATGAGGATTGGTATGTGTTCCTTCAACTTACCCTTCCTGAAGTCCACAATCAGCTCTTTCATCTTACTGACGTTGAGTGCCAGGTTGTTGCTGCGGCACCACTCCACTAGTTGACATATCTCACTCCTGTACGCCCTCTCATCACCACCTGAGATTCTACCAACAATGGCTGTATCGTCAGCAAGTTTATAGATGGTATTTGAGCTATGCCTAGCTATACAGTCATGGGTATATAGAGAGTAGAGCAGTGGGCTAAGCACACACCCCTGAGGTGTGCCAGTGTTGATCGTCAGCGAGGAGGATATGTTATCACCAATCCGCACAGATTGTGGTCTTCTGGTTAGGAGGTTGAGGGTATAATTACAGAAGGAGGTACAGAGGCCCAGGTTCTGTAACTTCTCAACCAGGATTGTAGGAATGATGGTATTAAATGCTGAGCTAAAGTCGATGAACAGCATCCTGACGTAGGTGTTTGTATTGTCCAGGTGGTCTAAGGCCATGTGGAGAGCCATTGAGATTGCATCTGCCGTTGACCTATTGTGGTGATAGGTAAGTTGCAATGGGTCCAGGTCCTTGCTGAGGCAGGAGTTCAGTCTAGTCATGACCAACCTCTCAAAGCATTTCATCGCTGTAGATGTGAGTGCTACCAGGCAATAGTCATTAAGGCAGCCCATATTATTCTTCTTAAGCACTGGTATAATTGTTGCCTTTTTGAAGCAAATGGGAACTTCCACTTGTAGCAGTGAGAGGTTGAAAGTGTCCTTGAATACTCTCGCTAGTTGGTAGGCACAAGTTTTCAGAGCCTTACCAGGTACTCCGTTGGGGCCTTCCACCTTGCGAGGGTTCACCTAACATCAGCCTCCAAGACAGAGATCACAGGGTCATCAGGTGCAGCAGGGATCTTCACGGCTGTAGATGTGTTCTCCCTTTCAAAGTGGGCATAGAAGGCATTGAATTCACCTGGTAGTGAAGCATCGCTGTAACATTCATGCCATTGGCTTTCGCTTTGTAGGACGTAATGTCTTGCAGACCCTGCCAGAGTTGTCGTACATCCAATGTTGCCTCGAACCTCGTTCGAAATTGTCTCTTCGCCTTTGAAATAGCCCTCCACAAATCATACCTGGTTTTCTGGTACAGACCTGGGTCACCAGACTTGAATGCCACAGATCTAGCCTTCAGCAGACAACGTACCTCCTGGTTCATCCACGGCTTTTGGTTTGGGAATGTACAGTAAGTCTTTGTGGGCACACACTCATCCACACAGGTTTTAATGAAGTCAGTAACAACTGCAGCATACTCATCCAGGTTCGAAGACGAATCCCTGAATACTGTCCAGTCCACCGATTCAAAGCAGTCCTGCAGGCGCTCCTGTGTTTCCCTTGTCCATACCTTCTTGGTCCTCACTACTGGTGCTGCAGTCTTCAGTCTCTGCCTGTACTCAGGGAGTAGAAGTACAGCCAGGTGATTAGCAGGTGAGGGTGTGGAATAGCATGGCAGGCATTCTTGATGGTGGTGTAGCAATGGTCCGTGTGTTGTTTCCTCTGGTATTGCAAGTGATCTGTTGATGGTAGTTGCTTAGCGATTTTTTTCAGACTGGCCTGGTTAAAGTCTCCCAAAATAATGGTGAAAGTGTTGGGGTGCGCTGTTTCGTGCATGTTGGTCCCATTGCTGAGATTGTCTAAAGCCTTTAGTGATGTCCATTGAGAAAGGATTGTTGGTCATGGGTAGTACTGCTTGCTTTTTAATAATAATACCAGATTATTTACATGAGAATGGATAGGGTCTAAAATTGATACCTCATCCAAATCAAAGCACTTTTAGGAGGGCAGTACTGCATTGATATTTCTGGAGTGAGGGGAGAGTCCTAAAATTAAAAGACCATCCTCTCCATCCGACTTTTCTCAATGCACTGTACTTCAATAGTTTAAGGTGCCAGATTTAGAATTGAAAAATATGGCCTACGGTAACACCAGCGAGAAAGAAAATACTTATTTCCTGTAGAAATCACTGAGAGCAATAGAAAGCCAAACACAGTAAAGATGGAAAAACTCAAGGCTGTACAAACCAATGGTAAATTCATTGTTTGGCTTTGCTTGAGGAACACTATTATGGACTAATTGGATAGCTCTTTCAAACTGACACAGATGTGGTTGGCTAAATGTCCTGTGCTGTGTGATTCTATTGGAAAAAAAGATTGGCTAATGAAGCAATTACCAAAATAAATCCATATCCTGCCTGCAGCTTTAGAATGCCTCTCTGTGACTTCAGCTGCTTCTACGTTGCCCCTTTTGAATCATTCAATTTATTTTTTGTGCAAACTGCAGATAAATTTCTGAGACAAATAATCTGGACTTCCATGGAACTATAACATCAGTATGTATCAGTATACCCTCTTCTCATTGTTACTATCAGAAAGGAGGTACACATTCAACAATTCAGGAACAGCTTCTTCCCCTCTGCCTTCTGACTTCCAAATGGATATTGAACTCACGAACACTACCTCACTACTTTTTTATTTCTGTTTTTGCACTACATGTTTAACTATTTAATGTATGTATACTTACCGTAATTCAGTTTTTTCCTCTATTATTATGTATTTCATTGTACTGCTGCCGCAAAGTTAACAAATTTCGCGACATATACGGGGATATTAACCGATCAGAGAACAGGAGTGGAAAAAGTGAAAGTGTATCTGAATATTGAAGGTTAACAGCCTGACACACAGTTGATACATCAATAACTATAAGTCAAGATACAAAGCATGTGTCTATACTTAATATACAGAATCCCCGGTAAAATTATTACAACATGTCAGAATTTACATGGTTACTGTTTCCGCTTTGGAAATTTATCTATATTTCTGATTCTCTAAAATTAGGACTAAGAAAAGGCTATTTGGTTGATGTAATCTGGAATCTTTCTCTTAAAACATTTTACTATTCTGGCTTCTTCCTGCAATTTGCCTTTCATTTACTACAGTTGGAAACTTGAGCATCTCTTTCCTGTAGAAATTCCCTAGATCCGGTTTCCCCCCACGTTCAATACCTCAGTTACATCTAGTTGAATTTGTTACCTTTCAGCAAAGGTTGAAATTTAACACAGTGTTTTCCGTTATTAAACCTGGAACCACCACTAGGATAAGTCGAGGACTTGATACGCGTTGTATTCTTCACAGGAACTGTTGGAAAATCAATTTTGTGAGATGTGATATTCAAAGAAAACGTTCTAATCTCAGGGTTAATCAGCAAATTTCAGTTAACCATGTTTTTATGCATTTCGTGTCCTTTTTTGTGAATATCAAGGCAAGGATTGCACTGTCATAGTGTAATATAGCACAGAAGCAGGACTTGGGTCAAATTGGACCATGCCAACTAAGATTCCCAACTAAACTAATCTCATTTGCCATGTTTGGCCCACATCCCTAAAAACCTTTATTCTGTCCATGTACCTGCCCAATGCCTCAGGGAACTCATTTCTTTTACTGACCACCATTCTGTGAAAATGTTGCCCTCAAATTCCTATTTTTTCTCCCCCCCCCCACCTTAAACATATACCCTCCAGTTCTTGGCTTCTCAACCTTGGTGGTGGTGGGGGAACTCTGTGCATTGACCCTCATGATTTTATCTACATCCCTTATGATTTTATACACCCCTATCAGATTCTCCTTCATTACACCTCCTCATTCTCTCACGCTCTAGTGAAAAAAGTGCCAACCTACTCAACAAAGGTTAAAAAATTTTGTCATTTTAGGCACTTAATTTCAGTGTCAAATATTCCCAGGTAAAGTATATCATGAAAAAAAAACAGAAATGCTGGAAGAACACAAGCCAGTCGAATAGCATCTGTGTAAAAAGAACCCAGATTAACACTTCAGGTCAGAGATCCTTCATCAGAACTGAAGGGAATTTGTTTACTTATTTAGAGATTCAGGACAGTACAGGCCCTTCTGGAAGTCATAGTCTGATGAAATATTAACTGTTTTCCCTTTCCATAGATATTGTCTGAAAGGCTGAATCATTCCAGCATTTTTGCTCATTTCAGATTCCAGAATCTGCAGTTTTATTTTTCTATTACTGAATACTGAAGTATTTCATAGGCTCCAATGCTTAGCACAATATCTTATCCTAATATCCTGCTGCACTTGGGGGAAAAATATATATTTTCTCACTAGTTATGCAGAAGTTATTGGACTAAAGCACATTTCATAGTTAGCAAAGTGTTGTAACTACACATGTGTTCTCTCAGGAACTGCATGGGATCATTTAGATCACATTTGGAGCATAGATTTTGTACTCAAGTAAATGAAAGTTTTACTTTAATATTTGTTTTTAAATGCATTTTAAATAAATCAGAATGCTGAAAGTAATCAGTACGTCAGACAGCACCTCTGGAGAGAGAAACTGACTTGTTTCAGACCTTTTATCAAAACTAGGAAAAATTAGAAATCAAACAAACAAAAAGGGGAGAGAACAAAGAAGATGGAGACCAAGAGACTGAATGACAGTTGTGGAAGTGGTGCTGGCAGAGAGACATTAGGCAAGTCTTGTTAATCACAGATGATCTCTCTAGAGAAGGCATAAATCAGGGGTTTCCAACCTTAACATTAACCTAGGGAGCCATGGACCTTAGGTTGGGAACACCTGGTGTAAATAGAAGGAAAGGAATGAAGGCACCAGAGAGAAACAAAATCAAAATTGGAACTGCTAGATGCAAAACATTGCATCTGCTGAAAATCTGAAATAAAAGTCACGTCAGCAGAGAGAGAAAAATTGAGTTAATATTACAGGTTGATGATCTTTCTTCAGAACAGGCCAGTTTTGATACAAACTAGTCAGACTGGTTATCTATCAATGAATTCACTGTTGAGTGCTGAGGGCTCCAATGCGAGTCAAAGGATCCTGTTCCTCAAGCTGATGTCGGGCTTTGTTGGAAACGTACGGGAAGGTAGGAACATAGGTCGTTTTGGGAGTTGGGTAGAGAACTTCAAGTGGCAGGCAGTTAATTGTGAATTGAACAGAAATATTCTGAAAAGCCATCACCCAATTTGCATCTGGATTCTTCAACATAGAGGAGGGCACATCAACAAGAGTCCCTGGATGGTGAAAGATAAGTGGTAAACTAATAGAGGTGCCAGAAAGGGAGGGGGTCTTGCTGGAGTTGGGAGAATGCACCAAAAGTTGCAGAGGGTACCGTCCCATTAGAATGCTGTAAAGAGCAAGGGCGATGGGAGATTTGTGTCTGGTCGTGGTATCATGTTGAAGATGGTGAATTACAGAGGAAAATCTGCTGAATATGGAAACTGTTTGGGTGGAAAATGAAGGTGAAAAGGAACCCCATAAAGCATTGAGCAGGATGAGAAAAGCGGACAGCAAATGTGGAAAATAGAACTATGCAGGCAACAATCATTTTTAGGAACAAAGGAAGAGATCTTGGAAGCACAGTAGGGAGGGTATCATCATCAGAACAGATGCAAGAGAGCTAGGGAAGCAGGAGAATGGAGTCCTTACAGGAAGCAGAGTTGTCCGTGGTAACGCTCAAGCACTGGATATTGGTCTTATCCCATGAGATGGAGAGAAAGAAGAACGGAAATGGAAAAATCAGATATTAGATATGAAAGTGAGAGCAGTGGAAATTGGCTGCAAAGATGATAAAACTTTCAAATTCAGTACAGAGCAGGAAGCAGCACCAATACAATGTAACTATTCTGATAGCATTGCGAAACATCCAGTATTGCAACTGTTTGGGATACTATTAAGAAGCTCAAGGATACACATCAGAAACACACAAAGTGTGTATATTACCCAGCCACCCATCTCTTCAAGCACTTCCTATCTATGATGGAATCTGTCATTCCCACATCAGCCACCTCAGAACTCAAACGAAAGCAAGTCACTTCCAAACCTATTCTATTTTTTAATATATGTTGAGAGGAGCGGAGTCAATGACACTAATGTTTTTTTTTTGACGTTACATAACAGCCCATGTCTTTTCTTTCTTTAGTTTAGTTGGTTAGCTTTGTTTAGATTAGTTTTTCTTTTGGGGTATATATATTTTTTTTATTTTTTCATGTTTTTTTTTGTATTTTATATTTGTATCCTGTACGATTGGGAGGTTTAATACCCGTGTGTCAACTGGGTTTATATTTAAATATGTTAATTATAACAATGTAATCCCAATAACTTTGTATTAAAACTATGTTATGTTTATCATTATGAAACTAATAAAAAGTTCGAAAAAGAAAAGAAAGCAAGTCACGTTTGATCCCGAGGGACTACCAAGGAGCGGTTCTGTGAAAACTTTTCAAGCCGATGCTGTTATGATGTCTTCCCCTTTTAACCATAATTTCCTTTTCACCATAGTTGACAGAGTATTTAACTGTACTTTTGCTTTCAGTCCCTCCTCCCCTTCATATTACGTTGAGCAAGGATATAGTTTGTCTTGTCTTTGCTCCATCCCACCAGTTTCTATATTTGGCAGATTATCCTTTAATTTCTCAGATTTTTCACTTCATGTGCCATTTGCATGTACTTCATTGAATTCGGTACACTGCGTTTGGCACTCACAGTGTGATCTCCTTTGTGCTGGAGAAATCAAATGCACATTGTGCACAATCCACAAGACTGACCCTGAGCATCCTGCTGCCTGTCACTGTCATTCTCCATCCCAGTCTGACCTCTGTCTTTGGCCTCCTGTGCTGTTTCAGTAAAGCCCAGTGAAAGCAAGGAAAGGCATCTCCTCTTGTCAGCCAGCCTCAGGACTTGACACAGCAGTATCAGATAACCAGCGTTTTTGTGGCCAGTTCTGCTGAAAGGTTATCAATGTTTGCCATTAATTCTATTTCTCTCTCCACAGATGCTACTAGACTTGCTGAGTAGTATCAATAGCAGTGTTTCGTATCTCAGTTTCCTTGTCTTCTATTTGTATTCATCCCTTTTTTTTTAAACACTCCTCCAGACAGATCAGTTGTGACTAACAAGCTCCCACCCCTTTCTGTGCTGGCCTTTCTTGGTTTCCTCCCCCACTTAAGGCCATTGTCCTTCTCTGCATATTAAACATGCCTCATTGCTGACATTTCCTTGTTCTAATGAAAGATCATTGCTGCAAAATGTTATGCTTTTTTGTATACATTGGAAACTTCAGTTCAATTCTGACCTCCAGTGCTGTCCACGTGGAGTTCCACATGGTCTTCCTGTGAACGTGTGGGTTTCCGCCAAGTTCTCAGATTTTCTGCCACATCCCAAAGTGGTTCTTGTAAATTGTTCTTGGTGTGTAGGTAATGGGTGGTTCATGGGAATATGGGAAGAATACAATGGGATTCATGTAAATGAGTTCTGGATTGTTGGCATGGAGTCAGTGGGCTGATGGGTCTGTTTCTGTGAAAACTAGTTTAACATCTGTTAAAGGTAAAATGCTGGAGGAACTCAGCAGGTCAGGCAGCCTGTATGGAAATTAATAAACAGTCGACGTTTTTGGGTTGAGACTCTTCTTCAAGACTGGAAAGGAAAGGGAAAGACGTTGGAATAAAAAGGTGGGGGGAGGGGAAGGAGGATAGGTGAAGCCAGGTGGAATGGAAAGGGCTAGCTGGAGAGGAAGGAATCTGATAGGAGAGGACAGTGGACCATAGTAGAAATGGAAGGAAGGTGGGGTGGCAGTGGCGGTGGCGTTGATAGGCAGGTGAGAAGAGGTAAGAGGTCAGAGTGGACAATGGAAGAGGAAAGGGAAAGGGAATTTTTTTTTCCTGAAGGAGAAATCAATATTCATAAGCTACCCAGACAGAATATAAGGTGTTGCTCCTCCATCCTGAGGGTGGCCTCATCTTGGCATAAGAGGAGCCCGTGGACCAACATGTTGGAATAAGAATGGGAATTGGATTAAAATGTTTGGCCACTGGGAAGTTCCGCTTGTGGCGGAGGGAGCAGAGGTGCTTGATGAAACAGTCCCCAGATTCACGATGGGTTTCACCAATGTAGAGAATGCCACATCGGAAGCATTGGACACAATAGACAACTCCAATAGGATCACAGGTGAAGTGTTGCCTCACCTGGAAGGACTGTTTGGGGCTCTGAATGGAGGTGAACAGGCAGGTGTAGTATTTTGGCCGCTTGCAGGGCTAAGTGCCAGGAGAGACGAATGGATAAAGGAATCACAGAGAGAGTGATTCCTGTGGAAAGTGGAGAGTGGGGGGAGAGGTAAGGATGTGTTTGGTGGTAGGATCCCTTTGGAGATGGCAGAAGTTGCGGAGGATGATATGTTGAATGCAGAGGCTCATAGGGTGGTAGGTAAGGACAAGCGGAACCCTATCCACGTTAAGGCGGCGGGAAGATGGGGTGAGCGCAGATGTTCTGAAAATGGAAATGCAGGTGAAGGAAAGGAACCCTGTTCTTTAAAGGAGGACATCTCTGATATCCTGGAAAGGAAAGCCACATCCTGGGAACAGAGTGGCAAAGACAATTTGAAGGAGGACATCTCTGTTAAAAGTAAATGGTTTCAGGCAGCAATATTCATTATCAATTTCTGCAGCAGACTGATGCTAATTCCCCAGGCAATGAGCCTATAAAAGCTTTTTAGTAATAGGCTAATTTTGGTTCCATTACAGTATTATTCAAACTTCAAAAGCAATTCTCACTGCTGTATCTTAATAGAACAGTGATTTTCAAAATCACTCAAATAGTTGATTGGTACAATTTAAAGTTCAAATATGACAATGCAAGACACTCAAATGATACCAACTACAGCTGCAGAAATTCCTGTAGGTGCAGAGCATTTGGCCAATCTTAATTTATCCCATTATATTGATCCAATGTTTTTCCACTACCAACCTCCTCCCCATTCTTCTGCTACACTTTATTGCTTTTTACATGATTTATGAATTTTCACCTCCCAGAGTCTATTAGAGGTACCACGCACTGTGTGAAATAGATGTCTTGATGGCAATTTTCAAAAGTATCCTCTCCTCTCATTCATAATTTATAATATGTTGGAATAAACTTAATACTACCTGACATCTCTTGGGTTAAACACCGCTCCAGTAGCTGGCTACATAATCTTGGCTGATACTGCTGTACCAAGTGAATGCTGCACAACTGGAGGTGTCATCTTTCAGATAAGATAATAAAACTGAACCCCAAACTGCTCTGTCAAGTACAGATAAAAGATCCTAAAATACTATTCAAGATAGACCAAGCGAGTTCTCTGCGCTGCGTGGCCAATATTTTATACTGCTATACCAACATTACAATAAGCAGGACTGTTAACTTTATTGTTGTTTATGGGATGTTGGTTTGGACCAATTTGGTGCGGTATTTTCTGCCTCAACACAGTCCAACTTGAGATTACCGTTTGGTGCAAGTTTCTTATTTGGTGTTCTATTGCAGTACTGAAAAGCTATACTATGGTACCAGCTTTCAGATGGGACATTAAACTTCCTGCCCTCTGGAAACAAATGATCCCATGATATTCTTCAAACAGCAGGACTCTTAATCATAGTCAATAGTTATCCCATAACTCAACATCACTAAAATACATTATGCATTCTATTGCCTTGCTGTGTACAAATTGGCAACTTCACTTCCCTGTAGGACAGTAGCCTGCATTAATCTTGAGCCATTACCACACTAGTGGTGTGTCTTTCATGTTTATTTTGCAAGTTTGTAAGCCAGTGCACAGGGTTCTGCCCAGTCGGTGCCCCACTGTTCACCTGTCCATGTGTCAGTTGGTCTCAGATCTCATTATCTGGGGCATACTGTAGATTAGTGAAGCATCTACTTCCCGCACTACTAGTGACCGCGACAAAGGCAACACTGTTACAAATAAGAGAAGCAGAATCAGCCCACAGCTGGTGCATGTAACCAGCACTAAAGTGATATTTTCCTTAAACATTCTTTTCGGGTAAATACATGAAATTGGGATCAGAGGTCTCCAAAACACCCACTCCCCTCATTTATGGTGTCACCTAAATCCACATCTTCACTATTGCAATCTAATTCCTCCCTTAAGTGTTGCAACCCCAGCTTGATATTGCAGCCATCAGTCCGAAATGCCTTTTTAAAAGGGTTAATCATTTTTGTATAATACTCCCCTTCTGTACAAAAAAACGACCAATGGAGTTTTAAATAGATTGACCTTGCAGATCTCAGCAGATTCAGTTCTGGATACATGGATGTGTGCTCTGATTCAGTGATGCAACTCCAACTCAATTCAACATGTGGAATTTCAAGGACTTTATCTTTAATCCATAACATCAAGGTTGATGGTTCCCATAGTAATGGGGGCTTCAAGATCATTTTTAGTATTAATGTTCTCTGTTTTGTGAAGTTGCAAGAACTATGAATAATTTTTCTTCATTATTAATCCATGAGATAAAACAAATGCAAAATGCTGATTTAATAAGCAAAATTCAATGAAGCCCTTACAGCTAATTTGCATTAGACACAAGTATTTATTTTCTGGAGTGCCGATCCTTCTGGACATTTGAGGATAGGTCAAATTAGGGTTGAATGTCAAAATTTTAGTTTTAAATTCAGTACTGAAATAACCAAGTAACTTCAGGAATTGGGAACAAATAAAGGTTTCATTTTATAGTGATCTGATAGTTTCATGATCACTGATTACTGATTTCGCCTTTTTTTTTAATTATTCAAGATCGTTCCTGTTGCCATACTGGGATTCAAATCCATGTCTGTGCTCAAGCTCTTGAATTTCTTATTCCGTTGTGTGGCCACAATAAGAAATTAACAATGAAGGGAAATAATATGGTTAGACTGCACCTAGGAAAGCTATGTGCAGGTATGGTCTCCCTACCCAAGGAAGGATATACTTGTGTGAGAAGTAATGCAATGCATTCACCAGATTGATTCGTGTGAGAGATTAAGCAGACTGGGCCTTTATAAAGTTTTGGTGAAAGAGGTGTGGCCTCATTGAAATATAGAGAATCCAGAGCACCACACAAAATGGTGGAGGAACTCAGCAGCTCGGGCAGCATCTATGGAGGTGAATAAACAGTCGATGTTTTGGGCTGAGACTCTTCGTTAGGACTGCATTCCTTCAGCATTTTTTCTGTGTTACTCTGGATTTCCAGCATTTGCAGAATCTCTTGTGTATATAAAATTCTTACAGAGTTTGACAGGGCAGATCCATCCCACTTCCAATTTAATTGGCTGACTCACTGTTATCAATAAATGCAGTAAGAGCCAAGTACTTACTAAGATTATTTTATGTGTAACATGCAGGTATAGTAAGACAAAATAGAATAAATTACATTATTTTGTGTTCAGTTCTGGTCACCTCATTATAGGAAGGATGGGGAAGCTTCAGATAGAGCAGAGGATATTTACCTGGATGCTGTAGGTTTAGATGAGGATAGGTTGAGTGGGTTAGGGCTTTTCTCTTTGGAACAAAAGAGGATGAGGGGTG
The DNA here is from genome assembly GCF_030028105.1 of Mobula birostris. NCBI lineage: Eukaryota > Metazoa > Chordata > Chondrichthyes > Myliobatiformes > Myliobatidae > Mobula > Mobula birostris. The sequence goes on from NC_092402.1 coordinate 68,352,438, forward strand.
ACTTGATAGAGATGCACAAGATGATGAGGGAAAGATAAGTATAGACAGTCAGTGCCTTTTTCCCCAGGATGGCAATGGCTAATGCGAGCGGGCATAATTTTAAGGTGAGTGGAGAAAAGTATTGGGGGGGGGGGGGATGTCAGAGGTAGATTTATTTATTTATTTTTAATACAGCAGTAAGTATGTGGAATGCACTGCCACATATTAAGAACATGGATGAAAGGAAAATAGAGTGTAATCTGAGAGAGAAGGGTTAGATTGATCTTGGAGTTGGTTAAAAGGTTGGCATAACATTATGGGCTGAGGGGCTTCTATTTTTGGTGTTAATAAGACACTCCTGACCCAAATGATAGGAGTGAGCAACTCACTCCAACAGTTCTATAATTTTGACATAAGATTAACAATTGTGATGAAATCACATGACCAATTATTACAGTACTAAGTTACAATAAAATAAAGTTATATTCACTACTTCCAGGCCACCAGCACGAAAGACACGCTGCCCGTAGTTTTGCTGAAGAGTGATATGTCTCAAGCCCTAATCAGATCGGAGTTTCCAACTAAAGATGGGTCACTGAAATCCAAACAGCTCAAAGCATAAAAGGGAGACAAAAATGTGTGCCCTCTTACTGGTTCACATAAAATGCAGACAAAAGTAGGTGTTACAGGATAGCTTTTAATTTTTCTGTGACAAATAATTTAGTCTACAAATATTTTTAATTTTCCAAAAGTTCAAAACATGGTAATTGCAAATCTCAAGAATCCCAGAGTTTTAAAAGAAAATCAAACCAAAGCTAATCCTTGGACTCAAAATTTGGTGATAATAGTAAGCACTACATTTAAGATCACTATCTTGGCTGGTTGTACAGCAAGGCAGTGTCTCAAAGAGGAGGAACACAGAAAAAGTCACCAAGAGAACCAGAATGTACAACATTCCTTAACTAAGATAATAAATCTGAATACATCTTTAAAGATATAAAACAGATAGCTGTTTGAACATATACACCCAGATAAGCCTTGGTTTGAAATAGATTAGTTACTGCAGCATAAGGCAAGTAGAACCAAGGTGGGAGTGGATGGCTGGGAAACTTCACAATGGAACACGAAATAAAATTTACTGTAGTTAGCCCTCTTTTCTAATTCAGGTACCAACATAATCTAAATCAGTATAGGCAAGGACTAAACCAGGGATTTTCCTTATTGTGCTGCTCATTTTCTTACTGAACAATGGCTTTTATCACTAAGAGCCCTCTTGGCTTAATCACTTTACATAATTTATCAATAATTTCATTCTGTTTTCTTCTCCCTTAGAGATCTGCAAGCTGGAAAATAATTCTGGAATAAGTTGCTGCATCCAAGATTTTCCCAAGACCCATTGACAAAGCTTGGGAATTATTAGGTGACCATAATTTTGACCAATTTGTGGACGTCACAGGGAAGTAGTTTTGCAACTTAGGCCTTGCTGGTGTCTTCATCAGCTTATTCACCATGTTAGTGTGTGACATGTCGAGGGACTAGTTGCGTTGACCATTAGGCAAATTGAAAATCACTAACAAAGCACAGCAGAGGCTGTACACAAGTATAATTGCCTAGTATGTTTGAGTTGCAAGACACATTGTCACTGAATTTGAAGCACCACTGCAGGCCAATTAATTACAAATCAGTCCAATGTAACAGCAGTCAGATTGTGTTCACGCGCACAAGTGCTGGTTTAAACTTTCATAAGAATTCAGGTGATATTGTGAGGAGCTAATAATATTTATAACCAGTCTCAAAACACTGGAAAATTGCCCTTTGCTGGCCTACAATTAGGAGATGCATACAACAAATTAAAAGTTTAAAAAGGTTCAAAAATGCATATTTAATTATTATCTTTAAGTGACATCATAAGCTATGAAGTCCTAATTAAGCTTTTTGTGGAACTGGATATTCAACCTAAGGTAAATAAACAGGAATTAAAGGCTAAATGATTTAGAAGCTTCCTGCAAATTTAGCATCTGACCATTAGCTTATGGATCCACTGTGCAAATGAATACTGTTTATCATGCATGTTGCTTGTGCTTTCTCTATTCCTTTCCGAATTCTTCACTAATGCAAGACCAGCATTTGCTTCTTGAAATTGTTGCAACATCCCAAATTGAGTCATGACCGAGACCAGCAAGAAAGAGAAGGACCAATTCACCACCTGGACCTACTGCATAGTCAATCCCACAAGTATGGGCAGCTGTTACATGACTAAACGACAGCAGTCATGTTCCTGCAGGGAGAGACAAAAGCACCTGAAATCTAGACTTAATCATGGTGTACTAATCTAAAGTGACCATCCTGACTAATCATAAGAAACTAACTGCTACAACTATAACATATCTGCTAGGTGAACACACTACTAGTCAAATTAATTATAATAAAGTATTATTTACATTTGTCTTTTGATGGACTAACTACTTCCCATCTCTTACCTTCCTCGACATGCTTCACCTAATGTTCACACAAACACATACTGTGCTGGAGACACCCAAATGGTGACCCAAGTTCATCTTACTAAATAAAACTCTGATTAATTATTGTGACCTCACGGCAAAACTAGCTGAGATGAGCTAACTTAGCACCCAGATTTCCTTGTGGCTTAGTTTCACAATAGACCAACAGCACAGTCTAGTTTAATTATTCAATAAATCATCATCCTGTTACTTAGTCCCTTCTCCACTCACTCTTCAAGCTCACTGAGTAGTTTCTACCTTGTCTAAAGGATCATTCTTCATACGCCAGACTGGATAATGAATGTTGGTTAAACATCCAATTGAAGGGACTATTGCATTCATGTTATGTATTCCTACATGCAAATCGCCAGCGAGGTTGTTGGATAACAAGTGAAGTGAAGTCATGGCCTTTTCATCTCTCCCAACCAAGCCAATTGTGGAACCCTGACTAAAATCAGGAAATATGAAGAATCATACTATGAGCTGTTTGGTTTGTGTTGCTCAGAGATGGAGATTTGCACCTCTGAGCCATTAGGTTATTTCTTTAACAGAGATTAGTTTTCTCTTAGATTAAAAGATGTCAGATTTTTAAAAATTATTTTGGTTAATTGGTCAAAATAATCACAACACATTTTAGGAACAGAGACTTAAAGCACAAATGCACAATTATTCTGTCTGTCTGTACTACAATGGATTCACAGCCACTTTCCAGAAGCTTTCAAACTGTTGCTTATACTCCCGTGAGGTAGGGTAACTGGAGGTCATCCATTTATCAAAGGAATGCAAGAATATTCAATATTTTAAAAAAATGTTAAATTTGAATGTTCACAAAGATCAGATGGAATTTGTAAATAAAAGCTCAAAGATGATAGTGGCAAATAATGGATCTTTGGCACTTCTGGGAATAACGACTGGGCAGACAGTATAAATAAACACTTTTGTCAGTTCCCTTCATGAGACTTCCTCAGAGCAGCAATTGATAGGCTGAACTTTAAGCTCGAAGGTGAGGGACAGGTTTGGTCACATCTTGGAAGAAGGGATGGGACAGGGTACTCTTTGCTGAGATGCGCTTGCTTGGATCATATTGAAGCATTTGCTGCAAGAAAAAGTAATCAAAGTTGGTCAGTTTCTGGTAATATATGACCTCTGCTTTCAAATTCACATGAATTTCAAAAATACACATGGGAAGTTTTAAAAAACTTATTAAAATGCAATGCTAAAATTAGGACAAAGGAAAATAGAGCACCAGGGGTTGTAATTTATCTCTTGGAGAGTTAAATAGCACCCATTTCACACTAGCAGCCAAAGATAAATTCTATCCAAATATTTGCACCAATTAATTTCAAGCAGAAACTCTTCCCAACAGCTCTTACCTGTACCAGAGCTGAGTATATACTATTAAAATTTTAATAAATTATACATTGATCTATCAGTATGAGCGTAGAAACTTTCCATTTGCTTGTATTGATTTTCAATTACTTGTTCGCAAAATCTGAAGGGTAAAAGTCGTCAGTGGGCTTAATATGACACTACACTAACCTCTTAGTTTCAAACTAGCCCAGAACTACAGATAAACATACCAGAATTTCTTTCCCAAATGTTTAACATTCCAGAGTTAAGTTCTACAGTCTGATCACCATGCAACTCATACAATGTTTTAAAAATCTTGCATCCATTCTTATTACTCACCGCCAACAGATCCCTGCCAATATCATCCAAAGGGGGGACCACTTTACTAAGATCCTGTTGAATCCACCTTGGAAATGTGGGCTTGTAATCGGGCATGGACGTCACTCCTGGCCAGATGGAATCATCTGGTGTTCCAAGGGTTCGGAATATGCGAAACAGCTGATCTATCTCAGAGTCTCCAGGGAATAAGGCTCTCCTTGTGATCTGAAACCAAACAAAAGCAGAATTGTCTAAAGTTCACATAAACCACTCTTATGTTTCAACAGTCGCCATCAAAGCTGTGTCCTCAAATTTCAGATTCAGATTTATTTATCACATGTACATCAAAACACGCAGTGAAATGTGTCATTTGTATTAACAACTAACACAACCCAAGATTGTGCTGGGAGCAGCCCACAAGTGTCACTACATATTCTGGCACCAACATAGCATGCCCACAATATTGAGCAACACAACACAAACAGCAAAACAACCCAAGACCTTGGCCCCAAACTTTAAGAAATTTCACAGGTAGGTAATGCATTAACACCTAAAGCAAATGGATGATTAGAAAGTCAGGATTCCATCCCTCAACATTTGCCTCCTTCTACATTCTGAGGTTGCTGTCTCTTGGTGCAGTTTACTTTAGGCAACTACTCTGCTACAGTATACATGTCACTATGTTTCATACACGTGCCATAAGATAACAGGAAACCACTTAAAATTGCTAGCAAAAAAAAGGGAGGGAAAAGGCAGGAAAAACAATAAGAAAGAAATTATAGTCCCAAGAAAGAAATTATGGCCAGTTTCATAACTATATGTGCTGTGTGTGACTGTATGTACTGTGTTTTGCAGCTTGGCCCTGGAGGAATGCTGTTTTGTTTAGCTGTATACATGTGCATGGTTGAATGACAATTAAACTTGAATTCGAGATCGAACAGCTCGAGCTGTTTCCAAAAAAGCCAAGAAACTTGGACTCATCTTCCCCTTATTGCCTAGGGACACCAATACTACTTGCAGAGCCTCTTGCTGCTCTTCTGGTAGAGATCAGTGCAGCCAGTATACTGCAGGGATTATATTTAATGCTTTCTTAAATATTATGGCAATACATTTACACACCTGTAAAACAGCCCAATACATTAATAAGCGATTAAAAGATAAGATTTTGGAGAGCCTGCTGTTGGTGGTGCACGTTTCCTGAAATGCAAAAGGCATCAGTGACATGAGTCTTCCATATAGTAGCAAGATGCTCCCTTCAATGTTAAACTGGAGAATCCTGGTTTTAGAATCTATCTGGCATGCATTATAAAGGAGTTATCACACTGATACACTCTGCCGCTCAGTTTGCAGTTATTTGCCTGAAACATTTCAATGTACAATTATTGTTATTCTGTAGTTACTGTACATCAGCCACAAGAAAGGAAGCTAATTGGAAACGATTTGGAAAGTGTGTAGCTTGGTTGGTCAATGGTTGGGTGGAGTTCTCCCAACTTGCAAACGTCTCATCACCATACAAGGAGACATTGTCAGTGTGCTGTTAATTGTAGTGCGTCCTCTGAATGCTTGGCGTTTATATACTTATCAATCAGCTGATTGGTCGTCATTACGGAAACTCAATTGTGATATGAGGAGGAAATCTCGTCGCTGACCAAAAGAACAAATCAAGCGATTGGACAAGACCAATGTGGTCCTCAAAACCCAATGCAGAGACTGCAGAAAACTGGGAGAAAACATCAATTGGCTGTCAAGCAGTATTACCAACTCTCCCTAATCTCTACCCATGAAGATCAAGGGGCACAAATTTGACTGGGCATCAGTGAAAGTCATGGCGCAAGCAAACACGTGGTATGCAAGAGAATTCCTAGAAGTGTTTTCCGTGAACAATTCTGTAAGCAAACAGGTAGGTACCCAACACACAAAGTTGCTGGTGAATGCAGCAGGCCAGGTAGCATCTCTAGGAACAGGTACAGTCGACGTTTCGGGCCGAGACCCTTCGTCAGGGTCTCGGCCCGAAACGTTGACTGTACCTGTTCCTAGAGATGCTGCCTGGCCTGCTGCGTTCACCAGCAACTTTGATGTGTGTTGCTTGAATTTCCAGCATCTGCAGAATTCCTTGTGTTTACATAGGCACCCATCTTATTTATGAGCCAATGCGGGCAAAATTCCAGGCCACAATGCACAAAGTTTGCCATGCAACCAATCCACAACGACCCCCCCCCCCACATCACAATTGAGTTTCTGTAATGACCAATCAGCTGATTGATAAATATATAAAGGCCAAGCATTCGGAGGACACACTACAATTAACAGTGCACTGATAATGTCTCCTCGTAACGCAACAAAATGTTTACAAGTCAATTGTCAAGATCAGAGAACAACTCAACCCAACCAGGAAGCTAATTATTTTGTAAATTGAGGATGCCAAATCATTTTCCTGTATGAAGAATCTCCCATACATAAACTGTGGTCATCGTTCATTTAAGAAGATATTTTAAATGATGATTTATCATTAGGGCCTTTTTAAAGATTCTTAGAAAGAAAATTATAAAAGTTCCCAAGTGGTTTTTGGTGCATTCCCTAAGCATTGGCCTGCAAGGGTAATTAAGTTTCAACACAGCATGAGAGCCACTAATACGCTTTCACTCTTTAGTCAAACGAAGGTATACTCTAGTGTTCCATATTCTGGAGTCGGGTCACAATTTTAGAGTGTCAGATGAAAAAGAATATCATTTTATTCTAACAGACACACTACACACTGGCTATGCAATGGTTACAGATTTATCAACTAGTTTGAATATTTCATTAACAGTGAACTCTTTTTCTCCCCTCAATAACTCCAGTGTGAAGCACACAGTTACAGCTCCACCAGAGTCCTTATGATTCCATGAAACAGTGGATATACTATGTAACCAAAAAAAAAAGCAGAAGTATGTTTTCGTGGAGGGCAAGAATTTTTACCCTAATGGGAATGGGTCAGCGTTTCATTACATCTTGAGCCCACCACACAAGAATCATGTATCATACTTGAACAATAAAGCCATTTTAAAGCAAATTTCACAAGAGCTCTATTTATTCTGCTCCTTATACAATGAACATTGCTGCAAAGCATAACTTGAACAGAGGTCAGCAACTAAATTTCACCTGAAATATTTAGTCATGGAATAAGATTGGGCAATAAGGTATTATTCTCATGCGGAGACAGCAATTTTTTTATAAAAATAGACACTACTCTCCAAATGTTCCCCCTCTAATTCATAGGCCAATTTGTTCTCCAGAACCAAATGCAGAAATGCCTGTAATTGGGCAAAAGATTTATTGTTCTCCTGAGCACACTTCAGAAATCCTACCCATCCTTTCCCCTCCAGCTGAATAATCTCAGTCAATATCTTCAGTAATGTGAGAGCTTCCTTCTTGCTTCTTAACCTGAATCAAATGGACTTTCTTACCAACCCCTGAATGACAAGTCACTTTTTATTGTCATTTCGACCATAACTGCTGGTACAGTACACAGTAAAAATGAGATGTTTTTCAGGACCATGGTGCTACATGAAACAATACAAAAACTACACTGAACGACATAAAACAACACAAAAACTACACTAGACTACAGACCTACCCAGGACTGCATAAAGTGCACAAAACAGTGCAGGCATTACAATAAATAATAAACAAGACAATAAGCACAGTAGAGGGCAGTAGGTTGGTGTCAGTCCAGGCTCTGGGTATTGAGGAGTCTGATGGCTTGGGGGAAGAAACTGTTGCACAGTCTGGTCCTGAGAGCCCGAATGCTTCGGTACCTTTTGCCAGATGGCAGGAGGGAGAAGAGTTTGTATGAGGGGTGCGTGGGGTCCTTCATAATGCTGTTTGCTTTATGGATGCAGTGTTTGGTGTAAATGTCTGTAATGGAGAGAAGAGAGACCCCGATGATCTTCTCAGCTGACCTCACTACCCGTTGCAGGGTATTGCGATCCGAGATGATGCAATTTCCGAACCAGGCAGTGATGCAGCTGCTCAGGATGCTCTCAGTACAACCTCTGTAGAATGTGGTGAGGATGGGGGGTGGGAGAAGGACTTTTCTCAGCATTCGCAGAAAGTAGAGACGCTGCTGGGCTTTCACTGCTATGGAGCTGGTGTTGAGGGACCAAGTGAGATTCTCTGCCAGGTGAACACCAAGAAATTTGGTGCTTTTAACGATCTCTACGGAGGAGTCGTCGATGTTCAGCGGAGAGTGGTCGCTCTGTGACTCCCTCTCTCAAGCACAATTATATCTTCTTTAAACAGAACTGCCATCCTGCCTCCTCTTTCCTTACCATTTTTTGAACACCTTACATCCAGGAATATTGTGCCCAACCTTGCCCTTTGAGTTATGCTTCAATTATCACATCATATTCACACATTATGACTTGTGCCAGCAGCTTTTCAACCTCACCCACACTTATGCATTCTAACTGAAAAATCCAAAAAGGTGCTGGTATTGGAAATCTGAAATAAAATCAAAAAATGCTAGAAACTTTCTACACCTGCTGCCCAAAAGACAGCACTGATGTTTCAGGTCGAAAACCCTTCGTCAGAATTGGGAAAGCGTTTTAAGTTGCATATAGATGAAGAGGACATGGTGAATCCAGTGTTGTGGTGATAAATTGGAGATGAAGACATCTGGTTGCAAGAGCGTGAGACAGCCACAGAGTGAGAGACAGAAAACAAAGGTTTATGTAAAAGCTGGGATATAAAGGTCAGAACCCAAAACCAAAAGCAGATTGTTAGATATGCCTGTCCCACTACCACTTTTGGTTAAATGCTCCCTAACCATGAGTGAATCTCCCTGCAAAGGTATTTATCCCAGTCCTGTAGAGGTACGACTGGTCCATCTTGAACAGACCTCAAAGCCCCAAGGATTTCCCTCCTACACCCTCTCTCTAGGAACAATAACCCCAACAGCAATTCAGTGTTGCACAGCAAGTTCTCATACAAATGACTGATGCTTCCAAAAACAGAGCACAAGAGGCTGCACACTGGTCCGTCACCATTCCCTCTCTCACCTTATCTCCCTACCCATCACCTCCCTCTGGTGCTCCTCCCCCTTTCTTCCATGGCCTTCTGTCCTCTCCTATCAGATTCCCCCTTCTCCAGCCCTGTATCTCTTTCACCAATCAACTTCGCAGCTCTTTACTTCACCCCTCCCCCTTCCTAGTTTCACCTATCACCTTGTGTTTCTTCCCCCTCCCCCCTCTAATTCTGACTCCTCATATTTTTTTGTCCAGTCCTGATGAAGGGTCTCAGCCTGAAATGTCAACTGTACTTCCCCCCCCCACCCCATATATGCTGCCTGGCCTGCTGAGTTCCTCCAGCATTTTGTGGGTGATACTTGGATTTTCAGCATCTGCAGATTTTCTCTTGTTTGACACTGGTCTGTCTTGTTCACCAAGGAACTAAGTGCCTGGGTAGGAAAGGATGTGGGAAAGAGGTACCCAACTGCCTTCTAACATCATTTTAAATAATCAAACTGACTACACTGAAGTGATTAAAATCAAAAACTTTTTTTTACAAGAAATGGTTCTGTACATATGAGACAATGTGTTTTAGCATTTCAAGCTGCTGCAAGAATATCATATCCCCTGTCTTTACCAACCCCATCACACCAAAGTCATGCACTATATCATGCCCCACGCCCACTCGCCTAAAGGAAAACCAGATGAGATGAATCACACAGGCATCAGGATGAAGAGAAGCTGGGAGATCATCTGAGTGCTAATGATAGCGATCAAAGACATTGATGTATTTCTTTAGGAACTCAGCACTCTGAATGGACATCTTTGTGCCCTGTCTTAATGCACTCCAGGCAATCTGGTGTAAATTAATTTGATGAAAAGAACATTTTACCTCCACAAATCACTACATGGCTATCTCATTTTCTCTTATTTAAGTAGACGTTCATTGGGCTAGTAGTAACTGTCAGCTGCTTGCTATCTATTATGATCCTTGGCACACTTCTAATTGGAAATAATGAATGTTGTTCAGGTGAGTTATAGGCAAAAGAAGCTGTGCCTGGTATAAAATACTCAAAAAGGAAATGGCCACTTTGGTGAGTTTATAGAAGCCTATTCAGGACAAGTAGGGTGTAAACAACTGGCTTGAAAAGTTAGATAATCATTCAGGTCTACTCACATTTTTTTTTACAAAATACAAGGTAGCCTGAGGTATTTCCACGAGTACTGTTCTCCTATTTATTTCCCTGTCATCTATTGCCTCTCACAACTCCCCTCAGAGTCCACCACTCGCCCACCAGAGGCAACTTACAGTGGCCAATTAACTTAACAAACCCACATATTTTTGGGATGTGGGTGGAAACTGCAGCACTTGGAGACAACCCGCATGATCACAGGGAGAACGTGCAATGCCACAGAATCAAGGTCAGAATGAAATTTGGTCACTGGAGCTGTGTGAGAACAGCACTACCTGTTGTGCCACCCACGTGCTTGAGCACCTTCTGGCTAAATTCAATGACTAATTGAGACTTCTGAATTAGTGGATGGAGAGCAAATAGAAAAAAAAATCGTCAAAATTGCAGCAAAGAAATAGGCCACCCGGGCCAACACACTTCTGCTGGTGCCTATGCTCTGCATGAACATCCTCTTCTCAGTTCAATGCAAACTTCTATCCCCCTTCTGGCTTAATTCCCATTAAACATCCGTGTGAAAACCTACTGTGTGAGAACATCCCATATTCTTGTTATTTGATAAAATGCTATTCACCTGAAATATTAACCTTCTCCACAGATGGCACCAACTGACCCAGTTTTCCCCACATTACATGTCTGATTTCAGAATCCTAGCATCTGCAGTATTTCACTATTTTCAGTATAGCACCTGGAACATGGCTGATCCCGAGGAGAGGGCAGTACCTCTGTATTTATATATCAATGCAGTGTGGAACAGGCCCTTCAGGCTGCACCGCCCAGCAACCCACCGATTTAACCCTAGCCTAATCATGGGTGAATTTACAATGACCGATTAACCTACCAACTGGTATGTCTTTGGACTGTGGGAGGCAACCCACCTGCCTTCTTAGTCCAATACTTCCACTTTGGCAAGAACAGGTATCTCTGGGCAGACATAGATTAAACCTTGACACTGTCTGCATGGCTTTATGACCACAATGAGCAGTAGATTTGTGCAAAGGGCTGTGAAATGTCATTTTCTCCACTTATTCCCTTCCTCTGTGGGAAATATTGGAAAATAAAGATGGGGTACCTATCATTCAGAGGCATATACAAGTCACATATGCTGTAATCTAGCATATCAACTGGTAGCATAAACACATCCCCATATCTTTCATATTTTCAGCAATGTATTAACTTTGTGAAGCGTCTGTCCTGCTGCATCCATTATGCCACTTGATATAAAAAAGACACAGGAACTTTGTATGGTGTTTTAACAGAGAACTGGCCAGATGCCACTTGTTTGGCTTTACAATCATGCCAAGTAACTGTTGTCAACAAAAAAGTCTTGGGGGCCTCTTGCATGGAAACATGTGAACAAACCCACTGGACCATCTTAAGACAGAGAACCTCACTCCTACCTGGATTTATAATGTTGGTATTACAGAGCTGGACTGGTTCACACAAAGATGCTGTGACAAAAGCGTCAGTCTCATTATGCAGTATAAAACTGCCTTAAGCAGACTCTAAATCTACTGAAAAACTAAAGGTGCAGGGATCATCTATTACATAAAGCATATAAAAATCATAACCAACAATGCAAGTCACTCTTTATTCAAACAGTTAATGGGCATTGGGAATCTGTAAAAACCAGGGTTTCAATGCACTCACGTACAATTTTGAAAGTTTAAGATCACACAAAATTAATACAAGACCATCAACCACAAAACACAATTCAAATCGGGAAATTGACTAGTATGAGGGAAGAAACCACCCTGTCATAAAGCACTGTAAGAGGTCATTCAGCCGATTGAGTCTGCACCAATCATACTATATATACACATCCCATTTTATTCACCTCACATTCTCATTAATTCCATCCATATTCTCCTATTAATATAGACACTCAGGCCAGTTTACAGTGACCAATTAGTCACCGTGTTTGGGAAATGGAAGGAAATCAGAGCACCCAGAGGAAATCCACAGTCATAGGGAGACCACGCAAACTCCACACTGACACCACCTAATGTCGGGATTGAACCTAGGTCACTGAAACAGAGCCAGCAGTTCTACCAGCTGCACTATTGTGCCACCCTGTGTGCTGAAAACATTCACCATTACAGGGATGAGTTTAGAAAAAAAAAATGGAACCCATCTCTTTTCCCTCGTAATTCAGGACTTGTGCTTGAACATCAACCACAATCAGCATTCACATTAGACTTGTTTAGTTTCAGGACTCGGGAGTCTCTGGCACAGGAGTACATTCAGTCAGAGACTCATTCCACCGAGATGCAGCACAGAGCGTCATAGGAAGTCATTCCTGCCTGTGGCCATCAAACTTTACAACTTCTCCCTTGGAGGGTCAGACACCCTGAGCCGATAGGCTGGTCCTGGACTTATTTCCTGGCATAGTTTACATATTACTATTTAACTATTTATGGTATTATTACTATTTATTATTTATAGTGCAACTGTAACGAAAACCAATTTCCCCCAGGATCAATAAAGTATGACTATGACTATGACTATGATTTGGTGGAAATGTGTGTATGGACTGCGGCTGATAGAGCAGTTGTTGATGTTACCAGTGGAAGTCAGCAACAATCATTCTTTGGGATATTGTTTCAACACCTCCCCACTGGGGAACGTTGACTCAAGACCATGAGAGGCCTGCATCGGGCATTTTCATGCCTTACAAGGCGCAGATTGGAAGTCTGTGTGGGGCGCCACTCCTCGCACAACGACACATTGCTCTAGTGTCTAAGTGCCTTGCTCAAGGACACAAATACGCTGCCACAGCTGAGGCTCGAACTAGCGACCTTCAGACCACTAGACAAATGCCTTAACCACTTGGCCACGTGCCCAACACACATCCCCACTGGCAGGCTATAATGACAAGGTAACAGTCACTCTGCCATTTCCTTTAGCCCCCGTCTGAAATATACAATCCGAGAGTGGAGAAAAGGAGAAGCAGAGAGGAAGAAAGTACTTATTTCAGAAAATACATCTCTAAGGTATTTTTTTCACGTGAATCGTTAACTACACTAGCTAACTTTACAAATCATTACCATTTCAGCAAAGATGCAGCCAAGACTCCAGATGTCGACTGCAGTAGAGTAATATTTACATCCCAGGAGGATCTCAGGGGCACGATACCACAGTGTGACAACCTGCAAAGAAAAAACACAACACTTCAAACTCATATTCACCTTGGTTTGAGCTGCCAGAATATTTATAGTCATACAGTTCCTGACGACTGGAAAGAATAAATGTTTTTAGACTTTGTCCATATTTTCATGCTATCAGTTGCATAGTTATTTCTTTCCCAATATCATGTTTCTCGTACTTTTCCAGGTTTTAACCCTTCAAACAAAAATAGAAAATGCTGGAAATACCAAGCCAGTTTAGGTAACAAAGGAGGCTAATGAAAGCAGGACAGTGAAGGTTGTCTATATGAATTTTAGCGAAGCATCCAAGAAAGTCAAGTATAGTAGGTTGATCCAAAGGTCAAGGCACATGGGATCTGTGGCCAACTGGCTAGTTGGATCCAAAATTGATTTGGTGATAGGTGGCAGGGGATAGTGATGTTTTTCTGATTGCAAGTCTGTGACTAGTGGTATACCCTAGGGATTAGTGTTAGGACTCTTGCTGCTGACGATATATATTAACAACCTGGATGTGAATGGAAGAGGAATGATTAGTAAGTTTGCAGATGACACTAACATTGATTGTTGGGAATACTAAGGAAGATTGTCTAAGGCAACAGCAGGATGTCACTGTACGTCAGTTGGAAAGTTGACCAGAGCATTGGCAAATGGAATTAATCTTGACAAGTGTCAAGGGGATATAGGGTTCTAACACATACGGTAATTGATAGGATGCTAAGAAATTTTGAAGAATAAAAGAGACCTTAGGGTCCAAGCTCATAGTTCCCTGAAAATGGCTTAACAGGCGAATAGGTTGATGAAGGCAGAACGTGGCTGGTCACAGCCAGCCAACCTGAGAATAAGCAGTTAATTCCCATTCCTCACTTTCTGTCTGTGAACCTCTTCTCAATCCACATCAGTATATTGTGCCCTATTTTCTGTGCTCTAATTTTAATGATTAACCTCTTATCTGAGACATTATCAAAAGCCTTCCACTAATCAATATACACCACATTCAGTGGTTTCCCTTATCTATTCTGCTAGTCACAGATCAATAAGCTCTAATTGATTAGTCAAACATAGTTTTCCTTCATAGGTTCATGTTAATTCTGTTCAATCCTATTATTTCATGTTGTTGTGTTATTACATTTCTCTTTGTAGGTTCCAGGATTTTCCATTATCATTGATGCCAAACTATTGGGTCATTCGTTTCCCATTTTCTCTCCCTCCTTCCTTAACTCATGGGGTCACATTTGCTCCCCTCTAATCTACAGGAACAATTTCAGAATCTATTGAATTTTGGAAGATGTGAACAACAGCACCTACCATCTCCACAGCCTCCATTTTTAAAACTTTAGAATACAAATGATCAGGTCCATCAGATTTATCAGCTTGCAGCTATTTGTTGATGGACAATTTGTTCCTCAGTCCCACTTGACTCTTGACTCTTAAACATAGCCTGTGCTCAGATGGGTAATGTCCCGGGACCTTACAGAATGAGGTGTTAATCATGTTGCAAGCTACACGATCACTCCCAGGAGTTGTGTCGGGAGCCACATAGGTAATCAGGGGCAGGAGATGCTTTGGCTCAGAAGACTCCAATGCTTAGAGATGGCAGACTGTAGGGAACATACCTCATGGGTGTACGTGCGAACAGGTACACCAAAAGCTCGCGCGAGTCCAAAGTCAGCTAGTTTAATCGCACCTTCGGCATTGATCAGCAGGTTCTGGGGCTTCAAGTCCCGGTGAAGCACCCGGTGAGAATGACAAAATGCGAGACCCTGCAGCAGCTGGAATAGGTAACTCTGAGCAGGAGGGGATTAAAACAAAAGGCCCAGTCATTAGTCAGCTGAACAACATCTCACACCAACCAGTATATAAAGGTGGATGATAAACAAATCTGGACATGCAAAACCTCTATGACCAACTTCATCTGACACACAGCAGTCCCATTTCAAATACTAACTCTGCTCACTGTGTGTAGTAAACAAGGCCAAGGAGCCTCGAGGAGTTTACCAGATGGGTAAAAATTAAAACATGAACAGCGGGGGGGGGGGGGGGGGGGAGGGAATGAAGGTGTACACCTCAGTGAGGGATGGGGGTTGGAAAATAGTCATTCCCGTGAAAAAGAGTCGTCACTTTTTATTGTCATTTCGACGATAACTGCTGGTACAGTACATAGTAAAAACAAGACAACATTTTTCAGGACCATGGTGCTACATGAAACAATACAAAAACTACACTGAACTAGGTAAAACAACACAAAAACTACACTAGACTACAGACCTACCCAGGACTGCATACAGTGCACAAAACAGTGCAGGCATTACAATGCACTGAAAAAGCGGGAATGCTGAGATTCCTCCCCTCTCTGCGTTCCCTGGTATATTGTCAACAGCTTGGAATATCAACGAAAGCAAGGCCCTCTTTCAAAAAGAAGGGATGAAGGCTTTGCTTTGGATACAAGTCATGAGAAATGTGGAATTAGTGAGACTATAGTACACTTTGTAGATAGCTTTTAACGTGGCATTCAGTAATCGCAGCATTGGACTAGGTCTGGGTATGGCCCATCTCCAGTCAAATAATTGTTACAGTTCAGAGCCATATATATTTTGCTATTAGTTTATTATTGTCACACATACCAAGATACAGTGAAAAGCTTGTCTTGCAAACTGCTCATACAGATCTATTCACTACAAAGTGCAGGTAAATGATAAAGTGCAAGAATATAACAAGGTAAATTGAGGGGCCAAGAATCCATCTTCGCACAAGAGGTCCATTCAAGAGGTAGTTATCCATGTAGTAGACGCTGTCCTTGAGCCTGGTGGTATGTGCTTTCAGGCTTTTATATCTTCTGCCCAACGGAAGAGGGGTGAAGAGAGAATGTCCGGGGTAGGAGGGGTCGTTGACTATGCTGGCTGATTTACTGAGGCAACAGGAAGTATAGACGCAGGTCATTCAGCCTACAGCAATGGTTAAACACCCATACACCATTGCATTTTTGTATGGGTGGGGAAATGTGTAAAGACTGAAAGAATTTGCACAAAAACAGGAAGAGGCTGATCAGTCTATTGAGCCTATTCTATTTTGCTACTCAGTTAGACCACAGCTGTTAGTGCTGCTGCCTCACAGCTCCAGGGTTTGACCCTTACCTCTGGTGCTGTCAGTATGGAATAAGACCTTCTCCAACAAAACTTTGTGGATTTCCTCCCAGTACTTTGGTTTCCTCCCACATCCCAAAAATGTGGTAGGTCAATTGGACACTGTAATTTACTATTTAGTGCAAGTTAATGGCAAAAAAGAATCAAAAGGGAGTTGAACAAGTACTAGTGCTACAAGGAAATATGGAGGGGGGTGGATAGAACTAATGGGGTTAATCCCATGGGGCCAGCATGTGCTCAATGGATTGAATGGTCTTCCTCTGTGAAGTTACAAATACTTGACCACAGCTGATCTACATCAACCCTATTATCCGTTGTAACCTTTACTCAGGAAAAAATTGATTAATTTTCACATTGAAATTTTAAATTCCTTCCCAGCATCCACAGCCTTTCAGAAGATTCCAGCTTTGCATTATTGTTTTTGTGAAGAGATGCTGCTTGATTTCACTTCTAAATGGGTTAGGTCTTAATTGTAAGATTACATTCCCTGAACTCCCCCATCAGAGAAAATAACACACACAATTTCAAAGGGCAGGTTTTGAGTTACATGGGCGAGGACACAAGTTCCAGATTGTGCGTAGGCAAAAAGATGACAAGTTAGAACAAAAGTGTCAGCAGCACAGAGACTAGGATAAAATAAAATTATTTTTAAAAATCTCAAAAAGATAAAAGGACCATTTTTAAACTAAAAATAAAAATTCTAAAACCCCTTGTTCTATTGCTTTCTCACATGTGGTTGGAGGATTTGCCAAGTTAAATACTCTATCATCAATGGGAGGTTTGTATGTGAACATACTGCCTGCGACTGAAGGTCAACTTTTGGAGCTACAGGATCACTTCTTGCTGAGTCCCAGCACCCCGTAACGCAAGTCCTAAACGTCCAGAGTAATCATATACAGCTTTAACAGGATGACCAACACTTCTTCTGATTCATCTTTTCATATCCAGTTAAGTTGCCCAGCAAAGGATAGTTTTTCCACAATGGTCAATAATAACATAAGAAACTGGAAAAGGAGTGGACTATTCAGCCCTTGAGCCTGATTCGCCATTCAATAATATGGCTCGTCTTATCTTGGCCCCTGTCTTCCTACCCCATAACCCTCACTTCCCAATAAACCCAAATACATCCATCTCAATCTTCAATATAAACGGTGACTCCGCCCTCCAACAGAAATTCTCCATTACCACAGAGAAAAAAAACTCTTCCTCACATATCTGAAATAGGCAACCCCTTGTTCTGAAACTATTCCCAGAGTGGAAACTATCTTCTCTGTATGCATCTTATCAAGGACCTTTGGAATCTTAAAATGTCCCCATGAAGAAAGTCAACCCAACTGTCCAATGCAGCACTGTACCTCAATACATGTCTCGGCAAATGTCACAAGTTGTAAATCAAGATGCATTCTTAGCTGTACCGCAAACTATTGGTACCTCAGTATTGCACTATCCAGGTTAACAAGTCATTTTGGAAAAAAAAAATCACAGTCTGTAGTTAATCTTTTAGACAAAATGTTTGGCTGGATACAAGATATGGCACCATTCAAAATGAACCAGAACAGTTTTCTTATCATTTAGCTGTCAAACAAAACAGAGCAAATGGTGAAATATTTCATTGCTGTTTGTGCATTCTTGCTCTGCGCATATGGGCTGGCTTGCTTGCTTGCACGGCAAAAGTTTGTAAAAGGTAGTCTACATTGAGAAAAAGCTTTATAATGCCCCGAGAATGTAAAACGCACACTGTAAGTGCAAGCTCTTCCTCATTAAAGCACCAATACACCACAAGCTCAATTGTTCAGCTGGTGCTCCCTTTGGGTGTTCTTCACCATTCGCCATAGAATTAACCAAACTGAGTGCCTGTCAAATATCATCTGAGAAATAGATGTTTCTCTTTTTTTAAGAAGGTATAAAATCTATTTTATGCAGTTCTCCAATGTGCTCTTTAAGTTTGATTAACTCTACATTCTTGAGTAGTTTGACTTGCATCAGAAATTTCGCCATAATGCTGCCTGAAAAACTAATAAAGTAAGCCACAATACAATGAAGCACATAGTGGGGAAGATATCAATTGCACTAAGCCCCTCAAGCATTCGATTTGCTCTTGCTCCATTTAATTTTAACTTCATTCCACAAAACCAATCTGTTTTTACCTTGATGAGTGGCAATGGGATCCCAGTGACCGAAGAGACGTCCATGAACTTCTTCAGATCCTGATGCAGGAACTCAAAGACCAAATAGAGTTTATTCTCCGTATGAATGACATCAAGTAACCTGAGGGAGCAGGGGTGGAGGAAGGGGAAAAGAGGAATACTAGTGATCCAATCATTCCCAACTCTCTTCTCCAGAAAGAACTTTTGCTCACTCATTGTGTTGGGTTGGATTTAGTACTTGGACAATGCAAATTTTATGGCTTGCAGATGGAAGTTAACCTTCTTTTCAAATCTCTTACTAACTCTTTCTTCAGTTAGTCCTGACGAAGGGTCTCGGCCTGAAACGTCGACTGTACCGCTTCCTAGAGATGCTGCCTGGCCTGCTGCGTTCACCAGCAACTTTGATGTGTGTTCCTTCTTAAGTATGATCTGGTTGCCAAGCAATTTGACATGGGCTGCAACAGAGGTATTGAAAGTGGGGGTGGGGTTTATTTGCAGTCATCAATGAAGCCAACTATGCATACCAAGTCAGCCTGCATGACCTACCCTTGAATGTAGTATGGGGAAAGTTAGCCAGGATCAAGAACTCAGCCATTTTAGTGATAGAGCACTTGCACATTATTAATCAAAATTCTACCCCTGTACCATGTGGCCATAAGTAGTAACCCTTGAAAGAATGGCAAAATATTAAATTATTTTAGAAGGGCTATTTGACAAATCTTGAATTCAAGTTTTGCAATAAAACATAAATCAGCCAAGGTGATTTTTTTTTTGTCTGTTTTATGCCCCCTTTGAAAAGCCTTGATTTGTGAAAATATGTGAAAGCCACTCAAGTGGGAGCCATACAACAGCAAGCTGCTGCATAATGCCAGAGGAAGATGGGATACTTTCTTCCTTGTCATGCTCACCTAGCCTAGACCAAAATCAGAGTCAAAGCTTCCAAGGGAGTTGCAACAGTCTTTTATGAAATCAGCTCCACCACACAGTAATGAGAGCCACAGCAAAAATGTAAGTACAGGGGAAGTCAGACTAACCTTTGCTTTCCATAACAATTATGCTCAGTCACATGTAAAATGATCCCAAGATTTGGCTTGCTTTCTGTTTTAATTCGTCTGATTAGGGATAGTTGATAAAGTATGTAAAAGGGTTAACACTTTGTTAAACAATAGCAGCCTGTTTTTCTGAAAGGAACCGCTGATGATCAACAGATGTGCTAATTTTGTTATTCAATGCTGAGCAAAATTTCTTTTTGAAGGTATCCAGCTAGGGTTTCAGGATGCTTATCTCCTTGTGCAGTCGTGCATAGAGGTAGGACAGCTCCAGCCTGTTTTGTATATGTGAGGCTATTATGCCTATTCTGTAATTTGTCTTTTTGGACTATCATGTAGTAGATAACTTTGACTCCGGCCTGTCTTGTGTAGGGTATCTGAATATATCCACTCATAAGGGGAATTGTGAATTAGTTGGTGGATTGGGCAGGAACAGTCAGACTGTTCCTGTTTAAGCGACTAACTGAGTAAGCCCCGGGTACTTTGAATAAAAGAGTTTGTACTTATACGGTCTCTGATTGAGTTTATCCGGATTCGACTTCCACATAGTCAATATAGCTCTGTGAGGGGCAGGTCATGCCTCATGAGCCTGACTGAATTACATGAGGACGTGAAAAAGCACATTGATGAAAGTAGAGCAGTGGATGTGGTGTATATGGATTTTAGTAAGGTATTTGACAAGGTAGCCTCACTCAGAAAGTCAGGGGCATGGGATCCAGGGAAACTTGGCTGTGTGGATTCAGAATTTGCTTACCAACAGAAGGCAGAGGGTGGCAATAGACGGAGCATATTCTGCCTGGGGGTCGGTGACCAGTGATATTCTACATGGATCTGTCTTTGTGATTTTTATAAATGACTTAGATGAGGATGAGGAAGAGGAAGAGGAAGAGGAAGGGTGGGTTAGTAAGTTTATAGATGACACAAAGGTTCTTTCATGTTTGAATGAAGCTCAACAGAAGCTCAAGGAAAAGCACTTCAACTTTTAATTAAGAACTTTAGAATCTTCTGAACGTAGCATCATTTTACATCACTCAGACCATTACTACTGCTGCAGTTATGGACAGCTATTATTGCCAATGATTCTATTGTTGACCCTTGCAGCCATCTTTTGAATCTTTACTTGTACAGCCCTTTCATCTTACAACATCACCCCAAGTGCCATTAAATCTCTCCTGCCTTACATACCATCATAGATTTTCTACTTTGCTCTTTTGCCATGCTTTCCTTTCATTTTTTTTGTTTGCAAGATACAAGCGGGCATTTATCATCAGACCCCAATTGCCTCTGAACTAAGTGAATCACTGGGCCACTTCCAAAAGCAGTTAGGAGTTGATCATGTTGCTGTGGGTCAGGAGTAATATAGATCAGCTGGACTGGGCAAGTATATGAGTGACGAAGATGGGTTTGTACACAACACTCCAATAAGTTCATGGTCCCCATTACTGGACCAAGCTCTTTATTCCAAACTTATTTAATTGGAATTTTAATTCCCCAGCTTCTATGGTAGGATTTGAACTCATCATACCCAGATTTAAAATATTAGGTCAGTAACACTTTGCTACTTTCTGTATCTGTTCTTACTTAAAACCTCTCTCTAACCTTTCTAAGCTCTGAAGAAATGTCACTGGCCCAAAACAAACTGTTTCCCTCTCTACAGATGCTACCTGACCTGCTGAGCGTTTCCAAAAGTGTCTTTATTTGATTTATCATCCCCTTTCAGAACAAAACAGAAACTGGCATTTTATAAAAAGAAACCTCTTGCCAGCATGCATTGAAATTGTAACCCAATATGCGTCACAGTCAAGAAAAAAAATAAGGCTGCTTTTAAATTTCTTCCCCCTAACAATGAACATTCAGCACCTGCGAACAAGCAGAGAAAACAATGCAGCTGGTGATAAACTTCTAACACTAACTTTACAAAGGAATCAAATGATAGCCCAAGCTTTCTCTTCCTTGTTGTTGCAACAACTGATTAAAAAGGCAAGTTGGGCCACATGAAAATACAAACAATGCAAGTCTGTCCTCCAAACACGATCTTTGAAAGTGCCTGCAATGTTACAGGAATGTATGAGTGTTTACAGATACTCTTCCAGCTCCAACAAGCTGGCATTTCAGATCTGATAACATCACAGATATGTTCAGCTGTTACACTGAGCAGTTGTACAGGATCAAGCAATGACAGGAATTCAGTTTCACTTAAGTTGCTGGCTTGGAGATATCCAAGACCAGGAGGCTCAAGCACCCAAACATGGGCAGCTTTGCTGCTTGTCTAAAAGCTGAAATTGTGGATCTTAATTGCACTTTGGGGATCTTATTGAACAGAAGTTATAGACCATAGCCACCTTGAGCCAACTCTCCAATTGAAATGCATCCCCACACCACGGAAACACATTCTTGCTTTAGTTCAGCTTAACCATACAGAATGTAACCAAACAAGCCGCAAATGGAATTTTCTCAAAATTAAATTTAGTCATAGTTTCAGTTTGGCACAGTGCGGCAGAGGATAAAAAAAGGTCTGATTAAAAAGCCCAGTGTATATGGCAATCTTTCAACCGTCATTAGATTATTTAACATCACTGCATAACCAGTGAAGACTTGAATCAATTTTCACCCTTCATTGGAAATCCTTCCACGTCTCTGATCTGTGATCTCCCCTTTCCTCATAGCTCTGCAAGATCTGGCCTTACCTCTAATTTTAATTGCTCTGCCTTAGGAGGCAATCAATCCTCCCAAGTTCTCTCTATACATCCCCGCCTATTTCCCCTCAAAAGTCTCTTCCAAACTTCCTTCTTTGACCAATCATTTAGCCACTTACCACAATATCTCTTAATGTGTGCTGTTTTACAGTTATTGCCTTTTTTTTCCTGCTGTTCATACTGTTTGTGTTGTTCTGCTGAACATTATGGGCGCATTATGATTGCAGCGGAATGTGTGGCAACACTTGCAGGCTACCCCCAGCATATACTTGGGTGTATTGGTTGAACATTCACTGATATCTTTAATCTCTCACTTTGGCAGACTGAGGTACCCACCTGCTTCACACAGGCTCCAATTATACTGGTGACTACGAAGAACGTGGTAACCTGCCTCAGTAACCATGGTTCAGTAGCACTCACATTCACAGTGATGAAGTATTTCGAAAGGTTGTTGATGAAACACTTCAACTCCTGCCTGAGAAGCAACTCGGATCTGCTTCAATTTACTTACCGGAGCAACAGGTCAACAGCCGATGCCATTCCATTGGCTCTTCACTCAACCCTGGTACATCTGGACAGCAAAGATGCATACATCAGGATGCTCTTTATCAACTGCAGCTATTCTATCTTATTATCTCCTCAAAACTAATTAATAAGTTTCAAGAACTTGGTCTCAATACCTCCTTGTGCAACTGGATCCTCAATTTTCTCAGTTGCAGACCCCAGGCAGCTTGGATTTACATCTCCTCCATGATCTCCATCAGCACAGGTGCACCACAAAACTGTGTGCTTAGCCCCCTGCTCAACTCACTTTATACTTATGACTGCGTGGCCAAGTACAGCTCCAATGTCATATTTAAATCTGCTGACAACACCACTGTCGTTGGCCGAATCAGTATTTATGAGGGAGATTGAAAATCTGTGAGTGGTGCCACAACAACAACCTCTCACTCAATGTCAGCAAGACCAAGGGGCTGATTATTAACTTCAGGAGGAGGAAACTGGAGGTCCATGAGCCCATACTGCTCTGAGGATCAGAGTTAGAGAGGGTCAGCAAATTTAAGTTCCTCTGTGTATTTCGGAGGACCTGTTCTGGGCCTAGCATGCAAGTGCAATTACGAGGAAAGCATGGCACCGCCTCTACTTCCTTAGGAGTTGGTGAAGATTCAGCACGACATCTAAAACTTTGACAAACTTCTATAGATGTGTGGTGGGGAGTATATTGACGGGCTGCATCAAAGCCTGGTATGGAAACACCAGTACCCTTGACGGAAAATCCTGAAAAAAGTAGTGGATACAGCCCAGTCCATCACGGGTAAGGTCCTCCGCACCATTGAACACATCTACACAGAGTTGTTGCAGGAAAGCAGCATCCATCAGCAAGAACCCCACTACCCAGGCCATGCTCTCTTCACACTGTTCCCATCATGAAGGTGGCATAGGAGCCTCAGGACTCACACCACCAGGTTCAGGAACAGTTACTACCCTTCAATCATTAGGCTCTTGAACCAAAGAAGATAACTTCAATGATGGGGCGAGTGAACTGTCCCCACAACCTATGGACACATTTTCAAGGACTCTTCATCTCATGTTCTCCATGTTTATTTATTTTTGTACTCGCACAGTTTGTTGTCTTTTACACATTGGTTGTTTGCCCGTCCTGTTAGGTGTAGTCTTTCATTGATTCCATTATGTTTCTTGGATTTACTGTGTACGTCCGCAAGAAACGAATCTCAGGGTTGTATATGGTGACATACTGTATATGTACTTTGATAATAAATGTACTGTGAAATAACAAAACCAATGATGTGTTTCACTGTATGTTTCGATGTACATGTGATAAATAAATCACCACATTTATGTCTCCATACACAACCCTGAGATTCATTTTCTTGTGGGCATACTCAATAAATCCGTAATAGAATAATAACCATAACAGAATCAATGAAAGACTGCACCAACTGGGTGTTCAACCAGTGTGCAAAAGACAACAAACTGTGCAAATACAAAAACAAATAAATAAACAAGCAAAGAAGCAATAACTATCTAGAATATGAGATGAAGAGTCCTTGAGAGTGAGCCCATAAGTTATGGGATCAGTTCAGAGATGGAGCGAGTGAAGATAATTGAAGTTATCCTCTTTGGTTCAAGAACCTGATGGTTGAGGGGGTAATAACTGTTCCTGAACCTGGTGGTGTGGGACCTGAGGCTCCTGTACCTTCTTCCTGATGGATGAAGGGTAATAACTGTTCCTGAACCTGCTGGTGTGGGACCTGAGGCTCCTGTACCTTCTTCCTGATGGATGAAGGGTAATAACTGTTCCTGAACCTGCTGGTGTGGGACCTGAGGCTCCTGTACCTTCTTCCTGATGGTTGAGGAGTAATAACTGTTCTTGAACATGATGGTGTGAGACCTGAGGCTCCTGCACCTCCTTCCTGATGGTTGAAGGGTAATGACTGTTCCCGAACCTGGTGGTGTGAGACCTGAGGCTCCTGTACCTTCTTCCTGATGGTTGAAGGGTAATAACTGTTCCTGAACCTGGTGGTGAGAGACCTGAGGCTCCTGTACCACCTTCCTGATGGCAGCAATGAGAAGAGAGCATGACCTGGGTGGTGGGGGTCCCTGATGATGGATGCTGATTTCCCACGACAATACTCCATGTAGATGTGTTCAATGGTAGGGAGGGCTTTACCCATGATGGACTGGGCTGTAGCCACTACTTTTTAACTGGGTTTTCCATTCAAGGGCATTGCTCTTTCCATACCGGTCAATATACTCTCAACCATGCATATTTGTCCAAAGTTTTAGATGACATACTGAATCTTCATGAACTCCTCAGGAAGTAGAGGCGCCGCTGTCCTTTCTTTGTAATGACACTTATGTGCTGGGCCCAGGACAGGTCCTCTGAAATAGTAACACCGAGGAATTTCCTGAGCCTTTCCACCTCTGATCCTCCGATGAGGATTGGCTCACAGACCTCTGGTTTCCTCCTCCTGTCAACAATAATCAGCTCTTTGGCTTTGCTGACATTGAGTGAGAGGTTGTTGTTGTGACACCACTCAGCCAGATTTTCAATCTTCCTCCTATACGCTGACTCATCACCAGCTTTAGTTTGGCCAGTCACAGTGGCGTCATCAGCAAACTCAAATATGGTATTGGAGCTGTGCTTAGACACACAGTCATAAGTGTAAAGTGAGTAGAGCAGGGGGCTAAGCACACAATCCTGTGGTGCATCTGCACTGATGGAGATAGTGGAGGAGAAGTTGTTGCCAATCTAAACTAACTGAAGTCTGCAAGTGAGGAAATCGAGGATCCAATTGCACAAGGAGATTGAGGCCAAGGTCTTGAAGACTTATTGATTAGTTTTGAGTGTTGAATGCTGAGCTGTAGTCAATGAAGAGTATCCTGATGTATGCATCTTTGCTGTCCAGATGTTCCAGAGTGAAGAGCCACCGAGATGGCATCTGCTGTGGACCTGTCGCTCTGGTAAATTGGAGCAGATCCAAGTCACTTCTCTGGCAGCTGTTGATACAAACAATATATATAATACAACATAATGATGCAATATAAATACAAGCTGCTATTGCTTTTAAGGAATGATAAAAGGATTGTCAAGCTCAGCAAGTGACCCTGGAGCTATGCAATTCCAATGCTGCGATAAATAGTCCGAAATTCCTCCCCTGTCCCCAACCCCAATCCCAATGGAGTTGCAAATGCTTCAGATCTCTGGTTACAAGGCTTATATAACACCTATTGCAGTGCAAGGAACAGATGCCAAGAATGGGTGGTGCCGCTCCATATTTTTGTGCATTGTGCAAATAAATTTCAAAGATGATTTAAAAATCAAAGACTTATTGCGAGTTGCAAGAAATCTAATTTCCTCTCTGGGTCCTCAATGCATTAGACCCAAGTGTGTGGAGCAGGCTACTATGCACAGTGGTATCAAATAGCATCCCACTCCAACTCACTGATCAGACAATATTCACAAGTGTAATTTTACTGGGCAATATAATCATCATTAAGCAAATGAGATGTCAGTTTGGGCAAAAGTACACCTCACTGCTGGGAGTGTGATCCATTTGTGCAAATGCTCATCTTGCAGCTGCCAGTGCAATCTACATTTATGAAATACACCCCTCACTGCTGCCAGACTGAACAGAGTTTGCGCAAATATACAACCCAGTGTGATCCCTCTCACAGCTGCAAGTGCAATTGTAGTTTGTGTAAATATACAACTCACTGCTGCCAGTTTGGGCAAATACACCCCTCAGTGCTACCAGTGTGATCGCCTTTTTCACACATACAGTACTGCGCAAAAGTTTTAGGCACATGTAAAAAATTTATGTAAAGTGAACATGCTTTCAAAAATAATGAGATGAAAAGTTTCTAAATATCAATAAATTACTGTAAAGAGGAGTAAACAGTAAAAACTAAATCAAATATTTGGTGTGACTACCCTTTGCCTTTAAAACTGCATTAATTCTCTGACGTACACTGTTGTGCAGCTTTGTAAGAAAATCAGCCAGTGGGTTGTTCCAATCATCTTGGAGAACTTGCCACAGTTCTTCTGCAGACTTTGGCTGTCTCCCTTGCTTCTGTCTCTCCAGGTAGTCCCAGACAACCTCAATGATGTTGAGATCAGGGCTCTGTGGAGGCCATACCATCTGCTGCAGAACTCCTTGTTCTCATTTTCATTGAAGATCATCCTTTACGATCTGGGCCATGTGTTTGGGGCCATTGTCCTGCTGCAGAATGAAGCTGGGACTGATCAGATGCCTCTCTGATGGATAAGAATCTGCTTGTACTTCTCAGCATTGAGGAGTCCATTATTTCTGACCAGATCACCACCTCCATTTGCAGAAATGCAGCCCATAATGTGCAGGGAACCTCCAGCGTGCTTCACTGTTGCTGCAGACACTCATCCATGACGCAGTCTCCAGCTCTTCTGCGGACAAACTGCCTCCTGCTTGAGCCAAAAAAATGGACTTTTGTGTTTTTCTGCGTAGGCGAGTCTCTTGGCTTTGCTTCCGCTTCAGAGGAAAGTTTTTTCACAGCAACTCTTCCACGAAGACCACTTCTGACAAGACCTGTCCGGACTGTAGAGGGGTGTACTGTACTTGGGTTCCAGTGGTTTCTGAATACAGAGCCAATAGCAGTGCTGGACAACTTCTGATTTAAAAGGGA
Source organism: Mobula birostris (assembly GCF_030028105.1). NCBI lineage: Eukaryota > Metazoa > Chordata > Chondrichthyes > Myliobatiformes > Myliobatidae > Mobula > Mobula birostris. Next base: position 68,380,126 of record NC_092402.1, read on the forward strand.
CGTCAGTCTGATGTATCTCTCGTCTGCTGCACCGTTTCCATGGCTGACCACTGCATTTCTGGTCCTCAACCTTGCTCGTTTATTTGTGCTTCTTCAGAAGAGCTTGGGGTGCACCTTGAAACTCTCGTCTGCTGTGAAACTTTTGTTTGGGAGAGGCCTTGCTGATGCAGGATGACCAGCCACCTTGTGACTTGTTGCTATGCTCACTCATGCCGTGGTGTAAGAATTGATGATCTGAAGGTTAAACTGTCACATCCTCACCTGTTAGTATGGTTGCCCTTCGCGCAGTGTGATTCCTTCTACACCTGTTTCTGTGAATCAGTTTACTTTATTCAACTCATTATGTCATTGATCATTAGCATCCTGTTTGTCATCTTTGTCTAATCATGCACTGGACCACACACATACAAAGTAATCAAGTTTTCATTTGAAAAGTGGTCTGTTACTTAATATATTACTTTCTTTAACAAAATACAAAAAAATTCTGTAACATTTAATTTTTTGGAAAATGAAAGCTTGAAAATCTAAAAATGTCTCTTTTCTACTGATGCATTAATGCAGAAGACAATAAATGAACATCTAAAACAAAGATTATATTAAAGAAAATCCATGATGCCTAGAACTTTTGCACAATACTGTACACATACATCATTACTGAAAGGCAATCTCAGTTTGCGCAAATGTGCCTTATTGCTGCCAGTATGATCTGTTTGTGCAAATGTACACCTCACTGCTGCTTGAACCATATTATTGTAACATGGCTGCTATTATTTGTCCAACTAGCAATCAATGCCTTTTAAAATAAGTTATTAAACAAGAACCATCATAAACGTATAGTCACAAGGCATTACGTAAATATAAAGGCTTTCTTTTTATGAATTGTTTCCTTTAAAATCAAGAAGCACCACAGAATGTCCTTACTTGACTATGTTGGGATGGTTCAGTTCCTTGAGAAGGGAGATTTCTCGTATTGCTGTACTTGGCACACCTTCAGTTTCCCTGAAAGACAACATGCAGTAGTGATCAATAATCAGATGATGAGTCTGAGATGAGACAGAGAAAATGGGCATAGATTTTCTTCCTGCTTCAGACAAAGGAATGTCTTTACCTGTTAATGAGATACACTTGAAGTTTTTTTTTTCAAACATATAATGTGGGTGTCATTGGCAAGCCCCGCAATCTTTAAGTAACATCAAGAACCTGCTTGAACCACCATGTGGTCTGAAAGTGGTTTCCTTGACCATTTCTCGGAGCGGTTAGGAATTTGGGTCAGGAGTCACAAATAAACCAGACGTGGCAAAAACAGCAGATTTATATCCCTAAACCACACTAGTTGGAGTTTCAAACAAACCAAGAGTTTTATGGTCACAATTACAAATGCCAACTTAACACTCCAGGATTATTTAACTAAATTCAGACTCTCAGTCATCAAATAATCTCTACATTACCACTCTAGTAACATGACAATGATGCTACTGTTACACATCAGTGCCCTTGAACTATGGAGAGAGAGGATCCATTGAATGCCACCTTCCAAAATTTCAAAGATTCTAGTTTGGTTATGCACCTTCCATTAGTTAAGAAAGGAGGAAGAGTGAAAACAGAATTATAAGTTAGTTATCCTGATGTCAGAAGGAAGAAAAACACAAGAATCTATTATTAAAGTGGTAACAGGGCACTTGGAAAATAATAAATAAAAGTGGATAGAACAATGGATTTATGAAAGGAAAATCAGATTTGACATATTTTTGAATTGATTCTAAGTTGTAACTAGCAGGACATATATGGTATAACTGGACTTTCAGAAGGCCTTCACTGAGGTGTGATCACATAGTGTTGGGAGTAATAAAACAGATTAAGGACTGGTTAACAGGTAGAAAATAGTTAGTAGGAATAAATGAGTCATTTTTGGGTTGGAAGGCTGTGATTAGTGCTGTTCTGAAGTGTTCGAGGTTAGTCCCCCAGTTGCTTGCAATCTTTTTCAAAGAATTCGAGACTTGATCAAGTTTACTGATGACACTCAGCTAGGTGGCAGAGGGTGCAGAGAGGCCTCAGGAAATAAGGGTAGGCTAAATGACTGGGCAAGGACAGAGCCGAAGGAATACAGTGCACAAAAATGTGAAGTCACCTACTTTAGCAGATTTTTAAAAAAAGGCAGGCAAAGTTAAATTGGAAGAAATCGAAAGGCTCAGGGAACAGGGTACCCTTTGTACATGAATCACTGAAAGTCACGCTGAGATATAAGATTAGCCGCATTACCGAATGGTGGGGAAAGCACAAAGGGCTGGATGGTTTACTCCTGCTTCTGCTTCTTAAGCATATAAATCCTTGAAATAATAATTTGTATTTATGTGTTACAGTGGTAAAACATGCCAAGGAACTTGTGAAGCATCAAAAAGTGTTACCAAGCTGCACAAGATGACACTAGGACAGGTGGTAAGAAAATCCTGGATTTCAGGAGCATTTCATGAAAGGATTGGAGAAGTTTCAGGAGGAAATTCTAGAACTAATTAATATATTTTTGATGTCGTTAGCTGGTGGGCAGAATGGGGAGGTGAGAAGTTGTAAGGAAGACTGAGATTTGGTTTAGTGTCTCATAAGGAAATACTGTGCTGAATCAAAACCAATATTATGATCAAGTAATGGATACTGAAATCCTGGAGCTATTTAAGAAATAACTACCACTGAGAACCCAATAAAGTTTGATTTCTCTGAAGTATTGTGGAGGTGGCTATATCACAGCACTATGACCAACAAGAAGTCAACAAATGACATATGCCGATCGAGAGACAAGGCCCTAGGAGCAAGCAGTATCCCTACTTAGTTTGGAGGAGAGCAACTTCAGTCACAAATCCAAAACCTTGCCACTTAGCGATATGTCATGCAAGGGGAAACTCAAGCGACTCAAAGCTTGTGACCACCTTCAAGAAAGACAACAAATTTAATTGCAGTCATCGCACAAGACTGGCTGGGTTGTCTGCAACCAGTGGTCAGTTTCAAAAGAAGAGACCAGTTATTCAGAACAGAGACAGGAAAAAATTTCTTCAACCCAAGGTAATGGGACAATGGAATTTTTACCACCCTTTTCTTTTATTTATTCCAAATTCTGGTGAGGTTTTCATCCTCCACAATGTACACTGTATATCAACTCCAAGGGAAAAGAGAAGAATATCAACCATAACATGACCTTTTTCAATAGCACCAAAGCTTTCAAATTAAATCGAGAGGGCCTGTGGGGCAACCTTTTTCCAAATTTAACTGCTCCACATCATTGCAAAGTTGTTCACTGAATCATATGAGATAACTGATCTTACACTTAAACATCCACAAAGCAAAAGGAACTCTACTAACTTGCCCCTGCTGCACAACACCGCCACTTCACAATAGAAATTCAGGATCAAACACTATAGAACGTAATCTATTTCCCATTTCTCAGGATTCACCCGAGACTGAGAAAGACAACAGGTTGATGATGAATGCTCACCACTGCGTTCAGCATGTCAGCTTTGTCTTTTGCCAAGTGAGGAAAACTGTGTTTAAACATCAAGCTATAGGAAGCATGTTGAAGCATTGGAAAGGGTACAGAGGAGATTTACCAGGATGCTGCCTGGTTTAGAGAGTATGCATTATGATCAGAGATTAAGGGAGCTAGGGCTTTACTCTTTGGAGAGAAGGAGGATGAGAGGAGACATGATAGAGGTGTACAAGATATTAAGAGGAATAGATAGAGTGGATAGCCAGCGCCTCTTCCCCAGGGCACCACTGCTCAATACAAGAGGACATGGCTTTAAGGTAAAGGGTGGGAAGTTCAAGGGGGACATTAGAGGAAGGTTTTTTTACTCAGAGAGTGGTTGGTGCGTGGAACACACTGCCTGAGTCAGTGGTGGAGGCAGATACACTAGTGAAATTTAAGAGACTGCTAGACAGCTATATGGAGGAATTTAAGGTGGGGGGGGTTATAAGGGAGGCAGGGTTTGAGGATCGGCACAACATTGTGGGCTGAAGGGCCTGTACTGTGCTGTACTATTCTATGTTGTATGTTCTAAGCCTTTAAACCCACAAGAAGATTTGTGGTCTGCCAGGCAGCAGTGATCCCTGGCCTACAGTAGGAACCTCAAGGTACTGGAGCGATACCAACAATGTCGTCTCTGCAAAATCCTCCACATCTCCAATGTACCTGGCCTGTTCACACTCAGTTCCAGTGCGCAGTCAACATGTTCGACACCAGACTTGCAAAACAGTCCCTTGTCTTCAAGCTGTCATGGGAATCAAGTGAAAAGATTCAAAGATGTGGACAAGGCCTCCTCAAAGAAATACACCACCCTTCTGTCTTCCGTGAATCCTGGACAATGAGTCATAAAGACAGACAGTATGGAAACAGACAATTCACCCCCACCACCAGGAACCAACCTGTAGGCAAACATCCACATTAATCCCATCTTCCACCACTTGGCCCATAGCCTTCTATATCTAGATGATCCAAGCACTTGTCCAGATCTCTTAAAATGGCGTCAGCTACTTTGCTTCCCCCAGTCTCTCAGGCAGTGTATTTGGTACTCACCGCACTATGGGTCAAAGGCCCCCCACCCCTCAGATTCCAGTGGAGGAATAGTGCATTGAGAACACACAGACACGCTGCGTAAACAGTAGAATATGTGCACTACCTACTGATCAGGTACTATCTGTTTAATGTACAGTTGAATGTGGGATCCCATTTTAGCCTCATCTGTTATCCCTGAACTCTCAGAAATCATCAACCCCAAGAGACACTCAAGAAGGAAGATGCAACTAGGAGCTGAGCAAATCCACAAATATCACTCTCTGTCAAAGGCAATTACTGAACAGAAACCTCAGCTAACTTTATCTCTGGGTTCCCACAACAATCTTGGTGCCCCTTAGAATCACCCCGAGACCAGATTAACACAGGACAGAAATTAAAAACCAGCACGTGGCCAACCCAGGCGGTGTGTCCTGTCACATAAACCCAGAAAACTGACTCTAAAGAACAAATCCAGCCGCAGATGAAAATACATGCCCTTAATGTCATGACGTCAAGCGGAAACTGCACAAGCCTGGTTGTTAGTTTTTTTAAAGTCATCCTTTTCTGTACTTCCCAGGTCTTTTTATTTATCTGTTACTTGATGTTGATGTTTTCTCATCTTAAAAATGTAAGCAAATAAACTTGCAAAATCCAGTCCTTGAATAACTTATAACTCCCCGCCCGAACAGAGATAAACTTTGTATTGACCGAGAACTCGATCAGGACGAATAAAGCACAAAAAAACCCCTTGCATCTTTTGCCTGCGATGAGATCCCTACACCCCAGCCACACTGATAGCTGTATCCGCTGTCCGCGACCCTACATCACTCACGTGTCAAGTCGGATTTTCTTCAGGGCCACCACTTCTCCCGTGTCTTTGTTTTTGGCTTTATAAACCACACCGTACGTTCCTTCTCCTATTTTCTCTACTTTCTGGAAACTGTCCATTCTCTCAATCCCCCCACCCCACCCCGACCCTTATGCTCCAGTTAATGAATGACTAAATAATGGGCGACTTAATACTAGTGATCTGACACTGCAATTGTAACTTTCATCCGGGCTTGAAAATGACAAATAACAGTTAGCACCGCGCCATTACACTGCCTTTCCCGCGCTCTTTCAGACCCACCCACCTTTCACGCTATTGGTCCGCGAAATGTTAGCTAGCAGCGTCATCGAACGCATTATTAAAGAAGACTTGAATTCAATTCACTTTATTTCTTACATCCTTAACATACGTGAGGAGTAAAGATCTTTACATTACGTCTCCATCTAAATGTGCCACATGCAATCACAGTGATTTAAAACAATTTATAATAAATAGAAGAGTCAGTGTAATATTGAGTACACTTAAATCAGCGTGAGTTAGTCAGTCTGATGGCCTGGTGGAAGAAGCTGTCCCGGAGCCTGTCGGTCCTGGCTTTTATGCTGCGGTACCGTTTTCCGGATGGACAGTTTGTGGTTGGGGTGACTCGGGTACCCGATGGTCCTTTGGGTCCTTTTTACACACCTGTCTTTGTAAATGTCCTGAATCATGGGAAGTTCACAACTACAGATGTACTGGGCTGACCACACCACTCTCTGCAGAGTCCTGCGATTAAGGGAGGTACAGGTCCCTTACCAGGTAGTGATGCAGCCAGTCAGGATGCTCTCAATTGTGCCGTGGAGAAAGTTCTTAGGATATGGTGGGCCTATACCAAACCTCCTCAACCGTCTGAGGTGAAAGAGGCGCTTTCACCACACAGCTGGGGTGTACAGACCATGTGAGGTCCTCGGTGATGTGGATGCTGAGGAACTTGAAGCTGTTTACCCTCTCAACCCCAGCTCCACTGATGTCAATAGGGGTTAGCCTGTCTCCATTCCTCCTGTAATCCACAATCAGCTCCTTTGTTTTTTGCAACATTGACGGAGAGATTGTTTTCTTGACACCACTGTGTCAGAGAGATGAGTTCTTCCCTGTAGGCCTAATCATTTGAGATTAGGCTAATCGATGTAGTGTTGTCAGCAAATTTAATTAGTAGTTTGGAGCTGTGGGTGGCAACACAGTTACTGGTATACAGGGAGTAAAGGAGGGGACTTAGTACACAGCCCTGAGGGGCTCCTGTATTGAGGGGCAGAGGTGAGGAAGCCCACTCTTACCACCTGCTGGCGACCTGACAGGAAGTCCAGGAACCAGCTGTATGAGGCAGGGTCAAGGCCGAGGTCTCTGAGCTTCCTGTCGAGCCTGGATGGAATTATGGTGTTGAATGCTGAACTGTAGTCCAAGAACAGCATTCTCACATAAGCATCCTTCTTCTCCAGATGTGTAAGGATAGTATGTAGAGCAGTGGCTATTGCATCGTGTGTCGTTCGGTTGTGCCGGTAAGTGATTTGTAGTGGGTCCAATTTGGGTGATAGCAAGTTGCAGATGTAGTCCTTGACCAGCCTCTCAAAGCATTTGCTTATTATTGACAGAACGCCAGTTGTTCAGACATGTTACCTTGTTTTTTTTGGTACAGGGACCTGCTTTACAGCGATTGGGGAGACTCATTTACTGCTCATTTGGCTTTTACTAAAATAAATAATTGGCTTCCAGTTTTAGTTTAGTCAGGTTATCCCTTATTTAGTAAAATAAAAATATTCTAAAAAGCTGGAAATGCTCACCAGATCTGGGCAGCAACTGCAGAGAAACAAGATTAATGTCACCCTTCATCAAAACTAGCAACAAATAAGACGGAGAAAGAGGAAGAGTGAGAAACAAACAAAAGTAAGGTCCATGATGGGGTGGAAGATTCAATTGCAAAAGGCGAAATATTGGAATTGTTACTTTTTTATTCATGGCACCAGCCCTCTAGGCTAATCTCACCATTTTCTGCCTGTAAACAAAGGGACAGGCTGAAGCAATATCATGGACATGACTGGAGCCAAGAGGTGAATGTTTTTATTTGTTTAAATGTTCCTCTCCTTTAATTTCCATCATCTCTTGGGTAACATCCTGAAAAGTCTGCACCATTTTTCAATGGATGCCTGCAGTGAATCATGACCAAAATAAGCTTGCAGAAAGGTAGGGATGATTTTTATCTTGGAGTTGTAGCCAGATACACACAGGAAACAGAATTAGATTTATTACCACAACTTTATATAACGTGAAATTTGTTGTTTTGTGGCAGCAGTTCCGTGCAAAGACATAAAATCTATAAATCACAAAAATAAATAAGCAGTACAAGTACAAAGGCTGCTTGCTGTACCTGCTCCCAGATGGTAGTAATGTGAAGAGGGCATATCCCAGATGGTGTGGGTCCCTAGTGATAGATGCCACCTTTTTGAAGCACTGCCTCTTGAAGATATCTTTGATGCTGAGGTGGGTTGTCCCATGATAGAACTGGCTGAGTCGTCAACCCTCTGCAGAGCTGTGCATTGGAGCTTCCATACCAGGCTTTCGTGCAACAAGTCATAATACACTCCACCATACATCTGTAGATATTTATAAGAGTCTTTGGTGGCATACCAGATTTCCTCAAACTCCGAATGTGCTAAAACCCCATGCCTCCTTTGTGATTGCATCAATGTATTGGGCCAAGGATAGGTCCTTGGAGATGTTGACTTCCAGGAACTTAAAGCTGCTCACTCTTTCCACCACTGACCCCTCAAGTGTGTTCTTCTTACTGAAATCCAACAGTCAATTCCTTGGTCTTGTTGATGTTAGTGTGAAATTGTTATTGTGACACCACTCAACCAGCTGATCTATCTCATTCCTCTGTGCCTCCTCCTCACTCACCAACTACAGTGGTGACATTGGTGAATTTATTATTGGTGTTTTGAGTTGTACTTGGTCACACAGACATGAATGCAGAGAGGGTAGAAAAATCAGCTAAGCACACATCCTTGAGGTGCACCTGTGTTGATTGTCAGTGCGGAGGAGATGTTATTACCAATCTGCACTGACTAGTCTCTCGATAAGGAAGTTGAGGATCCAGATGCAGAGGGAGGTAGAGAAGCCCAGTTTTTGAAGCTTGTTGATTAATACTGAGGGAATGATGGTGTTGAATGCCAAACTGTAATCCATAAGTAGTAGCCTAACACATGTCTTAAGACCATAAGACACAGGGAAAGAATTAGGCCATTTGGCCCATCAAGTCTGCTCCACCATTCAATCATGTCTGATCTTTCTCCCCCTCCTCAGCCCCATTCCTTGGCCTTCTCCCCGTAACCTTTGATGCCATGGCCAATCTAGAACCTACCAATCTCCGCCTTAAATGCACCCAATGACCTGGTGTCCACAACTTCCATTGGTAACAAATTCCACAAGTTCACTACCCACTGGCTAAAGAAATTCCTCTTCTTTATATACCCTTCTATCTTGAGGCTGTGTCCCTTGTCCTAGACTCCCCCACCATGGGAAACATCCTTTCCAGATCTAGTCTGTCTAAGCCTTTCAACATTCAAAAGGTTTCAATGAGATCCCCCCCTCATCTTTCTAAATTCCCGTGAGTACAGGCCCAGAGCCATCAAATGTTCCTCATATGATAACCCTTTCATTCCCAGAATTCCCCCGGAATCATCCTAATGAACCTCCTCTGAACCTTCTCCACTGCCAGCACATATTTTCTTAGATAAGGAGCCCAAAACTGTAAACAATACTCAAGGTGAGGCCTCACCAGTGCCTTATAAAGCCTCAGCATCACATCCCTGCTCTTATATTCTACACCTCTTGAAATGAATGCTAACATTGGATTTGCCTTCCTCCATATCAACTGTGCCTGCAAGTTAACCTTCAGGGTGTTCTGCACAAGAACTCCCAAGTCCCTTTGCGTATCAGATTTTTGGATTTTCTCCTCATTTAGAAAATAGTCTGCACATTTATTTTTACTGCCAAAGTGCATGACCATGCATTTTCCAACATTGTGTTTCATTTGTCACTTTATTGCCCATTCTCCTAATCTAAGTCCTTCTGCATCCTACCTGTTTCCTCAACACTACCTGCCCCTCCACCAATCTCCATATCATCTGCAAACTTGGCAACAAAGCCATCTATTCCATCATCTCAATCATTTATATACACCATAAAAATAAGTGGTCCCAACACTGACCTCAACAGAACACCACTAGTAACTGGCAGCCAACTAGAAAAGGATCTTTTTCCCCACTCGCTGCCTCCTACCAATCAGCCAATGCTCTAACCATGCCAGTAACATTCCTGTCATACCATGGGCTCTTAACTTGGTAAGCAGCCTCATGTGTGGCACCTTGTCAAAGGCCTTCTGAAAGCCCAAAACTGCAACATCCACTGCACCCCCTTTCTCTATCCTACTTGTAATCTCCTCAAAGAATTCCAACAGGTTTGTCAAGCAGGATTTTCCCTGAAGGAAACCATGCTGACTGTCATATCTTGTCCTGTGTCACTAAGTACTCCATTACCTCATGCTTAACAATTGACTCAAACATCTTCCCAACCACTGAGGTCAGGCTAACTAGTCTATAATTTCATTTCTGCTACCTCCCTCCTTTCTTAAAGAATGGAGTGGCATTTGCAATTTTCCAGTCCTCTGGCACCATGCCAGAGTCCAATGATTATTGAAAGATCATTTCTAATGCCACCACAATCTCTAACGCTACCTCTTTCAGAACCCCAGGGTGCAGTTCATCTGGTCCGGGTGACCTATGTACCTTTAGGTCTTTCAGCTTTTGGAGCACCTTCTCTCTTGTAATAGTAGCTGCAGTCACTTCTCTTCCTTCACACACTACAACATCAGGCGTATTGCTAGTGTCTTCCGCAGTGAAGACTGATGTAATATACTCATTCATTTAATCTGCCATCTCCTTGTTCCTCATTATAATTTCTCCAGCCTCATTTTCCAGTGGTCCTATATCCACTCTCATCTTTCTTTTATTTTTTAAATACTTGAAAAAGCTTTTACTATCCACTTTGATATTGTTGGCTAGCTTTCTTTCATATTTCATCTTTTCCGTCTTAATGATTCTTTTAGTTGCTTTTTGTAGGTTTTTAAAAGCTTCCCAATCCTTTATCTTCCCGCTAATTTTTGCTTTGTTGTATGCCCTCTTTGTTTGCTTTTACAATTGCATTGACTTCCCTTGTTAGCCTCGGTTGTGCTATTTTGCCATTTGAGTGTTTCTTTGTTTTTGGAATACATCAATCCTGCACCTTCCTCATTTTTCCCAGAAACTCACAGGACTGCTGCTCTGCTCTCACCCCTGCCAGCATCTCCTTCCAATTTACTTTGACCAACTTCTCTCTCATACCACTGTAATTTCCTTTACTCCACTGAAGTACTGCTACATCAGACTTTACCTTCTCCCTATCAATTTTCAAATTGAACTCAATCATATTGTCATCACTGCCTCCTAAGGATTACTGTTCCTTTATTTTCCTGCTCCCTAATCGCTTCTGGTTCATTACATAACACCCAATCCAGTATAGCTGATCCCCTAGTTGGGTCAATGACAAGCTGCGCTAAAAAGCCATCTCTTAGGCATTCAACAAATGCACTCTCTTGAGATCCATTACCAACCTGAATTTCCCAATCTACCTGCATGTTACAATCTCCCATGACTACCATAACATTGCCCTTTTGATAGGCCTTTTCTATTTACCGTTGTAATCTGTAGTCCACATCCAAGCTATTGTTTGGAGGCCTGTATTTAACTGCCATTAGGGTCCTTTTACCCTTGCAGTTTCCCAACTCAACCCAGAAGGATTCAACATCTTCCGATCCTATGTCATATCTTTCTAATGATTTGATGACATTCTTTACCAGTAGAGCAACACCACCCCCTCTGCCTACTGTCCTGTCCCTTTGAAAAAATGTGTAACCTTGGACATTCAGTTCCCAGCTCCAACCACGATTCAGTGATGGCCACAACGTCATACCCAACTATCTGTAAAAGTGCAACAGATCATCCACCTTATTTCTTGAGATATAACACTTTGAGTATTGTATTTGCTACTTTTTTTAAAATTTTGCTTTCCTAATGTATTGATACTCACCCTACTGGCTGCAATTTTGTCCTATCTGCCCTTCCTGACAGTCTGACTGCCTCCTTTGCTTTTTAAGCATCCATCCTATCCTGAGTCCCTTCATTCCGGTTCCCAACCCCCTGTGAAATTAGTTTAAACCCTTCCTAACAGCTTTAACAAACCTGCTTGCGAGAATATTGGCCCCTTTGGGTTTAGCTGCAATCCATCCCTTTTGAACAGGTCATACCTCCCCCAGAAGAGATCCCAATGATCCAAGAACCTGAAGCCCTGCCCCCTGTACCAGCCTCTCAGCCATGCATTTATCTGCCAAATCATCCTGTTTCTACCCTCATTGGCGCGTGGCACAGGCAGCAATCCAGAAATTACTACCCTGGAGGTCCTGCTTCTCAACTTTCTGCCTAGCTCTCTTAATTCTCTTTTCAGGACCTCTTTGCTTTTCCTTCCTATGTCATTTTTACCAATATGTACCTAGATATCTGGCTGTTCCCCCTCCCTCTCCAAAATGCTGTGGACATGATCCGAGGTGTCATTGAGCATGGCACCTGGGAGGCAACATTCTATCCAGGTGTCCCATTCATATCCACAGAATCTCCTGTCTGTTCCTCTCACTATTGAGTCCCCTATCACTACCACTCCCCTCTTCTCCCTCTTTCCCTTCTGCACCACGGACCCATGTTCAGCGCCAGTAACCTGGTCTGCCTGGAATTCCCCTAGGAGGTCATCCCCCACAACACTATCCAAAACGGTATACTTATTATTGAGGGGAATGGCCACAGGGGTGCTCTGCGCTAATTGCCTAGTCACCGTCCCATTCCTTCTCCTGACAGTCACCCAGCTACCCGCCTCCTGCAACTTCGGAGTGACTACTTCCCTGTAACTCTGATCGATGATCTCCTCACTCTCCCGTATAAGCCGAAGCTCATCCAGCTGCTGCTCCAGATCCCTATCACGGTCTTCAAGGAGCTACAGCTGGATGTACCACACAGATGTAGTTCCCTGGGAGACTCTGGGTCTCCCAGGACTCCAACACCCAGCATGAAGAGCACACAATGGCCATTTAAACTATACTTAGTACCCCTGACACAGTAAGAAAAATGGGAAACTTAACAGAAACTTATCTGGACAACTTACCCAGAGCCATCACCTCTTCCGAGCTGAAGCCTCCTTTGAGCCGAAGCCTGACACTCTCACTCTCACCCCTGGCCCACTCCCAACAATGGCCACTCTGCTTGTCCCTTCCGTGCTTTTATTTACTCCTCCCTGCACTGCTCCCGCCGCTGATTGGCTGCCGGAATGACTTGGAGTTGTCCAGATGCTCCAAAGCAGAACAGAGAGCCAGTGAGATTGCAACCACTGTAGACCTACTGTGGTGGTAGGCAAATTACAGCATGTCCAGATCTTTGCTCAGGCAAAGTTAATTCTTGCCATAACCAACCTCTTGAAGCACTTCATCACAGTAGATATGAGTGCTACCTGGGAATAGTCATTGAGGCAGCTCTCCTTGCTCTTCTTGGGCACTGTTATAATTGTCACACTTTTGAAGCAGATGGGAACCTCAGACCACAGCACTGAGAGGCTAAAAATGTCCTCGAACACTCCAGCCAGGTACAGCTTGGCACAGTTTTTTAATACCCAGCCAGTACACCTTTGGAGCCTAATGCCTTGTAAAGGTACATCCTCTTGAAGGATGTTCGAACATTGGCCTCCAGGACAGATTTTCTAGATGTTGTGGAGATTTGTACAGGTGTAGTTTTATTATCCCTTTCAAAGCATGCAGAAAAGGTGATGAGCTCATCAGGGAGTGAAGCATTGCTGTTATTTATGCTGTTAGTTTTTCCCTTATAGGCATGCAAACCCTGCCCCAGCTGTTGTGCATCTGATTTTTGTCTATATCTTCACATGATATTGCCTTTTTGTATGTCATACCTGGATTTGTAGGACTTTGGATCACCTGCTAGCCCTCAGCAGACTGCGAGTCTCCTGGTTCACCCAGGGCTTCCGGTTTGGGGTATGTTCTTGAAGGCACAAACTGACCCACACAGGTCTTGATGAAGTCAGTGATGGCTGTGGCATATTCATTCAGATCGGAAGGTGAATCCCTGAATATGGTCCAGGCCACCAATTCAAAGCACTCCTGTAAGCCCTCCTCCACCTCCCTTCACCAAATCTTGTGGTTCTCACCACTGCTCTACTTGCATGAATTTATTTTTTCACTTCCTTAAAGAATTCAATCAGACTCCTAAGGCACAACCTGCCCCTCACAAAGCCATGTTGACTCCCTAATCAGACTATGCTTCTCTAAATGTTTGTAAATCCTGTCTTTTGAGAATCTTCTACAATAGTTTGTCCACCAGTGATGTAAGACTCACTGATGTATATATAATTCCCAAAGTTATCCTATTGCACTAGGCAACAAAGATTTTGCTTCCTGAATACTTTTGGGTGTACTTTATGGACTTCTGGCTGCTGATCTTGAAAATCACCATGAAATTTCCCTATCACGCACCATTTAAAAAAAAATTCCTATGTTTTTTATTTCAATTCATAATTTAAAATCCGAATACTGTAATTGATGCCAAGATTAAGGAAGGCATTTCATCAATGACAGGCAATTTGAAGAACTTCTAGTGGGACTGGAGAAAATCACATGGAAGACATTCAAGGATGTTGTTAAAAATTTTCTTAGCAATGACAGAGCACCAAATTATGTTCAGCTGGTTTAAGCATACAAAACCATGAAGTGCAACATGCCACTAGAGATTCATTTTCTGCATTCCCATTTAGACTCCTTCCCTGCAAATCTTGATGTTGTCAGTGATACGCATGGTGAAAGGTTTTACCAGGACATTGTGGTCATGGAGAAACAGTATCAGAGCAACTGGAATCCATCAATGCTGGCAGATTATTATTGGACACTTAAGTGAGTAGCCTCAGACACTGAGTACAAATGAAAATCATCGACAAAGCATTTTTAGCTTAGTTAAACTTTTGCAAAGTGTCAGCACTGTTACGCAATAAAATGCATTATATTCAATAAAAGTTAATTTCTTGGTTTCTCCACGTTCTTATGTGATACAAGTCATCTGAAATTTTATTTGTGTTCAGTTTCAAGCGGTCTACCATAAACAAAAGATAAATTCTGAGGAAGCAACACTTTCAAAAAATTTGTTGTCCATACTGTATTACCTTTCTTTACATTCTTCCAGATCCCTCTCATTGGTGAATACTGAAGCAAAGTATTCATTAAAAGTATTCCTATCTTCTCCAACTTCAAGCACTTTTCCTCTTCTAACCCTGATCAGTTGAATTGAATTGACTTGACTTTATTACTTACATCCTTCATATACATAAGGAGTAAAAATCTTTAAGTCTCTGTCTAAATGTGCAACGTGCAATAGAAAATAGAAAAAATTATAGTAATTTATAATAAACAGTCCTACTCTCAGTCTAATTATCCTCCTGTTCTCCATGTACATGTAATACACCTTGGGGTTTTCCTTAATCCTACTTGCCAAGCCTTCTCATGTTCCCTTCTAGCTCTCCTAAGACCATTTTTCAGCTCCTTCCAGGCTACCTTGTATCTCTCAAGGGCCCTATTCTATCTTTGCTTCCTAAACCTCCTTTCTTCCTCTTGACCAAATATTCCACTTCTCGTCAACCATGGTTTTTTTTACCTTACCATCCTTTCCCTGCCTCAATGGGACAGACCCATCCAGAACCCCATGGAAGTGCTCCCTAAGCAACCTCCACATTTCCATTGCTCATTTCCCCAAGTACATCTGTTCCCAATTTACACTCTCAAGTTCCTGCCTAATAGCATTATCATTCACCCTCCCTCAATTAAATACTTCTCCATGTTATCTGCACCTATCCCTCTCTAATGCTATGGCAAAGGTCAGGGAATTGTGGTCACTGTCTCTGAAGTGTTGACCCACCGAGAGATCTGTCACCTGACCAGGTTCGTTGCCTAGTACACTAAATCCAGTATGACCTCTCCTCTAGTCGGCCTGGCTACATATTGTGTCAAGAATCCATCCTGGACACACTGAACAAACTCCACCCCATCTGAACCTTTTGCACTAAGGAGGTGCCAATCAATATTAGGGAAGTTGCAGTCACCCATAACAAGCATGTTATTTTTGCACCTTCCTAAATCTTGATCTGCTCCTCAGTGTCTGTTGCTAATGGGGGTGGGGGAGGAGGTCTATAGAACACTCCCAATAGTGATTGCTCCTTTCGTGTTTCTGATTCCACCATACTGACTCAGTAGGTAATCACACCTTAACGTCCTCCCTTTCTGCAGCTGTGAAACTCTCCCTGATTCACAATGCTACTCCCCCACTTTTTTCCCTTTCACTCTTAAACATCTAAATCCCAGAATAACCAGCGGCCATTCCTGCCCTTGTGACAGGATGAGAGGAGACATGATAGAGGTGTACAAGATATTAAGAGGAATAGATAGAGTGGATAGCCAGTGCCACTGCTCAATACAAGAGGACATGGCTTTAGGGTAAGGGGTGGGAAGTTCAAGGGGGATATTAGAGGAAGGTTTTTTACTCAGAGAGTGGTTGGTGCGTGGAATGCACTGCCTGAGTCAGTGGTGGAGGCAGATACACTAATGAAGTTTAAGAGACTACTGGACAGGTATATGGAGGAATTTAAGGTGGGGGGTTATATGGGAGGCAGGGTTTGAGGGTCGGCACAACATTGTGGGCCGAAAGCCCTGTACTGTGCTGTACTATTCTATGTTCTATGCAACAATAAGTTTTAAGATTTAACCGTTAAAGTTTAAAATATAAACTGAGACCTGGATTTGACTTTTGTACTTCACTGACACATTGACAAGGAAGATTGATTGCCAAAAAAGGATTCAGTCCTGACCTTGTGAGAAATTTACACCAGATGCTTCAGTTTCTTCCCACATCCCAAAGGTGTGCTGGTAGGTTAATTACCTCTTGATGTAGGTAAGTAGAAAAAGGGAGTTGATGGGCACATGTGAAAGACAGGTGATGGGGAAATGAAATGGAAAATGGGATTACTCTGTTGGGTGAGATAGCCTTCCTTTGCGATGTAGTAAATAAAGCTGAAGCTTTTAAGGACTGACCTAATTCTACTTTCAGAGTTGTCATCTGAATCTTTTACCCAAATATTCACCATTGCAGCTTTATTGAGCAAGTGATTGGAGTTGCCCATAATCCACTAGAACTCCTACGCACTGAAGAGTTGGAGTCATGAGTGTGAAATAACTTGTATTCCACTGGAGACTGAATATGCATGTTTCTGCAATTTGTATGTTCTTTTAGTCTTGTGAATAGTCTGTGAATGAGATCATTCAAGAAAAGGGCCATGTTGTTGTCCATCCCCATTTGACTCTGTTGCTTGCTGGGCCATTTCAGAGGGTCTTAGGAGTCAACCACACTGATGAGTTGAGCCACATATGGATGGCAGATTTCCATCTCTGAAAGATAGCACCAAACCCAGAGGGTTTTTATGACAATCAGGTTTCATGGATAATAAAGGTTACTCCTGATTGATTTAATTACTTAAATTACTCAGTCTTAATTCCAGACTTCAATACTGAATTAAATTCCCCAGTTGCAGTGTTGACATTTGTGTTTCTCAATACTTGTTGAGATGCTTAACAATATGGTGCTATATTCAATAACTTGAGCTGAGAATCTTTCTTCTATTCTGGGAATCTATGGTCTGTGACTGCTCAAGGTGGAAAATGAATATTCAGGAATATTTCTGAGAATCTCAAGTTCATGTGTCAGGAAAACACAGGAGCCCATTGTAAAATACCTACCTACCTGCCTGCCCCATAAGACACCTCCTGCTCTAAGTTCCCTGGTGTAATATTTCCAAGAAAACAATAATAAACAGGTTAACCTTAATGCCTACCAGGTCACCACAAGAAGGAAGTCAGTTTGCAGTGTCATCCAGCAATCTAAATAAAATTTGGAAAACCCAAGTGGTATTCTGCCAAAATGGCTTAACGTTGTGTAGAATTGCTTTGTAACCACTATGCATTAGTATCGATATCTAGTAGAATCAATGTTAAACATTCCATGCAAAAGGGGTGGCATGATGGTACAGCTACCTCACAACTCCAATGACCCAGGTTCAAAGCTGACCTCCAGTGCTGTCAGTGTGGAGTTTGCAGGTTCTCTCTGCGACTGCACGGGTTTCCTCCCACATTCCAGAGATACAGGGTTCAGTAGGTTAAATGGACAGTGTAAATTGCCCCGGGTTTGAAGGCGAGTGGTATAATATGGGTAGCAGTTGATGGGAATGTGTAGGAAATAAATTGGGATAGTGTTGGATTTGTGTAAATGGATTCTCGGTGGCTAGCATAGACTCAATGAGCTGAAGGGCTTGTTTCCATGCTGTACGACTCTATAACGAAAAGCAGCAATCAATTAAATTAATGGAATGTAAATCATATAGACTAAAACCATGAGTACTGATCAGAGGAGACTGTAATCTCATGTTATCTCTTCACCTTAAGCCATCCCTCAGGATCAAAGATGACTTACTTCCTTCCACTCTGGTTTTGTGGATTCTGAGGTGACTGGTGAGGCCAATGTGTGAACAGCACTTTTCCACAGATGGGGCAGAAGGTTTCTGATGGGGTGGGTAGACAGCTTGTGAGATGGCTGACTGCTTTCACAGTTACTCCGTGTTCAATGTGCTCCCATTGCACAGGCCTGCAGTTCACAATACTGTTCTTAGTACACCTTCTCCACTTTGAGCTGTCATGGGGTAGAGATCTCCAGGGGTCAAAGGGGATGTTGTATTTGTTCAAGGAGGTTTTGAGCACAACCTTGAATCTTTTCCTCTGACCATCTGGTATCTTCTTCCTGTAACACTGCTTGGAATAATGTGTGTATTTTGGGAGTGTGGTGTCGGGCATGCCAATGCCGTGGCCTGGCCAACAGGGTCAACTAGACCTCTGTACTGGGGAAAGGGCATTTATGTTGGCATGTTTATCCTGCTGTGGATGGTGTAAATCTCAAAAGCAGATAGGCAGGAAGGGATCACAGTAACTTGGAAGACCTTGAACTTTGTGCCAAGTCTCTAGCTTTGATCTTCAAACACCCTTTTCTTTGGATGACCAAAAGCTGCAGTGTGTGAATTTCATCATCAATGTCTGCATTTGGTGAGTGGTATCTCCCAAGATATGGGAAGCAATCCTCATCTTCTCGAGTCTTTCCCTGAACCTTCATTGCCAGAGCACAGCAAGGTCAGGTTGGTAGAGGATTTTTGCCTTGAAGGTGTTGAGTGCACAGCTCATCCTCCCATATGTTTCAGGAAATGATTCGACGATGGCTTGGCAGTTAGCCTCTGAGTGTGCGCAAACACAGTGTCATCTACCTACTTCAAGTCATCTTCTGAGATTCTGGTGATTTTGCTGAGGGTTGAAAAGTCTTCTATTAGTTCTGAACATTTGCTCCTCTCCCACAGGATGTGTGGGGTGGGGTGAAGAGCAACATTATGACAAGGATGATTGAATAAATGTGTTGGGGTAATACACCATAAGACATAGTAGCAGAATTAGGCCATTCAGCACATCAAGTCTGCTCTGCCATTCAGTCACAGTTGATTTATTTTCCCTCTCGACCTTGTTCTCCAGCCTTCAGCTCATATTCCTTGATTCCCTTACTAATCAAGGACCTATCAACCTCCACTTTAAAGATACCCAATGACTTGGCCTCCACAGCAGGTTGTGGCAATAAATTTCACAGATTCACCACCCTCTGGCTACAGAAAATTCCTCCTCATCTCTGTTCTCAAGGGACGTCCAGAGGCTGTGCCCTTTGGTCCTAGATTCTCCCTCTGTAGGAAACATTCTCTCCACGTCCACTCTATCTAGATCTTACAATATTTAATAGGTTTTAATGAGATAACCCTTATTCTTCTAAACTCCAGTGAGTACAGGCCCAGAACCATCAAACATTCCTCATATGTTAACCTTTCATTACCAAGATAATTCTCATGAACCTCCTCTGAACCCTCTCCAATACAAACATATCTGTTCTTAAGATAAGGGCTCTAAATTGCTCACAATACTCCAAGTGTGGTCTGACCAATGTCTTACATGCAAAGCCTTGCTATTATATCCTAGTCCTCTTGAAATGAATGCTAACATTGCATTTGCCTTCCTTACTGCTAACTCAATCTGCAAATTGACATTTGGGGAATCCTGCACAAGGGAATAAACAATATAATCTGCAATGTTTTTCTTTGAATTAGTTCTGTCAGAATTTGGAATCTGCTTCTCTAAAAAGAGGGCGCTTATGATTTAAGTGTTCCTGTTTGTTAATTTAATCATCAATTTCCTGAAAGAGTTGAATACTGTGTTCACTTGTGGTCATGAGACACTGGGATGACATTCAAACATTGGCAGCAGGTCTGAGAATAGTCATGAGGCAATCCCCGAATGCTAGAGGTTTATATTGAGGAATGAATGGAAAAAATGGGCTTTTCAGCCTTGGGAAGAGGTATCAAATGTGCAGTGTTATAGAAATAGATCACATGCAACCAATCCATCTTGGAAATTAAGGTATGAATGTAGGACAAAGTGACAAAGATTCAAACTGACTGTAGACAAATACAGGTCCTTCTTTACACATAAGTGACCAATATTTGTGACATTGAGACAAAAATCTAGGAATCATTTGATCAATGTAGAATGGCAATAAGAGAAGTTGAGCATCATTACAGTGAGAGCTTCTGTGTGTGTTGTTTAGTGCATGTAATGTGTCTGAGATCCTTACTGAATTCAACCTGCCTCACGTAGAACATCTATACCTGGACTACTGCCAATCCAATTTAGGCCCAGCCTTGAATCTGCTTAGATGGGTTCTCATAAGGAGCACATTGATCCATTTCTCCCCTATAAGAGGTTAAAAACCTGATATTCAAGCTTTATTTTGATGCTGGGAGGATGTTCCCAAAAGCCAGAGTCGAGAACCCGGAGTCACAGTCTCAGCATAATGAGATCAGGAGAAATTTCTTCACCCAGAGCCTGGTAAACTTGTGGAATTTTCTATCACAAAAAGCAGTGGAGGCTCAAGTCATTAAATACACAATAAGTGAGTACTGTAATCTATTTCTTCATACCAAAGGGATCACAGGATATGGGGGTACTGGAATGCATAATTAACCATGACTGTAGCGAATCAATGTTTTGGGAACAGCTTCTTCCCCTCCACTATCAGATTTCTGACCAGTCCATGAACGATGAATACTACCTCACTATTTTACTCTTTTTTTGCACTGCTTAGTTCAAATTCAGAATCAGAATCAGGGTTAATGTTATTGGCATATGTTGTGAGATTTGTTGTTTTGCAGCAGCAGTACATTGCAATATATAATAAAAAATTACAGTAAGTATATATAAAAATAAATTAAGTGGTGCAAAAAGAGAGTAAAATAAAAAGAAAAAGTAGTGAGATAGTGTACATGGGTTCATTGTCCATTCAGAAATTTGATGGCTGAGGGGAAGAAGCTGTTCCTAAAGCATTGAGTGTGTGACTTCAGGTTCCCATCCCTCTTCCTTGACAGTAGCAATGAGAAGAGGGCATGTCCTGGGTGATGGGGATCCTTAATGATGGATGCCACCTTTTTGAGGCGGTGACTTTTGAAGATGTCCTTGATGTTGGGGAGGCTCGTGCCTCTGATGAAGCTGGCTGAGTTTACAACTTTCTGCAGCTTTTTCCAATCTTCTGTAGTGGTCCCTCCTTACCAAATGGTGCTGCAAACAGTTAGAAAGTTCCCCATGGTACATCTATAGAAATTTGCGAGTATCTTTGGTGACATACCAAGTCTCCTCAGACCCTAATGAAATATAGCCGATGTCGTGCCTTCTTTGTAATTGCATCAATGTGTTGGGCCCAGGAATTCAGAGATGTTGACACCCAGGAACTTGAAACTGCTCACCCTTTCCACTGCTGATCCCTCGATGAGGACTGGTGTGTGTTCCCTCATCTTTCCCCTTCCTGAAGTCCACAATCAATTCCTTGGTCTTATTGATGTTGAGTGCAAGGTTATTGTTGCAACACCACTCAACCAGCTGATCTATCTCACTCCTGTATGCCTCCTTGTCACCATCTGAAATTCTGCCAACAACAGTTGTGTCATTGGCAAATGTATAGCTGGCATTTGAGCTGTGCCTAACCAAACAGTCATGGATGTAGAGAGAGTAGAGCTGATTGTCAGTGAAGAGAAGATATTATTTCCAAGCTGCACAGACTGTGGTCTCCCGATGAGGAAGTCAAGCATCCACTTGCACAGGGAGGCAAAGGGGCCCAGGTTTTGGAGCTTTTTTATTAGTAATGAGGGTATGATGGTGTTGAACACTGAGCTGTAATCAAAAAACAGCAGCCTGACATAGATATTGCTATTGTCCAGCTGATCCAATGCTGAGTGGAGAGCCAGTGAGATTTATTTATTTATACTGTATATTTACTGTAACTTATAATCATTTTTATGTATTGCAATGTACTTCTGCCACAAAACAACTAACTTCACAACATATGTCAGTGATAATAAACCTGATTTGATTCTGAATCATTCAGGATGCTCTTGCACTTGTACTTGAATGCTGAAGCTGAGTGCTTTCTTCCTGTGCCTCTTTGCTATGTCGCTATGCGAGAATGAATATATATATATATATATATATATATATATATATACACACACAATATCTCTCTCTCTCTCTCTATCTCTATCTCTACCTCTCTCTCCTCTCTGCCCCCCACCCCCAATATTTTGGATCCAACAGAAACATTATTTGAGAGGTCTGGTACACAGCCACCATTATTATTTAAGAAAAGATATAACTCTAAACTACTAATGCCTTTCCCAACAGTTTTACCAAACTAGTTCTAAGGAAGTGTTTGGCTTTATCTCTGTTTCCCCCACCTGGTGGGAAGACAGCTAAACTGGGAACAGCAACACAAGCAGGTGTGAATCTGAATCTCACAATTTGGCACTAAGCATTAGTGCCTGCAATCAGCATTTTACACATCACAAGTACTTGAATCTGCAAGGACTAGATGTTCTTTACAGCTTTCAAAATAAACATATCTATCACACAGTGGCTGTGAAACTGATTTCTGTGTGGAATCTACCTCTGGCTTCTTTTTTCCACTACAAATCTTGAACTGTCTCCCCTGTCTCTTCCACTTTCATCCCTAAAACAAGAAAGGACCTTATGGGGTTCCTTGCTGTGGAAATTTTATGAATTTTATTTAGCGATACAGTGCGGAACAGGCCCTTCCGGCCCTTTGGAGCCACACCACCCCAGCAATCCCTGACAAACCTGATTTAACCCTAACCTAATCACAGGACAATTTACAATGACCAATTAACCTACCCGGTAGGTCTTTGGACCGTGGGAGGAAACTGGAGCACCCGGGGAAAACCCAGACACTCCATGGGGAGAATTTACAGAGCCTCCTTACAGAACAGCACCGGAATGGAACTCCGAATTCCGGACACCCCACGCTGAAGTAGCGCCACGATAACTGCTACATTACCGTGGCTACTAAGATCAAGGCTATCACGGTGGTGGTGCAGCAGTTAAATGATTCATGTAATCCACAGATCCAGACTGACAATCTCAAATCCCACCATGACAGCTGGGGAATTTAAGTACAGTTAATAATTTGAATTTCATCTTGGTAATGAGAACCATGAAAAACTAACTGGTTGCATCACAGCCTGGTATGGAAACACCAATGCCCAGGAACAGCAGAGGCTGAAGAAAGTGATGGGTACAGCCCAGACCATCACAAGCAAAACCCTCTCCACCACTGAGAACACTTACATGGCGTGCTGCCACAAGAAAGCAAAATCCATCATCGAAGGCCCCACCATCCAGGCCATGCCCTTTTCTCACTGATTCATTAATATCTTTCAGAGGAGTGAAGCTAGCATCCTTATCTGGTCTGGCCTACACATGACTCCAGGACTACCGGAAGTGATTGAATTTTAATTGTCCTCTTAAATTGCCTAGCTAGCCACTCTATTGTATCAGTACCATTACATTGCAAAAAAGAAGCAATATCTTTGGAAACAGCTCTATTTCTATCCTTAATATCTCTCTTTTTTTCCTTTCCAGGGTTCTTTTGAAGGCCCTGACCTGGAGTTACATTCTGACTGTGGTTCTTTGCGGAAATGGGACCTGCTCTCAGGGCCTCATGACTGGCTGCTTTTTGATATGCCAAGGACGCAGCCTGGAAGCTAGCGTACCTTCAGGGTGCTGGATTTTTGTGGCTCTGGAGGCCGACGGACTTGAGGCCGCCGCCATCTGGTGCGTCATGGGAGTACACGGAAGATCATAAGCAGCAAGCTGGCTGCTGGCTGTATGCCCGGAGACCCGAGTTCTTTGGGCACAGAGCTCAGAAAAAGCAGCGCAACAGACTTTTAGCACCATAAATCAGCCAGTTGTTTTGTTATGTCTCCCCTCTCTCTTTCTCCCTTATTAGGGAGAGAGAGCCTGTGGTATGTCAAATACCGGGTGAAACAGTAGTCTTTGGGGTACTGCAAGTCTGTGTCTTTATTGATGTTTTGCTGCACGCTTGAGTGTTCGGTGGGGGGTGCTGATGCTTTTTTGCTGCTGGGGGGAGGGGGGTTGTTGCTTTGCTGCTGTTTATGCATGGGAGGGGGAGTTGGGGGGTACTTTAGGGGTTCTAACATTTAACTGTCATTCATTCTTTGGGGCACTCCTCTGTTTTCATGGATGTTTGCAAAGAAAAAAAACTTCAGGATGTATATTGTATACATTTCTCTGACATTAAATGTACCTTTGAAACCTATTGATAAAACTGAATGGACCACCAGATATTGAACTAGGCACTGAGTTTGGATGAAAAGTTATTCCCAGCCCAGTTGACCTTGCAAAGTCCTCCTCACAAACATCAGTCGTACCAAGCCCTACCTTACAGTGCGCCCCACTCTTCCATCACAGTCCCTGGGCAATGTCTGCCCCATCAGCAAGACAGATCCACCAGAACGGGATTTAAGGATCTAAACTAAACAGGCCAAGTCATGAAGGACCAGAGCCACCAGACTGGGTCTATGACAGGTAATAAGTGAAACAACACAAGGGATTAAAGCACTTGGCTTCAGCCTCACCAATCTAGCACACTGATGCACATCCTGATACACATATGTTACAAATTGTCAGCATATACCTCCCCTAACTTTCTAACTTCCCCATCCTCCTCCCTGGTTAATTCTGATTTTCACAACATCATACATATCTCCTGGCTCCACATAGAGACTTCCCTTTTGTTCCCTGAGAGGACAACTCTTGTAAAGCTAAGGTGAGAATGAAAAGCAACATTTAATCGATTGTGGTGTTAAGGCACCATGGAAAAACTGAAGTCATAGAGTCACAGAACACTATAGCACAGTAACAGGTTCTGTGGCCCATCCAGCCTGTGCTGAGCTATTAATCTGCCCACTCCCATCATTATCCTGCTCCCGGACCATAGCCCTTCATACCCCTCCTATCCATGTACCTATCCAAATTTCTCTTAAGTGTTGAAATCAAACCCGCATCCATCATTTCTGCTGGAAGCCTGTTCCATGCTCACATCACCCTCTGAATGAAGAAGATTCCCCTTAAACATTTCACCTTTCACTCCAACCTATGATCCCTAGTTCTAGTCTCACCAAACCTCAGTGGGAAAAGCCTGTTTGCGTTTACCCTAAATATATAATTTTGTATACCTCTATCAAATCTCCCCTCATTCCTCACTCTCCTACGCTCCAGGGAATAAAGTCTCAACCTATAACTTAGATCCTCAAGCCCTAAAACCATCCTTGTAAATTTCCTCTATACTCTTTCAATCTTATTGATACCTTTCCTGTAGGTAGGTGATCAGAACTGGACATAATACTCCAAATTAGACCTCATCAACATTTTAGACAATTTCCAATTCCTGTACTCAATACTTAGACAATGTGCCAAAAGCCTTCTTTATGACTCTATCTACCTGAGACACTACATTCGAGGAATTATGGATCTGTATTCTCAGATCCCTCTGTTCTACCAAACTCCTCAATGTCCTTCTTTTCTGCCGACTATGCCCTCAATCATGGTGTCATCTGCAAATCTGCTGATCTAGTTTACTACATTATCATCCAGATCATTGATATAGATGACAAACAACAATGGACCCAACACTCAGTCAGGGAGGCAACCATCTAATACCACTCTCTGGCTTCTTCTGCAAAGCTAATGTTGAATCCAATTTACTATCTCATTCTGAATGCCAAACAACTGAACCTCTTGACAAGTCTCTAAAGTCCAGGTAGTCAATCCACTGCCTTTCCTTTATAGATTTTCATGGTAACATCCTCAAAAAGCTCTATAAGATTTGTTAGATATGACCTACCATGCACAAAGCCATATTGACTATCCCTAATTAGGCCTTGTCTATCCAAATGTTTATATATCTGATCTCATACTAGAATACCCACTCCTGACATCAGGCTGAAAGGCCTCTAAATTACTGCTTATTCTTAGAGCTTTTCTTGAAGAATGGAACAACATTGGTTATCCTCCAGTCCGCCAGGAGCTCACCCGTGGCTAAGGATGTTTTAGATACCTCTGCTAGGGTCCCTGCAATTTCTGTACTTGCCTCCCACAAGGTCTGAGGGGACATCTCATCGGGCCCAGGGGATTTAACCATCCTAATTTGCATCAAGACAGCAAGCACCTCCTCTTCTCTAACCCTTATATGTTCCATGCTGTTTGGCCTCAGTTGGTTAGACTCTGTGTCTGTCTCCTGAGAGAATATAGGTGCAAAAAATCCATTTAAGATCTTCCCCATCACTATCAGCTCCATGCATAGATGGCCATGCTGATCTTCAAGTAGGTCAATTTTGTCCCTTGTTGCCTTTTGCTCTTAATGTATCTGGGAAAGCCCTTGGGGTTCTCCTTCACCTTCTCTGCCAGAGAAACCTCATGCCTTCTTTTAGTTCTCGTGATTTACCCCTGAAGTGTTCTCTTCCATTTCTTGTACTCCTCAATCACCTCATTAGTTCCTTGCTGTTTATACCTGCTATGCACCTCCTTCTCCTTAAGCAGGGCCTCAATATCTCTCAAAAACAAAGCTCCCTAAACCTATTATCCTTGCCATTTATTCTAACAGGAACATACAATCTCTGCACTCTCAAAGTTTCACTTTTGAAGGCATCCCACTTATCAAGCATGAACACAACCTATTCCAATCTGCACTTGCCAGATCTTTTCTGATGCCATCAAAATTGGCCTTCCTGTTGTTCTCTGGTCCTGTTGTTCTCCATAATTACTTTGAAACTAATGAAATTATGATCGCCAGATCCGAAGTGTTTCCGTATATGTACTTCTGTCATCCACCCTGACTTGTTCCTTAATAGGATATCCAATATCGTGCTCTCTATAGTTAGAACTTCTTATATATCAGAATCAGGTTTACTATCACTGGCAGTTCAATGCAATACATAATATAGAAGAAAAAAAAATCCCAGGATACTGACGGACTTTTACCGCTGTGCCATTGAGAGCATACTCACCAACTGCATCTCAGTGTGGTATGGCAATCGTATCGGACCGCAAAGCACTCCAGCGTGTGGTGAAAACTGCCCAGCAGATTATCGGCACCCAATTGCCCACCATTGAGAACATCTACCATAAACGCTGCCTGGGCAGGGCGAAAAGCATTATCAAGGATACATCTCACCCTAAGTATGGACTGTTTACTCTCCTCCCATCTGGTAGGCACTACAGGAGCCTCCGCTCCCACACCAGCAGGCACAGGAAGAGCTTCTTCCCTGAGGTTGTGACCCTGCTGAACCTCACATCACAGCGCTAAGCAGTATTGCACTCATATTGGACTGTCTCAGTACTTTTATATTTGTATGCTGTAGCACTTACTTCTTATTCGCAGTTATTTTGTAAATAACACTATTCTTTTGCACTTCTGGTCAGATGCTAATTGCATTTCATTGGCTTTGTATCTGTACTCAGCACAATGACAATAAAGTTGAATCTAATCTAATCTAAATCAATTACAGTATATGTATATTGAATAGATTAAAAACTGTGCAAAAGCAGAAATAATATATATTAAAAAATGAGGCAGTGTTCATGGGTTCAATGTCCATTTAGGACATTACCCGTGAACTAGGGAACTTGGAACTGCTCTCCCTCTCCGCTTCTGATCCCTCTATGAGGATCGGATGGCAGAGGGGAAGAAGCTGTTCCTGAGTCACTGAGTATGTGCCTTCAGGCTTCTATAATATCACAAGCTTATTTTTTTTGCAACTGTCTGCTATCTCTCTACAAACTTGCTCTTCTAAATCCCACTGACTATTGGGTGGTCTATAATATAATCCCATTAAGGTGGTCACCCTTTCTTATTCCTCAGTTCCACCCATATAGCCTCAGTAAATGAGCCATCCAATCTGTCCTGTCTGAGCACTGCTATGACATTTTCCTTGACTAGTAATACCGCCCCTCCCCTTTTAATTCCTCCCACTCTATCACACCTAAAACATGGAATCCCAGAACATTGAAATACCAGTACTCTCCCTCCTGCAGCTAAATCTCACTAATGGCTACAATGTCATAGTTAATGGGCAGGGCATCAAAGAGAAAACTCTCCTCTGGTTGGAGTCAGACCTTGCACAAAGGAATACTGTGGATGTTGGAGGTAAACCATCCCAGTCCCAGGACATCACTGCAGGAGCTCCTTTGGGCAATGTCGTCAGCTGTTTTCTTCAGCTGCTTCATCAATGACCTTCCTTTTCTAATGAGATCAGAAGTGGGGATGCTTGCTGATGATTACACAATGTTCAACTCCATTCACAACTCCTCAGCAAATGGATCAGCCCATGCCTGCATGCAGCAAGATCTAAACTACATTCAGGCAATGGCTGGGAAATGATATTAGCAAGGCACAATGGATTGTTCTTAACTTGCTTGACTGAATGCAGTTCCCTCAACTTTCAAGATGCTTAACCTCAAGTGGGACAAAGCAGATTTCTGCCCTGGTTAAACTACATTTGCCGGTTTCTCACTACTTATCACTGGTCCTGCAAGGTCAGTGGGTCTAAATCTTAGAACTCCCTCCCTAATGTTCTGCCTTTGTCCTAAGTGTCATCAAATCCTATTCACTAACCACTGCTATGATCACTGAACTATACATATTCCCAATTAAGCAACAGCCTGGTTTAAACATTTTTATCCTTGTTTTCAAATCCATCTGAGGTCTTACCCCTCCCTCATCTCTATGTAATGTCTTCCAGACTGTCAATCTATAAGATCTCTGTATTCTTCCTGTCCTGGCATATTGACAATCGTCAAATTTAATTGCTCATCAGTTCTACCAAGTGTGTGCTAATCTTAGATGCATGAAGCCTGTGGATACTAACCAGCATCTGAGTGTGTTAACCTGGTTACTCCAATTCCGTGCATGTTATCTTTGTGTGCACTAACATAATTCATTGAAAATAACATTTAAAATAGAATCAAACTGTAATCTTTCTTTTTACAACAAGAATACTTTCAGAAGCTAGGAACATCTTTTTTTCCGATGGGGTAAAGGGAAAAAGGAAATCAGACAGATGTTACAGAATAAGGACTTGGAGTATAAACTCCATTGAGAGACACAGATGAATCCCGAGGACTCAAATACATTATTTCTTAAAAGACTCCCACATTTAGGTCCTCATAAAAAAATGCTTCGAGTTCAAAAGCAGGGAGGCAAGGATAAGTTTTTACAAGACAGTAGGTTTGCAAGAGTTAGGGCATTTCAGCACAGAAAATACATTTTAAAAACATAAATCACAAAATTCAGCAGCATTGAAGTAATTTCTCATCTTCCCTGTCAGACCCTGTCAACAATTACTGGCTATTTTTTCTCTCATAGTATCCATTATTTCCTCCTTGCTGGTCAATCTCCTTACAATCACTACTCTCTTACTTGCTTTCTTGATTGACCTGAAGAAGACAGCAGAGTTAATTTTGCAGTAAAAAGTCACTAGAAGCACAAAAGGCTAAATAGACACTTTCTGAGCCCTCAACCTTTAATGATTCCATGAACTATGAACGTAGACAAAGACAGGCAGGGAAAGAGAAATACAGATTGAGAAGGCAAAAACAAAACACAGAAAGTGAGAAAAACAAAAAGGTAAAAGCTTGCACATGAACACAAAGTAGGTAATATTTTAATATTACTAATTGTCAGGGATGTACAGGTAAATACTGGTCACTAGATTGACCAAAGTTGTATATTTATTGTGAAAGATGACTGTCGATAATCATGGTGAAATTTGATTGCTTAAAGCCTGTGTGTGGATTCAAGTATTCAAAGGATTCAAAGTACATTTACTATGAAAGTATGTATGCAATATACAATTCCGAGAGTTGTCTTCTCTGGACGTGGCAATAACAACATCACCCCTCCCTCCCACAGAAGAAACAAATCATGCAAACATGCAGCAGCTCGCAAAAGGTTAAGTTTGTTGCCAGTTGCTTCACTGATGTCACAAGTAGGCTGGGTTTGCAGTCATTTGATTTCAACTTATTTATAAATGGCTTCTATATAAGATGTGCTCTCTTGGTCTCTGAATCGTTTGAAGAAAGAAGAAATAAAGAAGAAGATGAGGAGGAAACTGCAGTTGCTCTTGATTTTTATCATTTGTGCTGCTCCTTTGGTTATGAACTGTAAGTTTAATATGGTTTACATAGAACTATCTACTGCATGTTATAGTTTCCAACAGAAATTATTTTCCTGTTTATATTGGTAGGTGCCTAAATCACCTATTTTCCTCCCGTGAAGAGAAGTTAAACATTGCTGGAATGAAAACTGTTTTCAGGTTTTATTTCTCATTGTAATATATATTTTTTAAAGTCTGTTAAAGGTTTATTCAACTATTTTTTACCCAAAGCAGAACTGGAATATACTGTACATTTCACTTTATACTGTATATCTTCAGCGATTTAGGATGCTATTAGGGTTCAACGGGTTGACCATGTTTTTTTAAATCAGGATTTTCCTCCTTCCTATTATATAACTTACATTAGTCTCATGGCAAGTGTCGGGCGAGGAGAATTTTTTTCACAGCTTTTAGGTGTTGAATCTGTGCTGTATTTAAATTTAGTGTCAAAACTGCTACTGTTGCAGTCACTTGAATTCCTTTGGTAAGATTAACTACAGACAGATCACACAATATATTAACTTTATATAATGAGCTAAATATAGCTTTCTGTAAGTCTAGATACAGTCTCAAGGTATAAAATTCTTAAACGGAAATTGTTCCACGATCATTAACTTCAAGTGATTTTCACTGTCCAAGAGTCCAGGTCAAACTTCTATTTTGTTGCAGAAATCTAGTTCCTGTTGGTATTTCAATGATACCTTAAATATCCAAAGAATAAAACCAGCATAACAAAGAGAAAACTAATTATATTTGTGTTCAGATTAAAAATATTGGTCTGTTACAAGGAAAAAGTACCTCTATATAGCTTCAGGATACCCCAAAAATGCCTTACAGCTAATGAAATACTTTTGAAGTAAAGTCTTTGTTGTAATATAGGAAACATAAATTCAATCTGACCCTTTGGATTTTGAGGAATTTGTGCTTTCTCTGCCTCTTCTTGGTTAAATTGGATAAAGAATCTTATTTGCCATTCGGCAACAATAAACTGCATGGGCTGTTTCTACTGTGTGTACCAAAATTACTTGTTAAATAAAAACTTTCAATGCCTAAACCACAAGTGCAACCATAAGAGGGAAATGATTTTGCAGCAAGATTATTGGGAAAATGTCTGACTAACCTAAAGTGTAAAATGGCTGAATTATGAAAGCTTGAGAAATGAGAAAGGAAATAGAGCATTCATTTTGAATAAAAAACCTGATATTCAAATCTAACTATTTATATTTGGGTTTAATCATGGGACTTCTCTACCTTGGAGAAAGGTAGGATGATCATGCAACACTGTTGGGTAATTTAGAATATTCCAACACCAATTCAATGGTTAACCAACAGTAACCAATATGGTAAATTAAATAGTAACTAATACAGGTTAATATTCTTTTTCTTTCTGGGGTTTGTGGGGGTAGGGGGGAAGGGAGAGGAGGGCAGAGGTGAATGGAAAAAGAAAATAATCGTTTCCGTTCACTAATTATAGCAAAGTCTTGAACACACTTATCAAGAATACATTTAGCATTTAATCTTACATACTGAACAGACAAGATCTTCCCTTTGAAACTGTGTTGGTGATCTGCTGAGTATAATGTTAAGTCCTGGTTATTTACATGCTTAGAGGATAAAGATTGAATGCCATTACATTCATTTAATGCAGTTCTCACTACCAACTACACAGCAACATTGATAAAGACATCCCTGTGTTTCCATAATGTGAGTCTTTCCCTTTCCTGCTCTCTTTCTCCCTCTCTTTTTTTTCTCCTTTCTGTCCAGCCCTCTTTTGTCTTGGTCCCATTGTTATTCTCCCCTTTTTACTCTATTCATTCTCTGTTACTTTTCTTGATTTCTTGCATTTCTCTTTTTATACTCTTCACTTTTTCTCACCTCCTCACTTTCTCCCTTTAATTCCAGCCACGCTTTGCCCTATGTTCTCCTCCTTTCAAACCCCCTCTCCTTCATTCTCCCTCTAATCCCTTCCTCCATTCTCAACTTCTGCCCTTTTTAGTCCCACACATCTGCTCTCCCTCTTTTCTTTTCCTCGCCTTTATCCTTCTCTCTTTTCTCTCCCTTTCTCCTGCTGTTTCTCTTCAAATCCTTTGATGATACATGTTATTTCTCCCAGATCTTGCTGAATTTTCTTCCTACTCTTTAAATTATTAGGCTTTTATTGAGTTACATACCATCTTTCCTTTCCTGATTCCCACTAAACCAACAAGGAGACAGCCTTTATTCCACATAACTTTAGAAATGTCAACATTCT
Source organism: Mobula birostris (assembly GCF_030028105.1). Taxonomy (NCBI): domain Eukaryota; kingdom Metazoa; phylum Chordata; class Chondrichthyes; order Myliobatiformes; family Myliobatidae; genus Mobula; species Mobula birostris. Next base: position 68,412,613 of record NC_092402.1, read on the forward strand.
TGAAAACTTAAGTGAACAAGCCAACAACCTGAAATTCATAAGTTTATTGTAATAATTATCTTGCAAATTTGAAATACTGTTGCAGTCTTTAAGAGTTAAAAAAGTTGGAAATCGTTACCAAAGAAAAGCGAAGTGATAATTGGATACAGTCAGAAAATACCATTATCACATTAAAAAGGTGTGTGAAGAATCAAGCCATCATCAATGCATGTTAATAAGGTGCAGAAATCTTCTGAACATTCTCGAGGAACATGGCGAGAAAAATGTCCATATTTAGTAAACTGCCTGTCATCTCCCTTCCTTTGGAGACACTTCAAATCCTGAGACAGTGAACCAATATCCAACTTGTGTTTAGCTGATATGTAACCAGTTAAAATCATCCTCCTCATTCATTTTCCAAATTGGTATGAATGTCTATTCTTAAAGCTTCATGTTGAAAATTTCACATGTAAGTGACTGTTATCTTTCAATCAGTTTGATCAAAGATTCATCTATATTACTAATGTAGAATTAGAGAGCAGAAATACTCAAAGGCTACTTGTGAAGATGGTGAAAGCCACAACCAAGAAGGAATTAAGTCTATTTTAGGAATGGCAACATATCAAATACATCTTCTCAAACTTATTCCTCTATTAACACCTCTCAGAACAAGTTATCTGGTTGCTGATCTGTAATCTGTTTGTAGGACCTTGCTAAACACAAATTGTCTGCCATGCTTCTGACTGTTACAGCAGTGACAACAGTTTTAAACCATTCTCTTAGCTTGAAATGATTTGAGACATGCTGAGGTCATGAAAGATGTTACATAAATATTTATTTTAGAAACATAGAAAACCTGCAGCACAGTACAGGCCCTTCAGCCCACAATGCTGTGCTGAACATGTACTTACTTTAGAAATTACCTAGGGTTACCCATAGCCTCTATTTTTCCAAGCTCCATGTACCTATCCAGGAGTCTCTTAAAAGACCCTATTGCATCCCCCCTCCCCACCATATCCGAAAACTATGTTTCCTAGTTGTAGAAATACTTGCCATGCCACTTCTGCATCTTTTTAAAGTCAACCCATCACAAACTGTCAAATTTCAGTAAAATTGCCACATTTACACGTAAGTTATGAGTAAAGGCCCCCTTCTATGTTTTTGTTTCCTGGGACAACAACTTCATTCCCAGAATCAATCTAGTTACTCAGTATTGCATTACCTGTGCTAACTTTCTGCTTTAATATACAATCTGCTTTAATACAACCAGATCCCAATTCTAACATTAATTTTAAGAAAAAAATTCCCAGCTACTACTCTCCTTGCCAAATCTCTTTCTGATTGAGAAAGTGATAAATGGGAGTGCAGTGACTATAACCAGTCTGCAATGCTCTATATCCTGCTACTTTCCACTTCACTTTGTAACGAGGTTGGTATATTATGGTGATCTTTCACAAAGACATCAAAAAGATCTGAAGGCCTACTTACTTCATCCAATCTCAGTCATTTTCAAATTCAAGTTAAAGTTCAGTTTATTGTCTTTCAACACTACATATGTATACCGCCAATTAAACAACGTTCCTCTGGACCAAGGTGCACAACACAGTACAGGTGTCCCCCACTTTTCGAACGTTCGCTTTACGACACCTCGCTGTTACGAAAGATCTACATTAGTTACCTGTTTTCGCTAACAGGTGTTTTTACTATTACAAAAAAAGATAGCACGCGATAAAAGGCAGCACGCGCCCTGAGCAGCCAAGCTCCTCCCCTGGAACTGTATTCTAGCCGGGATTGCTTAAACACGTGCCTGTGAGTATCTGTGCTTTATGTCGATTTATTTTGAGCATCCGTTTGCAAGATGAGTTCTAAGGTATCAGAAAAGCCTAAAAGAGCTCGTAAGGGTGTTACACTTAGCATAAAACTAGACATAATTAAGCGACTTGATCATGGTGAACAAAGTAAGGACAAAGTGAGTTTGGCTTGTGGAAGTTGACAAGGATGATGTTGAAAAGGTTTTGGCATCCCATGACCAAGAACTGACAGATGAAGAGCTGATGCAACTGGAAGAGGAAAGGATAACAGTCAAAACTGAATGCAGTAGCGAACGGACCAAAAGTGAAGTCGTCCAGGAACTGAACGTGAAGCAACTGCATGAGATTTTCACTGCAATGATTGCAGAAAACTACAGCTTTAATTTTGAAAGGGTACGTAGGTTTAGGGCATATTTGCAGGATGATTTGAGTGCTTACAAAGAACTGTATGATAGAAAAAATGCGCGAAGCTAAGCAGTCAAGCATAGTGTCATTTTTCAAGCCTTCCACATCAGCCACAGCAGACGACGAACCTCAACCTTCGATATCGAGGCAGGCAGACATAGAAGAAGAAGATGACCTGCCTGCCCTGTTGGAAACAGACGACAATGAGATGACACCTCAGTGTCCCACCACCCCAGTGGTCCCAACCTCCGGGCCACGGACCAATACATTGCCGCGAAGCATGCAGTGGTGCAGCGGCAGCCAGGACGCACCCAGCACATCCCCAAGAAAAAAAGCCGAAACAAACAAGCTAATCAATCAGGTGCCGCCCGGCACGCAAATGTCGGCCCAGATCAGAGGCGACGCAATTGGCAATCGCCTCTGATCTGGGCCGACATCCACGTGCCAGGTGGCACCCAACCAACCAGTTTGTCTATTTCGGCCCTCTCCCTAAAGTTGTGCTGGGTGCGTCCCTTTCTCACCCCGAAGGGCAGCAGGTTGCATATGCACTTCATTATATGCATTCTCTGCTAGAGTGCAAAAGAATATTCAGTTGCATCTTCAGCCATACTCATCTTATTAACTATCCTGCATTCCCCTCCTTCTGAGCTATGGCATGTTTTCTTGCCTCAAATGAAAGCATTTTGCTGCATGCATTGATTGTTCAACTTTAGCATTATCACAGGGGTATAGTACTAGTTTCAGAAATCTGGATAACTGATCCAAAGACATGAGCTCCATCCTATAACAGCAGCCGGTGAATGTAAATACATAAATCTGGTACAAAAAGATGGAATCTGTAATGGTGGCTATGGAATTATTGAATTCCTGGAAAAATCCATCTGGTTCACTTAATGCCCATCAGGGAAAGAAATCAGCCATCATTATCCAGTCTGGTCCACAGGGGATTCCATACTTAGAACAATATGGTTTACTTTGAAATAGCCCAGCAAACCACTCAGTTGAAGAACAATTAGGAATGCATAGTAAAACCTGTCCTTACTGTTGATTCCCAATTTCTGTAAATAAGAAAATGTAAGAAGGTGCACTTTATTTGAATATTAAAATGAACATATAAAATGCATTTATATGGTATCTTTTTTATTCTCAAGATGTCCTAAAGTGTTTCACTGCCAACAAATCAGTTTAAGTTATTGTTATGCAGTTATTTGTATACAGTAACACAACAGGAATTGGGATGAGTAAGTATCATTTTTGAGTGATGCTCAAGGAAGAAAAAGGGATGAAGGCACGAATGAAATTCTGTCCATTTCTTCAAGTAGTGCACTAAATACGTTACTAACAGACAAAGCATAATGGATTATGTGAGAGCCCACATTTCCGAAGATTCATTATGTTCAAATGTCAAACTGGAGTGGGGCTGGAAGCCAATTTATGGAGGGAGGATGAATAGGCGAGCAACCAAACACAAGCAGTGGGTCTGGTGCTAGTGATAGGTCCAGTACAAATCATATATTTTTCATTTCTCCTCTCTCCACCATGATAACAAGCCTGGCAAAAACCAATAAACCTTCGATATAGGAAAGAACACTCCTCTGCATATTCAATTAGGTAAAAATCTGTGATCTTTGTTACGATCATTGGTATTTAGTGTTACCTGAGCATTGTGACAACTCTACAGTGCAGAGTTCTGCATGAGTTCTCATCAACTGGTCTAGAACAAGGATTTAACAAGCATAAAAGGCTTTTCAGTTTTATGTGCTTAATCAGTGGCCTAACCAAACTGACTTGTCACCATGGTTACTGGCTTTTCTCGTATGTGTAATGTTTTTAAAGGCACAAACTGGAGGAAGAGAGCTTTTTCAACCTGAGAAGGGGGCTTAAATAGGCGAATGAAAAACTGAAGGCAGACAGATTTGCAAATAGACTTCAGGTACAGACTGTAGTTTTGAGCATGAAATATTCTAAAGCAGATTTATTTTTTAAATAGTGTGACATTCCACAGTGATTTCAAATCCAACTATTCTTGGTAAAGCATCTGATGAGCCACCTCTGGTGCTTAAATCACCAGCAAGAATCATCCATTGCATAGGCATTAAACATTATCCTTAAACGTGAATATCATCGAAGGTTCTCCAGCATATCTGCCAGGAGTGTAGGAGGAACGAGCTTTCAAGTATCACGCAGCAAAAGTGCTAGCGTAATTTTTCTAGTACTTCTATGGCTTATATTAGTTTGTCCCCACAACCTGTGGGTGTCTAATGCCCAGATTCTCTCCATGAAAATCTCTAATAGTGCTGCAGGGCAGTAGACAGATCAGGAAATAAGTTGAGTTTGCAGATAGTCGAACATCTCATTCTTGAAAATTGTGGCTTGGAAATGTGAAATATAGGTAAATAGCAATATAATTGCATAAGCATCTAAAATAAAGGATACAAATTTAATTAGTAGGTACTTTGATGGTTTCATTAACCCCTTTTTAAGTGGCTGGCATTGGATTCCTCAGATGACTGTCACATGAAAGAGATCACTTGAAGATTTGGAAGGCATGTGATTTGGATGTTCTCACCGGGGGTCTCACTGTATCACAATGTATGCAGATGGAATTTATCACATGCTTTGAATAGCCTTATGTTTCTTCAGGCAAAAAAAAGACAAAATACAAAATCTGTGTGAACAAACATTTTTAGAGGAGTAAAAGATTGTGAGCGACTTTATATAATAATAAAACCCCTTGCTAATACAAAACAAATTGAACTTCCAATTAAGCAGGTCAATTAATTACAAGCAGGTAACACTTGAAAAGTATGTAATGGGGCTAGGGTAAATTTCAGCAAGATTTTCCTAACCTTTTTTGGAGGTTTGTTGTACAAATTGAAGGGGGGGGGGGTGCGCGGGGAACAAGTGCTATCCATGATCAGTCAACAACTCTTAATATAATTTTATTCTTCCAATATAAGAATAAAAGGCAGTCTTTTTTTCTGGGTTAAATTGTTAAAGCAGAGATGTGTTGAATATCATGGTTTGGCTTTTTGCAGGGTCTCCTAATGGTGGACACAAAAAGAACAAAGGTAATTCTACTCCAAGAAGGTTAGCTGGCTCTAAAAACTGGAATTCTGAACTTTACCCCATTTGGAAGGCTGGAGACTCCAGATGGCATGACTGTTGGATAGGTAAGAATATGAGCCTAGAGTATGTTCAACCTTTGTGTTCTCTTGCATTCTGCTGATTACAAAAATCAGTGATGTTAGGAGATTTGGGTGAAATTGGCCAGCAAATAGGAAATTTCACAAATTACTTCCTCCTAAACCAAGCTTTCTATTATGGTAGCAAAGCCACGATATAAAAACTGTGGAGAGAGTCAGGAGCAGCAAGTTTCTTGGAGTGCACATCACAGATGATCTCACCTGGTCCCTCAGCACCATCTCTTTAGTCAAGAAAGCACAGAAGCGTCTCCACTTCCTGAGGAGATTGAGGTGAGTGAGGCTCCCCACTCCCGCCCCGCTCTTCTAACCACATTCTACCGGAGCACCATCGAGAGTGTCACCGTCTGGTATGGGATTTGCAAGGCATCTGACAGCAAGGCCCTGCAACAGCTTGTGAGGGCTCCTGAGAGAATCATAGGGGTCTCTCTCCACCCCATCCAAGACATATACCAGAAGTACTGTGTTCGCAGAACCCTTAGCATTGTCAAGGATCACTCCCATCCACGCCACAATCTCTTTGACCTCCTACCATCAGGCAGAAGGTACCACAGTTTAAGAACAAGGACTGTTAGGCAAGGTAACAGCTTCTTCCTCTAGACTGTGAGACTTCGGAACACCCTGCTACCTCCCTGTACAGCACCAGTAGCATTATACTGTTGTATATTTAACTACATGTGTCGTATATGCACCTTATGTCAACTTGTATATCGACAGATTTTTTTGAATATTATTACATTAATATTATTTTATGTGCTGTATGTGATATATGTACTGTGTTTTGCATTTTGGTCACAGAGGTATTTTTCATTTGTTTCTAAACGTTGTTTCATTTAGCTGTACATGTATGCAGTTGAACTACAATAAACTTGAACTTGACCTTAAAGCAGACTATCTCTATTCCATTGTATATCTCCTGTCCAATAGCTGTCTGTTCTGTTCATCATTTTCTCAACCATTGCGATTCTGATTTTCTCTTTCCTTTTTGTTCCCTCTTCTTTCCTTCTCCTGCATCTTTCACTATCATTCCTTCTGAGCTCCCTAATCTCCTTCAGCTTTAGAGCCCTCCAAGAACTCTGCCTTCCTGAACTTTGACTTTTTGTGCAGCTGAAGATGTGGCTACCAGTGGTAGACCTTCACTCTACTGCTGGTAACCATATCTTCAGCTGCTGAGCCCTGACTTCTGGTATTCCTTCCCTAAACCTCTCTCTAAACATCTGACCACCTGCAGTCTGCTCCTTAAAACCGAGCTCTTTGAGCAAGGTGCTTTGTCATCCATCCCAAAATCTTTCCAAAGTTTTACAGTAAATTTTGTTTGATGAAGATCCTTAGGATATTTTACAAAATTAAATCTGCTGCATAAATGCAAGGTATTGCTGATGTCCCAGGCTGCTGTGATGTAGGATTTGGCACATCTTGATGCTCTGATGTAGAATTTAAACATTAATCAGGTTAACATAGAACATGGAATAGTACAGCACAGTACAGGCCCTTCGGCCCACAATGTTGTGCCGACCCTTAACCCTGCCTCCCATATAACCCCCACCTTAAATTCCTCCATATACCTACTATTCACTCCTAGATCAGTGAATAAGAAATATCAATACAAAAGGAAATAGGTGCCTGGGTTGCCAGGGCTTGGAGAGTATATGTAGGTCACAGATGGTGACCCACACCTTATCATAGAACATTACACCAACAGTATCACTCGCTGGTAAAATAGCTTTTGAAATTCTCAACCCATTCATCATTGTTTACATACAATGGATTCTATATGACCCTAAGATGTACAGCAGGTGCAGAATTAGGCCATTTGACCCATCGAGTCTGCTCTGCCATTTCATCATGGCTGATCCAATTTTCCTCTCAGCCTCAATCTCCTGCCTTCTCCCCATATCCCTCCATGCCCTGGCTAATCAAGAATCTATAAACCTCTGCCTTAACTATATGTAAAGACTTGACCTCCACAGATTCACCACTCTCTGGCTAAAGAAATTCCTCCTCATCTCCATTCTAAAAGGACAACCCCTCTATTCTGAGGTTGTGTCCTCCGGTCTTAGACTCTCCCACCGTAGGAAGCATCCTCTCTACATCCACTCTATCAATGCCTTTCACCATTTGATTGGTTTCATAGAAACATAGAAAACCTACAGCACAATACAGGCCCTTCGGCTCATAAAGCTGTGCTGAACATGTCCTTACCTTAGAAATTACCTAGGGTTACCCATAGCCCTCTATTTTTCTAAGCTCCATTTACCTATCCAAGAGTCTCTTAAAAGACCCTATCATTTCTGCCTCCACCACCGTCGCCGGCAGTCTATTCCACACACTCACCACTCACTGCGTAAAAAAACTTACCTCTGACATCTCCTCTGTACCTACTTCCAAGCACCCTCTTACGCTAGCCATTTCAGCCCTGGGAAAAAGCCTCTGACTATCCACATGATCAATGCCTCTCATCATCTTATACACCTCTATCAGGTCACCTCTCATCCTCCGTCGCTCCAAGGAGAAAAGGCCAAGTTCACTCAACCTATTCTCATAAGGCATGCTCCCCAATCCAGGCAACATCCTTGTAAATCTCCTCTGTACCCTTTCTATGGTTTCCACATCCTTCCTGTAGTGAGGTGACCAGAACTGAGCACAGTACTCCAAGCGGGGTCTGACCAGGGTCCTATATAGCTGCAACATTACCTCTTGGCTCCTAAACTCAATCCCATGATTGATGAAGGCCAATGCACCATATGCCTTCTTAACCATAGAGTCAACCTGCGCAGCAGCTTTGAGTGTCCTATAAACTTGGACCCCAAGATCCCTCTGAACCTCCACACTGCCAAGAGTCTTACCATTAACACTATATTCTGCCATCATATTTGACCTACCAAAATGAACCACCTCACACTTATCTGGGTTAAACTTCATCTGCCACCTCTCAGCCCAGTTTTGCATCCTATCAATGTCCCGCTGTCACCTCTGACAGCCCTCCACACTATCCACAACACCCCCCAACCTTTGTGTCATCAGCAAATTTACTAACTCATACTTCCACTTCCTCATCCAAGTCATTTATAAAAATTACAAAGAGAAGGGGTCCCAGAACAGATCCCTGAGGCACACCACTGGTCACTGACCTCCATGCAGAATACGAACCATCTACAACCATCCTTTGCCTTCTGTGGGCAAGCCAGTTCTGGATCCACAAAGCAATTTCCCCTTGGATCCCATGCCTCCTTACTTTCCCAATAAGCCTTGCACTGGGTACCATATCAAATACCTTGCTGAAATCCATATACACGAATCTACTGCTCTACATTCGTCAATGTGTTTAGTCACATCCTCAAAAAATTCAATCAGGCTCGTAAGGCATGACCTGCCATTGACAAAGCCATGCTGACTATTCTTAATCAAATTATGCCTCTCCAAATGTTCATAAATCCTGCCTCTCAGTATCTTCTCCATCAACTTACCAACCACTGAAGTAAGACTCACTGGTCTATAATTTCCTGGGCGATCTCTACTCCCTTTCTTGAATAAGGGAACAATATCCACAATCCTCCGGAACCTCTCCCGTCCCCACTGATGATGCAAAAATCATTGCCAGAGGCTCAGCAATCTCCTCCCTCACCTCCCAGAGTAGCCTGGGGTACATCTTGTCTAGTCCCGATGATGTAACCAACCTGATGCTTTCCAAAAGCTCCAGCACGTCCTCTTCCTTAATGTCTATATGCTCAAGCTTTTCATCTGCTGTAAGTCATCCCTACAATCGCCAAGATCCTTTTTCCGTTGAATACTGAAGCAAAGTACTTACTAAGTACCTCTGCTATCTCCTCTGGTCCCATACACACTTTTCCACTGTCACACTTGATTGGTCCTATTCTTTCACGTCTTATCCTCTTGCTCTTCACATGCTTGTAGAATGCCTTGGAGTTTTCCCTAATCCTGCTCACCAAGGCCTTCCCATGGCCCCTTCCGGCTCTCCTAATTTCATTCTTAAGCTTCTTTCTGCTAGCCTTATAATCTTCTAGATCTCTATCATTATCTGAATGGCAGAACAGGCTCTACTGGCTGGATGATCTACTCCTACTCCTGCTCCTATTTCTTAGGTTCTTCAATTCTTCTGAATTCTTGTGATTACAGGCCCAGAGCCATCAAATGCTCTTCGTATGACAAGCCATTCAATCCTGGAATCAGTTTTGTGAACCTCCTTTGAACCCTCCCCAGTTTCAGCACATCCTTTCTAAGATAAGGGGCCCAAAACTGCTCACAATACTCCAAGTAAGGCCTCACCAGTGCCTTATAAAGTCTCAACATTACATCCTTGCTTTTATATTCTAGTCCTCTCAAAATTAATGCTAACATTGCATCTGCCTTCCTCACCACAGACTCAACCTGCAAATGAACTTTAAGGGAATCCTGCACAAGGGCTCCCAAGTCTCCTTGCAGCTCAGTTTTTTGTATTTTCTCTCCATTTAGAAAACAATCAACCCTTTCATTTATTCTACCAAAGTCAATGACCATACACTTCACAACACTGTATTCCATCTGCCATTTCTTTGCCCATTCTTCTAATCTGTCTAACTCCTTCTGTAGTCTCTCTATTTCCTCAAAACTGCCTGCCCCTCCTCCTACCTTCATATCACCTGCAAACTTTGCAATAACGCTATCAATTCCATCATCCAAATCATTGACTAATAATGTAAAAAGAACTGGTTCCAACACAGACCCCTGTGGCTTCCTAGATTTGTTTTATATAATTGTTTAATTTTTGAGAAATATATGCTAAAACTGTCATCTTTTAGCTGGGAAGTTCTTTCTCACCTAATGAGCTCCACAGAGGTACAGCTAGTAAAGCTGCTGTCTCACAGCTCCAGCGACCCAGGTTCAGTCGTAACCTCCGGTGCTATGTGTGTGAAGTTTGCTTATTTTCCCTGTGACAGCATGTGCTGCTCCCATACGTCCCCAAAATATGCATGTTAGTAAGTTAACTGGTTGCTATAAACTGCCCCTAATGCATGGGTGAGTGGTGGAACATGTGGGGTGCAGGGGTACTGGGGTTTGCAGGTTAGGGTAGGACTACTGTAAGATGGGTGAGTTGGACCTTTTTCTGTGCTGCATCTCTCTGTGACTCTTTTAATGTTCTTATAAATACTCTATAGATATTTCTACTAAAGAAATTACTGTATAGTCGATTAAGTTAACTTCCAAGTATGAAAAGAATTTCAAGTTCACTTTGAAGTATTCCAGCACTTCAATGCTAACATAACCCATGATTGCTAATTGTTCTTTGTGCAAACAAAAAATGAACAGTGATAAATTTCTTGAGCATTCCCTTGTATTGGTTAACAGTACCATGCAGATTCAGATCCTCATGGGATAATAATCATTCTGTTTCAAATCCAGTGATACGTTTTTGGATTAAGATTGGATAGCCAGGAGCTGTGAACAATTTACAATTCATCTGTAAATAACATGCATGATTAAGCAATGCACAATTGGATTTTGTTCTTGTTCACAGGAGGGCCAATTTCAGTTGAAGTTAACAACGACGCCCCCACCTTAACAGGAGCTAAATCCACCTTCTACATTAACTTGAAATTCAACAGGAATCAGACCATTCGTTCTGATGGACGGATTGTTTGGGCTGAAAACAACACTCTGAATGGTAATGCTGACTAATTACTCTTTTGTCTAAGAATAATGAAAATTGGGGGATAACCAGCAAACTTGGACAAGATTTGGGATGACTTGGTTTGTTCAGAATGAAGCCTGGACTTTCGGATGAAATTAGAGCACTAGGATTGTATTCCTTTCACTACAGCTGATTGAGGGCTAAGACTTCAAAATGCAGAAATTCCAACACTTCAAAAATACTCACAAATCATAATTTAAGTACAAATAGGTCATTAATTGCAAACTATCTTGGTGTGTGGCTTGTAAAGGGAAAAGGGGTTTGTGTGTCTGTGTGTTGCAGGATGGGGGGGGGGGGGTTGGTAATCATTGGTGGTATGAAGGACAATTAAGGCAAGCAAGATACCAGGCCTAAAAAAGGCTAAATCATGAAGTCAGTTTATATTCCCTCAAACACAGATGATTAAAGGGTAAACTGAGGTGTTCAAAATGATTAAAGGATTTGATGGAGTAAATAGACAGAAACTCAAGGGGCATAAAAATTAGTGCCAAGCCATTGAGAGGAAAAGTCAGGAAGGACTTTCACACTAATGAAAGTGGAAACCGTGCATAGTTCCTGATATAATTAAAATTGAAACTGTTAGGCTTTTGTGAGGTAATTGTACTAAGGATAAAAAAAAACATGTTAATATAGTTAAAGTACAGATCAGCCAAGAAATATGGAGCACACTCACAGGGATGAACAGGGATTAATATTGCAGTGTTCCTGTTCACTTTTATTGCTCTATGTTTGTAGCATATTCCACATCTCTCCAGTAAATGGAACAACTGATTCATGGATTCCCCCATTGAGAGTTTTGAGCCGTCCTTTTAAATCAGAACTATCCTAAGTTTGTATTTAAAGTTCAGATTGCCTTTCTTGAGCAATTTTGTTAAAATTTCAGACACCAAATAAATGGGAAATGAGTAACCAGCAGGAATGTTGCATAAACACTCATAAAACTTAGTTTCAAGTGTATTCAAATGTGTTGTCAGGCGGCAGACCACACCAGGTTTATTTTACTTCAAAGCAATTTTGCTACTTTTAAAATAAAGACATTAAAAATAGTTTTGCTAAGTGTTTAAGGACAAAACTCCCAAATTCATAGACTTTACAACATTCTTTGTGAGATAGAAAATGGTACTAAAATAAATGGCATGACTGTTTATTTGATAAGAGCATTATTTTTGGTATATGAATTTGCCTTTTGTATCATATAGGCACACACATAAATGCTGGTGAGCCAGTATATCCTAATGATACGCTGCAGAACGACGATGAAGTATTTCCAGATGGAAAATCCTTTCCAAGGACCTCCAGGAAGAAAGGATCCAAATTTATCTTTGTTTGGCAAACACTTGGTATGAATATTATGACATTTGATTTTTAGAGGCTTATCCCAGATCCCCATATGTGTAATAATATGGTAGCACAGCACAAAGTTGGGCTTCAACACAGCATAGTGTGGTTTGGAGGGTCTGATCCTGAATTAATTGCTGGAATTTTAATTAATTACTAGGCTGGTCAATATTAGGTTTCATAAGTTCTATTGATAAAATAAAGCATAAAGAAATGTATTTTATTATGGGTGTTATTCAGAAATCATTAATAAACATTCACTGAGAGCAGAAAATTCAAGTTTGTTTCAGGGTGGATGTAAATTCTGTTAATCTATTCATTAAGTTAATGGACAGGAGCATTTTTGAAATGCTGCATGCAATTCTGAGCACGATAGTTTCTCAAAGAAATGTTCTGCTTTAGAGAAAAGAATGCAGGATTTTGAGAACAGACTGCTAAGAATTGCTTTGATTGGAACATGTTATGGTGGTCTGGGAAGAATTAAGCACTCCAGATCTTTTTATTTCATGGCTAGGAAAATGATTCATGGCCTGATGTACTGATATGTTTTGACCTATCTTCCAGGGAAGTACTGGCAGGTGATAGATGGTCCCTCCTCTCTGCTGACCATTGACACAGCAGATATCCCATTAGGATCCTTTACCATGGAGGTGATTGTGTACCATTATCGTGGACGTGAGAAATTCATTCCTATTGGAAAAGCTACTTCGCAGTTTACAGTCACAGGTAAGCAACTACATCAAATGATAAAACTATTTGACAAAGTGTAAGGTTTATTATTGGATATATTTAATACTTAGTTGTCTGCAGTTTAATTAACATATATCCACATCAGCCATAAAAGATTCTGGAAGAGAGAAATATCCAAAGGAGTATTTGTTACAATAGATGGATTCCAAGAGAAAAGTCTCTGTTCTTGTAATCAACCACAGTCAACAATAAATATAAAGGAAAAGTGGAAGTCCAGCAAATCCACTACGAAGTAGGACAAGGGCAGCAAGTTTCATTTTCTATTACATTCCCCTGCAATTGTACCCCTTCCTGACTTGGAAATGTATCAGTAATTCATCAACATCACTGGATCTAAATCCTGGGACTAGCTAGAAAATGGCACTTTGGAAGCCCTCCTCCACAGAGATTGGAGATGTTTACAAAGGCAACCTATTAGCACCTTTTAAAGAGGTCACAGGAATGGACAAGATATGAAAGTCACCCCCAAAGATTGACCTTTTGATGAAAAGGCTAGGATCAGTATTAAAAGCACAGGGATATAAAGAAGATAATGAGATTGAAAACTTACATGAAAAGTAAAATTTGCAAGTTATCTGAAAGGTTCTTAATAAATATAGCCAGACCTGAAGAAGGGTCTCGGGCTGAAACTTCGACTGTTTCTTCATTTCCATAGATGCTGCCTGGCCTGCTGAGCTCCTCCAGCATCATGTGTGTGTTGCTTTGGATTACCAGCATCTGCAGATTTTCTCTTGCTTATAATAAATATAGTGATAGAGTTGCAAGGAATAAAATGGGTCCATTAAAGATTGATGCAAGCAAAACTATGAGGATTAAGGGAAACTACAAGTAAGACAAGAGAAGGAACTTAATATATAATGAAACCTGGATGGGAAAAATAATACAATTTGAGATGGATTACGTTTTCCACCCAAATATTAAAATAAATAAATGAAAAAATGTCATATACTTTAGTTGTAATATCCAAAGTGATTCTAGGTTGAGGGTTATTCTTGTTTTATGTTGAAAACTCAAAGGGAAGTAGAAGAAGCGAGATAAAATGATTTCTGCATGTGCTAGATGGGCCAAATGACCTGTTTCTGTGCAGTACTTCTCTATGACTCTATGACTTTAGCTGCAGATCTATTAGTTTAATATCAGCTGTAAGCAAATTACTGGAAACTATTACCAGAAACAGTAGCAGATTGCAAAAAATATACTTGCTTGAATTTGGAAATGTTTTGGGGAGATCTAATTGAAATGACAAAGAGATTTTGCAGGGTTTGATACAGAGAAATTATTTTCTTTGGTAGAAGAATCAAGAACAAAAAATATCATTTTACAAGAAGGGGCATGCCATTGAGGAGTGAAATCAGAATGCATTTTTTCACAAGTGAAGCATGACCCTGTGAGTAACATTTTGGATAATGCCTGCTCAGGGTGAACAGAATAATTCTTGTACTATTGGTAAGCTTCCTGGAAAGAGAAAAGTATGAGATGCTTACTGTCTTATGATTTGACTAGTAACATTTGGCTAGCTTGCAATATAGCTCACACTATAAACTAAGAATTGGGTTGGAGAGCAAAATCAAAAGCAAGAAAAAATACAACGGTTGATGTATTGGGCACAGTGAATGACCTCTTTTTGTGTTGTAAATTTTCTAGAATTCTATTCTTTGATAATCTCCTTTTATTAGGAGCCTGTATTTGTGACTTCATTCAGGATTGGGGAAATGATGAAATTCGATTCCCTCTTTCTTCTCCTTTATATTATATAGCAGAGAAGCTATGCAATCAGGACCAGCTGTAGGCTGTTTTACCCTTCTAACCTGCTCCACCATTCATCAAGATTAAAGATGCCCTTCTACCACTGCTCCATTTTCCTGCACTATCCCCATATCCCTTGATTCCCTTACTATCCAGAAATCTAGCAATCTCTGTTTTGAATAAATTCAATGATTGAGCCTCAACAGCCTTCCAGAGTAGAGAGTTCCAAATGTGTTTATTGGCCAGTAAAATCTGAATCAATGTGGCTTGCATTTCAAGAGTTGACTTCATGAAAAAATCACCTTCAAATGAAGTTTGCAAGTTGCTACAATAAATGGGTTATTTTGTACAACAGACTTAAGTGCTCTCTACGATAGGGTATGTTATTGCACCAAGCTGTTTCTGGATTGGAACATGACGGCACTGTATTTAATTTCTAAGTTGAATTCTGTACTAATTTATGTTTTTATTTCTCTGTACAGATCAGATTCCATTCTCTGTTGACATTTCCCAGATCAGTGATCTCAATGATGCAGACAACAGCTTCATACAGAACCGGGCTATTCTATTTGAAATTAAACTCCATGATCCTAGCCAATATTTAAAAGATGCTGAAGTCAGCTTCAATTGGGATTTTGGAGATGGCAGTGGTACCCTTATCTCCCAGATGCATACAGTGACCCATATCTACCTCTCAACAGGAGTTTTCAAGCCACGAGTAGTCCTACAGGCTGCCATACCATCTTCCGTGTGCAGCACAGCCAATCCAACTGCTGAGAGTTCAAATCCGATTATCTCAACCATGAGCTTTGACCCCACATCATCTCCCCCCTTTGTGATTTCTGAACTGACTGTGTCCCCTGCATCTAATCAGCCAGCTGCAGGGGAGGTTTCCACAGGTAGGAAAGTTCCAAGATAAAAAAACACTGGGGTTGAAGCTGAAATTGTTCATAACACTTTTACTTTTCATATTTGCCTGTTGTAGCTGAGTGAAGCAAAAGGGCAACAGAAGTTTTGGTCATGTTGATCCTAAAATCTGCAGATTTGAATTGTTTCAAGAAGAAAGCATTAACAGCTGCTTTCATTTAAAAACTGACTTTGAGGTAGTAAAATGCACAGAAGTATTATCAAGCAAAATATTGGGACAGATAATTAATATCATAGTCAAACAGAAAGATTTTAAAAAGTACCTTAAGGGAAGAAAGAGGGGTAGAGAGGTGGGGTGGTTGGAGGGAGTGTGGATTTCAGAGCTTGGGGCTCTGGCAGTTAAAGGCACAATCATTGAATGTGGACTAATTAAAGCTGAGGATGAAACATTGGAGCATTTCTAAGATCTCACTGGGTTGTAGGGCTGGAACAAAATACTGAGAGAGGAAGGGCAAAGCCCTGGATGGATTTGAAAACAAGAGTAAGACATTTTAAATTGAGGTGTTGCTTAAGTGAGAGCCAATAAGTCAGCGATGAGTCAGACTGACGAGTTAACAGGGGTTGGTGTGAGTTTTGTCACAGGCTGCTGAGGTTTGGATCTGCTCAAGTACGAGTCTAAAGATGAGTCTAAAAGCCAAGGCTTTTGGAAGGAGGTAAGCAGAAGTAGGGGCAAAGGCTGAGTTGGAAGTAGGTAGTAGAATGAGAAGGGAACCATTCAAATTCTGAAGTATTGTATTTATTTTTCTTTAAAACATGGCTCTGTCTACAGAAAAGGTCAAGTTATTGTGTAATATGCTTCCTTAAGGGAGTAGATTTGCTTATTGTCAGTGGTAACCTGTTTCTGGATTTTAAGTCTCACAAATCATGTTTCTGACTGGCTAAATCTTGTAATAGGATGTAGCCAGACTCTCCAAACTGTTCTAATCAATCTGTTTTTTGTTAAATTTCCACTCGTCACTAATGATCATAAATTATTTGATGATGAAGGATGAATTTAATATATTTGACTTATCAATAATTACAAATAAAGTCTTTGGACTGTGGGAGAAAAACTTGAACGTGGTGTGTCAAAATCCGTGTGGCTGTTTGGTTCTTTATCCTCTCAAAACAAGTAGATGGGTCATTTTACTTCAGTGTTCATGTGGCAGATTAAGATTTAAGATTAGCATTATTTATTAAAAGTACATCAAAACATTGAAACCTACAATGAAATGCGCCATTTGCGTCAATGACCAGCACAGTCCGAGTATGTGCTGGGGGCAGCCTGCAAGTGCCGCCATGCTTCCGGCGTCAGTGGTAGCATGCTCACAACCCACCAGCCCTAATCCTAACCGTTTTTGGAATATGGGAGGAAACCCACATGTGGGAGGTTGTGGGAGGGGAGAACGTACAAACTCCTTACAGACAACGGTGAGAATCGAACTATGGCATTAAGCATTGCACTAACTGTTATGCTACCACGCCATACCATGCCTTAATTAGGAAGTGATTAAAAAAAAAAGCAGAATTGAGCAGATGTTGCAAATCTGTAATAAAAACAGAAAATATTGGAAATAACTAGCAGATCAGATAGTATCAGTGGAGGGAGTTAATGTTTCAGATCAATTACCTTTCTTCAGGACTGTCCTGAAGTAAACTTGTAAACCTGAAACATTAACTCAGTTTCTCAATCCACAGATGCTACCTGACCTACTGATTATTTCCAGCATTTTCTGTTTTTGCTTAGGGATTGATCTTGCTGAACCAAGGTATTAAAATGGATGATTCTTGAAAAGTCATTGCAAGCATAACTGCAGATTCTAACTCATCATTTCCCAGTTTTGCAATAGACTCACGAGGCAAGACTAAAATATGTACCATTGAAATAGTGAATTAAGTATTATTAATGACATTGACATGTCTAAATATCTGTAGAATTATTTCAAATGTCATTTAAAACCAGTAGAGTTGTTGTTCAATAGCAACTATGCAATTCTATGTTCAGCAAGATGTTACCTGAAGATGTTGAAAACTCCGCCCTGCACTCAATACAGATGGCAGCAGCTTTATCTCTTGCTCTTAATATTATAATAAATGACTAGTCATTTTTAAAGGTATTAGATATGGAATGTTGGTACATTAAGGTATATTTGTTTAATTCTCAAGTAGAAAGATACAAATGAATTTGATATTAACTTAGCCTCTGTCCAGCATATCTGACAAAGATTTCAGAAATGCATCTTTTTTCTTTCATAGGAAATACTGCTCCTTCTCAACCACCAACAATTGAACCTATAGCTGTAACTTCTCCAGTATCTGATTCCCCAGTACCACCATCTCAGCAGGAACCAATCATAATTCTCACTGTCACTCTTCCGATTCCTTCTTCCACCATCAATTCTGCTGCCCCTGATGAAACTTTAAATGCAGCCATTGCTGTTTCAGAACAAGATATAAATGCAGCAAGCCCTGCTACTGATGATGCTATAAATGCAGCCCTAGAACAAGCTACAAATGCACCAACTGCAGCCCCAGAGCAAGTTACAAATGCGGTAACTGCAGCCCCAGAACAGGCTATAAATGCGGCAACTGCAGCCCCAGAACAGGCTATAAATGCGGCAACTGCAGCCCCAGAACAGGCTATAAATGCAGCAACCCCGGTCACTGATGAAGCTTTAAATGCAGCAATCGCTGTTTCAGAGCAAACTATAAATGTGGAAGCGACCAGTGCAACTGTAAATACAGCAACTCTTGCCACTGATGAGGCTATCATTGCAGCAACCTTCATCACTGATGAAGCTCCAAATGTGGAAAACACTGCCTCAGAACAACCAACTGGTAAGTTTCAATTTGCACTCTTTAAATAACTTTTAAATAATTAAAAAGAATTGAAATGTTTTATAGAGATCAGAAACTCATACTGCATTGGCCTAGACTAAATTTGACAAAATTATTTCCTTTAGTGTAATCTCATTGAGTGGTAAAGTTCGATTGAAAACCAGGAATTTTGTGATCTGAAATTACTGCAACCAAGGGTTATATTCGTAGGCCATAAGACCATAAGACACAGGAGCAGGATTAAGCCATTTGGACTATCGAGTCTGTTCCACCATGATATCATACCTGATTTATTATTCCTCTCAATGCCATTCTCCTGCCTTCTTCCTGTAACCTTAAAATCTTAAAATACATTGTCGCAATATTGTTGAGTGTTCATTCCTTCAGCAACAAGGTCACAATATGATGCCATGAACATAATGACCATGTCATTGGTTTATCCACTGTACTTTTATGAATCTATAGATGAACCTGCTACAAATTTGATTCTAGATAGTGAGACAACTGCAACAGGCACTAATCAGGGATTGCTGCTGGTGAAACGAGAGGCTCTGAAAGACACAGCAAATAATTGCTTTATCTATCGCTATGGCACCTTCACGACTACCATCAATACCATTCGTGAGTATGGGATTGAAATAGATATCTCCACCAACAAATGGATTAATCAAATCGAAAAACTTTCAAAACTATCAGGCTACTAAATTCTAATGAAAGCCAAGTGTTCTATTACTTTGAAAGATGCAAAAAAAATTAATTTAAGATTTTGATGTGATGGCTGGTAATGACTATTGTCTGACCAATCACTGGATTACACAACAAGTAGAGAAAAGCTTTGTCATTGTGGATAAAGCACTTTAATAGTTTTTGAGAGCAACAAAAGAGCAACTCTGGATAATAACAAGCAGTGCCGGAATTTCTTTTAATTAAACTGATATTAAAAGTTCATTCCCATAAGCCCAGTTTTGGAGCTTACTAATGTGATCACTGTTCCCTCTAGGCTGTGTGGGTGTGCAACCGCACAGTGACTGAAGTGCTCCCGTGCACCTGGACTTTGTTGTCACGTGTATAGACAATGGATTTGTAATAAAGACAGATGAAAAAAAATTTACAAAATGTGAAAGATTTTCTTTGTTGTATTGTATTTCATTATACCTGTCAATTAATAAATAAATTCAAAAGTATTTGATTTTTCAACTGGCATTCTAAATATTCATAGTATGCATATTACCAAAAAAAAAACAGTTAAAGTGCCATGCAGGTTTCAGGCCGTGTAAAAATTTCCTGCTCAGAGCAATGGTTGGTCCACACAGCTGTAAAATATTAGAGGGAACACTGAATGTAATACACTACTAGAAAAGTAAATACCCCTAAATCAATGGAATTTGTTGCCTTTTGCCCCAATTCCAATGTCCAGTTGTATAGAAAGGTCAAACTACAGATTGGCCCAAAGTAATGCAATGAAATTGGTTTCATCACACTGCTACATACTGGACTAGTGCACAGAACAGGATCCCCAAATAAAAGGTTGACCCATTTCCCTATCATCTGCTGGCAATTTTGTGGTGCAACTCATGCATACTCAAACCTATCAGTGAATTAAGATTAATTGAATTATTTGCTGTTACCAGAATTTGGATTTGAGATTGGCTGTTTCTGGATTAATGACTTGTCTTGCTTCTCCTTTTCTTTCAGAGAGCATTGAAAGTGTGGAAATTGTGCAGATTTCAAATGTAATACCTGGCTCTGTGTCAGAGATGCAGCAAAATGCTGTGGATTTCACAGTGACCTGTCAAGGAAGGTGTGGTGCATATACATTTTGATTAAATTTCTTATTTACTGTAAACCAGTGGTTTTGAAACCTGGCTCCACCTGCAATAGCAATATAAACGATTCTAAGAAAATGTTTCAGGCTACTTGCGTGGCTGCTTTCAGTGAATTTATACCCCCAGTTCTTCTGTTCTGCAATACCTGATAGTGCTCTGCCATTCACTGGTTTGAAAGTCCAAAATGTATCACCTCACACTTAACTAAATTGAAATCCAGTTGCCACTTCTCAGCCCATCTCCCTAACCAATCTAGATCTCTTTGTAATTCATTACTATTTCAAAAATTCATGATAACCTTGCAACTGGCTTGAGAATAAAACTTCAAGGTACAATAACAGACGTTGTACATCAAGGGTATGTAATCGTTGAATTGAACAATTTAATTAACATGGCTGTAAAGATAATTGGTCCTAACTGCAATCCTATTGATTCAGTTTGAATTACCAGCAGTCCAGTTCCTGATATTTTGCCAGAATTTCCTTTTTTTTTGTCATTTACATATTGAGGGAATGCAACACTTCAACACCTATGATCAGACCAAGGACAAATGTGCTTTGATGATAAAATCTTGGTCATTCTAAACCTAATTACTTATTTCCCCTTTTTCAGCAGCACACAAGATATTCCAAAAGGCACCTTTAAAATTTGTTCATGTTCTTCTACTGATTTATGATGAAAGAACAGTTGCACAATGAGAAGGTGCAATTTTAAGTATTGTAATTTATTTTTCAGCTTCCCAAGTGAGATTTGTACTGTTATCTTGGATGCAGACTGTATAAATCCTCAGCAAACAGACTGCAGTGAAGTGCTACCCGCTGATGAATGTCAACTTATCCTTCGCCAATTCTTCAACTCCTCTGGGATTTACTGTGTGAATGTTTCGATGACCAATGCAGTCAGCTTGGCTGTTGCCAGTGCACGTGTTGACGTGAACCCAAGTAAGTCCGTTTAACAAAATGAGTGAGTATCATGCAACCCTCGGTTATGTTAATATATTCTGCCATCTATTCTGAATGGAACGAATAAAGTCAGGAGTATATCTTTATTAGTTCCAGTACAAAACAACTGAATAAGAACTGGAGTTTCTTAATCTCATTATTAGTTGATCATTGACTCTCCATACGCAGCCAGGAGCAAGTCTATGTCCCGTATGGCAGGCTAATCTGGTAGATTAGGTTGCATGGGATTCAGGGAGGGGTGGATTCAATATTAGCTCAACAATAGGAAGCAGGGGGTGATGGTTGAAGTTCAATTCTCCGACTGGAGGCCTGTGACTAGCGGGGTGCCCCAGGCATCAGAGGTCTCTGTTATTCATAATTTCTGTAAATTATTTGGATGTGAATGAACATGGTATGATTAGCAAATTTGCTGTTGATACTAAATCAAGGAGACTTATTCATAGCAAAGCAGGTTACAATGAATTACAAAGAGCCAGTGGATCAGTGAATGGCAGGCTGCTAACAGAGGGACCTGGGAATACAAGTATACAGTTCACTGAAAACTGCACAATTATAGACAAGGTGCTGAGGAAAGTGTTTAACGTGTTGGTCTTCATCAGTCACGGCATCAAGTTTAGGAATAGAGACATTATATTGCAGTTATATAAATCATCGGTGAGTATTGTGTACAGTTTTAGTCACACTGTTATGACAAAGATATTGTAAAAATGGAGATGTGCAGTAGTAATTTACAAGGATGCTGCCTGAATGAGAAGACCTGGTTTATAGGGAGAAATTTGCCACACTGGATCTTTATTCCCTAGAGCACAGGAGAATGAGGGCTGACCTCATGGAAGTTTATAAAATCATGAGGGATATGGATAAGATAGATGCTCATAGTCTTTTTCCTCAGAGTAGATAAGTTCAAAACTAGAGGGCACAGATACAAGATGATAAGGGAGAGATTTAAAAGAGACCTGAGAGGTAACTTTATACAGAGGTAGTAAGTACCTGGAATGAGCTGCCAGAGGAAGTAGTTAAGGGTACAATTGCAACATTTAAAGGCATGTGGATGGGTACACGGAGAGGAAGGGCTTGGAGAGTTATGAGCTGAACGTGAACAACCGGTCCTACCAGGGAGGATGCTGTGGTCAGCATAGACCAGTTGGGCCGAAAGGCCTGTTTTCATGCTGCATTGCTCTATGAATCAGAACTGGAGCAATAATCGCACCAACTTGTACAGATTAATGTTTCATGTTGTCTACCTTTCATTTTATATTTCCTCTGTAAACTTCTGTTTCCGCATTTCCAATGGAACCTACCACATAAACTTGATGGTAATCCAGCTGTTAGTGGTTATGCTATTATACTTCAACTAGACAAAACACGGAATGTGGATTCAGACAATATCCATCATAAATGCACAAATAGCAGCTAATAAATAGAAATACAAGAGAGAGTGCGATACTAGATCTACTATTAGGGAATGAGACAGGGCAGATGACAGGCATCTGTGTAGGGAAATGCTTTGCATCTAGTGATCATAATGCCATTAGTTTCAGGACAATTATTGAGAAGGATAGATCTGGTCCTCGGGTTGAGATTCTAAATTGGAGAAAGCCTAATTTTGATGGTATCAGAAAGAATCTGGCAAGTGTGGATTCGGACAATATGTTTCCTGACAAAGGTGTGGGTGGCCTTCAGAAGTGAAGTTTTCAGAGTACTGAGTTCGTATATTCCTGTTAGAATAAAAGGCAAGGATAACAGATTCAGGGAACCCTGGTTTTCGACAGGTATTGAGGCCCTGGTTAAGAAGAAGAAGGAGGTGCATGGCAGGTATAGGCAGGTAGGAACAATTGAGGTGTTTATGGAGTATAAGAAATACAAGAGAACACTTAAGAAGGAAATCTGGAGGGCTGAAAGAAGGCATGTGCTTTCTCTAACAGACAAGGTGAAGGAGAAACCCAAGAGTTTCTACAGATATATGAAGAGCAAGGGATAGAATTGGTCCTCCGGAAGACCAAACTGGTCATCTATGCATGGAGCCAAAAGTGGTGGGGGAGATCTTCAATGAATTTTTGCATCTGTATTTACTTAGGAAACGGACAGAGTCTGTAGAAGTGAGGCAAAGCAGCAGTGAGGTATCGACCTTTTTCAGATTACAGGGGTGTAAATCCCCAGGGTATTTCCTCAGACCCTGTGGGAGGCTAGCGCAGAAAGTACAGGGGCCCTAGCAGAGATATATAAAACATCCTTAGCCACAGGTGAGGTGCTGGAGGATTGGAGGATAGCTAATGTTGTTCCATCGTTTAAGAAACCTCCAAGAATTAACTGGGAAATTATAGGTTGGTGAGCCTGACATCAGTAGTGGGAAAGTTATTGGAAGGTACTCTAAGGGACCTGATATATAAGTACTTGGATAGACAGGGACTGATTGGGATAGTCAACATGGGTTTGTGTGTGGTAGGCCATGTCTAACCAATCTTACTGAGTTTTTTGAGGAGGTTACCAGGAAAGTTGAGGAAGGCAAGGTAGTGAATGTTCTACATGGACTTTAGCAAGGCCTTTGACAAGGTCCCACATGGGAGGTTGATCAAAATGAAGTAATAAATTAGATTAGACATTAGCTTCCCAGGAGAAGTCAGAGAGTGGTAGTAGATGGTTGCCTCTCTGACTGGACACTGTGACTAGTGGTGTGCCGCAGGGATCAGTGCTGGGTCCTTTGTTGTTTATCACCTATATCAATGATCTGGATGATAATGTGGTTAACTGGATCAGCAAATTTGCTGATGGCACCATGATTTGGAGCGTAGTGTACCGTGAGGAAGGCTATCAAAGCTTACAACAGGATCTGAACCAGCTAGAAAACTGGGCTGAAAAATGACAGATGGAAATTAATGCAGACAAGTGTGAAGTGTTTCACTTTGGGAGGACAAACCTGAGTCGGGATTACACAGTAATAGGTTTTCACTGAGGAGTGCAGTAGAACAGAGGGGTCTGGGAATGCAGTTCCATAATTTCTTGAAATGCATCACAGGAAGATAGAGTCATAGAGAGAGCTTTTGGCACATTGGGCTTCATAAATCAAAGTATTGAGTACAAGAGTTGGTACGTTATGTTGAAGTTGTATAAGACATTGGTGAGACATATTTTGAAGTATTGTGTACAGTTTTGGTCACCTACCTACAGGAAAAATATCAATGAGATTGAAAGAGTACAGAGAAAATTTACAAGGATGATGCCGAGACTTGAGGACCTGAGTTATAGGGAAAGATTGAATAGGTTAGGGCAGGAGTTCCTAATATTTTTTATGCCATGGACCAATACCATTCAGCAAGGTGTCCACCGACCACAAGTTGGGAACTCCTGGGTTTGAACTTTATTCGCTAGCGTGTAGGAGAATGAGGGGAGATTTGATAGAGGTATACAAAATTATGAGGGGTATAGGTAGGGTAAATGTAAGCAGGCTTTTTCCACTTAGGCTGGGTGGGACTACAACCAAAGGTCATGGGTTAAGGGTGAAAACTGAAATGTTTAAGGGGAACATGAAGGGAAACTTCTTCACTCAGAGGGTTGTGAGAGTGTGGAATGAGCTGCCAGCAGAAGTGGTGGATGTGGGGTCAATTTCAACATTTAAGAGAAATTTGGATAAGTACATGGATGGGAGGGATATGGAGGGCTGTGGTCTGGGTGCAGGTTGATGGGACTAGGCAGATTAATAGTTTAGCACAGACTAGATGACTAGAATTGGCAAGATCAAAACCTGATTAAAGAAAACTGTTACATTGAATATACTTGAAATTAATGTCACAAAACCCAATATATTAATAGAGTTATACAGCATGGAAACAGGCTATTTGGCTCACCATGTCCATGCCACCAATGGGCATCTATCTGTCATAACCCATCTTCTAGCATATGGCCCGCAGGTTTTAAAGACTAGGTGATTCAAGTGCCCATCTAAACACCTCTTGTATGTTGTCAGTGACTGTGCTTCCATCACTCTCTCAGGCAGTAGATTCCCACTCTCATGGTGGAAAAGGTCCTCCTTAGATCCCTTGTAAATCTCTTACCCCTTACCCTAAATCTATGTACTCTAGTTTTATTCACTTCTGATAAGGGATATAGTTTCCTGCAGCCTACCCTATCCAGAGCCCTTATAATTGTATATACAGTATAGTACATCAACTATGTCACTTCTATTCCAGGGAAAACAGACCTAGCCTCTCTGGTCTCTTCCCATAACTGAAATGCTCAAGCCCAGGCAACATGCTGGTGAAACTTCTCTGCACCCTCTCTATCACTCACATCCTTCCTAAAATGTGGTGCATGCACTGTTAGACTATTTCTCCACACGTACTTACCCATCCTCTGATTTTTACTTAGAGATTGAACAGTGTTTTTCTTGTTGGACTCTAGATCATGGTCTCTTTGAGGGCTTTGCTATGGGTGGTAGGGGGGTGCTGATGTTTTCTGCTGGAATAAGCAGCTGCTGTCTATGCATGGGAGGAGGGAGGGGGCTTTGGGGTTCTAACATTTTTCTGTCATTCATTCTTTGGGGTTTTTCTTCTGTTTCGTGGGTGTCTGCAAAGAGTAAGAATTTCAGGTTGTATATTATGTACATTCTCTGAAATTAAATGGAACCATTGAACCATTGAAATTGTCATCAATATTCTGCACATTAATTAACTAAACTAATGTAATTTTGAGTGATTAACAAAACTCTTTTCTCAGCTGCAGGTGGGACACCAAATACCACTGAGGCACTAGTACTTGTTGGAATGTTTCTCATTGCTAGCATCATTGGAGTTGTAGCCGTTACCTACAGGTTAGTGTTCACAAGCAGCACAGTGAGAGAGAGGAACTTAATTCAGACAACACACATCAAATTTGCTGGTGAACGCAGCAGGCCAGGCAGCATCTCTAGGAAGAGGTACAGATACCCAAGATGCTTCTTAGAGATGCTGCCTGGCCTGCTGCGTTCACCAGCAACTTTGATGTGTGTTGCTTGAATTTCCAGCATCTGCAGAATTCCTCGTGTTTAGAAACTTAATTCAGAGATGATTTGGCAGTTGGATTTTCTTATTAAACTCTGAACCCAGAAACAGTTCCATCTAAAAGCTTGTACGTAGATTAAAGATGAAAGACCAAGAGATTGTCCAGGGTATAAACTAAATAAACCCATGTTCAAGCATGGCAAGACAAGTTTCTACCAGCGGGGTAGCCTAATAAAGTGAAAACTGTGGAAAATTCTATGCTTGTTCTATGCATAAAGAGTTACGGTGAGGTCATTAACCTAGGATAACAAATTAGAGATAGAAGTCATGCAGTTTAAAGATTAATGCATCACTTTCACTGTCAGCGTAGATAAAAAGATCAAAATGTTAACTTAGAAGCAGGTTAATTGCCCTGTGTCTGTTAATCTAAAACTTGAGTATTGTCCTGGAATTTGAGCTTATTTCAACCAACCAAAGTCTTGTTACCTTGAAACCCAAAGAAGTGGATGCTACAGGTAGGAAAAAAGGCAGCTGACATTCAAAGTCAGGTAAATTTAGGTTTTTATTGGGGAGGGGGGGGCAAGAAAATTAGAATTTGGCTTGTCTCTTTTCAAACGAACATAGGGAAATCACCATTTATGGGACATACTTGATCTGAATATACATGACTGCATTATCAGTGAATAACACTAATAACTTGCAGTTTCTAGTTTTTGGTCAAATCATTAACAAAAACTTGTTAAGTAATCTTAACTTTCAACAGTACCTTCCTATTGACTGAGGATAGAGTAGCATTTGGATCCAACGGCTCATCAGATTGTACTGCTCCAACATAATTGCAGAAGGTACTTCCTACTTTAAATCCACTTCACTGAGTTATCTCCTATTTAACAGGAAGTACAAGGAATATGCTCCATTGCATCAGGATCCCTCGAGGATTCATTCTGAGAGGATTCCAGACAGAGGAGTGGTGAACATTTTCCTGAAAAACATATTCAGCCGTCCACGGAGCGGAGTGGGCGAGAACAGTCCCCTGCTGCATGGGTGTGTCGTCTGAATCATTTCACATGAGTTATTAAAGCAAATTCATGTAACTAATAAAATGTAATCAAAGTGTAATTGCATATGTGGGCTTCTTTAAATGGATGAATGAAAACAAAAGGAAAAGGATACTTACACCATGAGAACAATAAAATAAAACTAAAATGCCAGGCTGCTTGTAACCTTCACTTGCCTCCTATTGCTTGAATTTTGCTAGTGCCACTTGTGGCTTAATGGACAATACTCCTGCTCAAGTCAAATTACTGGTCATGCAGAATCTCGGCTGACACTCCAGTGCTACATTATTGGAAGTGCTGTCTTTCAGAGAAATGATAAACTCAGCCTGAATAGTGTACTCTCTTGCAAATGGAACAAGTGTCACACCTGCCCCTACAACTCCTCCCTCACTACCATTCAGGGTCCCAAACAGTCCTTCCAGGTGAGGCAACATTTCACCTGTGAGTCTGTTGAGATCATCTACTGTATCCAGTGCTCCCTGTACATGCGAGACTTGACGTAGATTGGGAGACTGCTTCGCTGACCACCTACACTCCGTCCACCAGAAAAAGCAGGATATCTCAGTGGCCACCCACTTAAATTCTTCTTCCCATTCCCATTCTAATAGTTCAGTCAGGCCATACTCAGGTTGGAGGAGCAACACCTTATATTCCATCTAGGTAGTCTCCAATCTGATGGCATGAACATTGATTTCTCCAACTTTCAGTAATTGCCCCCCACCTCTCCTTCATCATTCCCCAGTCCTGTTTCCCTCTTTCACCTCATCTCCTTACCTGCCCACCACCTCTCTCTGGTGCTCCTCCCCCCTTCCCTTTTCTTCCATGGTCTTCTGTCCTCTCCTATCAGATTCCCATTCTCCAGCCCTTTATCTCTTTCAGCAATCCACTTCCCAGCTCTTTACTTTCCCCCTCCCCCTCTCCCAGTTTCACCTGTCACCTATCACCTTGTACTTTTTCCTCCCCCCACCCCCCCAACCTTCTTACTCTGACTTCCCATCATTTTTTTCCTCAGTCCTGCTGAAGGGTCTATGCCCAAAATGTCGACTGTGCTTTTTTCCATAGATGCTGCCTGACCTGCTGAGTTCCTCCAGCACTTTGTGTACGTTGCTTCGATTTCCAGGATCTGCACATTTTCTTGTGTTTGTGAGCATAATCTCTCAGGTGGACGTAGAAGTTTCCATGGTGCAGGAGGATAGGGGAGCTATTTCTGATACTTGGACTGATATTTATCTGTTAATCAACATCCCTACATTATTCCTATGTCATAGCTGTGGATGCTGGATGCGTACAAATTAGCCATCCCATTTCCTATATTACAACAATGTCTACACTTACAAAGCAAAGTGCTTTAGAACACGTTAAGATCACAAAAGGTATATTAAGAAGCCTTTTGAGGTAATATTACAAACTGATCAGCAAAATTGATACCAAATTATCAAACTTGGCCATGATGGAAATTGTTCTGCCATTAAACTCTTCATACCATTTGAAAACCTTTATTTTAGCTCTGGCTTTGTGTCCATTCTCCAAGGTGAAAGGACATGCACTATTAGATGGTAAGAATGAGTTTAGGATGTCTCCGTTACATCATCAAGTAACATCTCATATGGGGAACTTCCCAGAATTGCTCCAAAGCTACAAGCTCCCTTGTGATATATACATACATATATTCTCTCTCTCTCTCTATCTCTCTCTCTCTCTCTCTCTCTCTCTCTCTCTCTCTCTATCTCTCTCTCCCCCCCCCCATCCCATAGGATGATGATGGCTCCTCAGAAAGGAACAGCGTGTGCGTGAGTGGATTTTAGATGAGTTAGGGGTTGCACAGGTCCACACCCACTCTCTCGACATCCCCTCCCGGATCCAGCAGCATGGTGGGGTCCAAGACAGCTGGGGGAAGTTCTGTTGCAGTTAATGGCCAGACCAAGCCTCGATGCAAGGGATGCCCTTTCCGCGCTTCACAGCATGTGTTTGCTAGATGTCCGTTGACACTACGAGAGGGCTCATCCGCCCTTTCGCAGGTCTTGTTTATCGTCCTGCAGGGTGTCTGGCCACCCTCCGCACCAGGCAAGCCTGGTGGGGGAGCCGGTTTAGTTGCCGACCACCCAACCATGCGACAGGTAATAGTGAGCATACATGGTACCAGTAGCACTCAGATGAGTGACCTGACCCGACCCTTGTGATGCTTAATTCATTGTTCAATTGCTAAAATCAGTCAAAACAATCATTTATCATCAGTCTTCTCCTTTCTGTAATTTGGCAGCTTCCAACTTTATCAAACTTTTTACAACTATCCAATCATCATCAGCTAGTAAACACTACTGTTTAAACTACAAACAACAGGAATTCTGCAGATGCTGGAAGTTCAAACAACACACATCAAAGTTGCTGGTGAACGCAGCAGGCCAGGCAGCATCTCTAGGAAGAGGTACAGTCGACGTTTCAGGCCGAGACCCTTCATCAGGACTAACTGACGAAGGGTCTCAGCCTGAAACGTCGACTGTACCTCTTCCTAGAAATGCTGCCTGGCCTGCTGCGTTCACCAGTAACTTTGATGTGTGTTGTTTAAACTACACTTAGTTCCTCATCCCGGCTGCCTAGAATTAAACTATTTCAAAGGCAACTTGAAACCAGCACAGGCTCTTTCTGCCCAATCATATTTTGATTCTACTGAGCAACAATATTTTAAGAAATATACATTAATATTCAGGTACTAAAACATTAACCATGAATAAGCTCAGGGCACACAGCAATAATTGAACCTTATCTTATACAGTGTCTGATTGCCCAATGCCACCATCTTTATTGGAAGGATTCCCATCACAGACTGCGAGGTTGTGAATTCAAACCCCGCTTAAGCAAGCATAAAAAAGCTAGGCTGACAAAACATTGTCATGTTGACGGAGGAGCTATCTTACAGATGGTCCTTGGGTTGAGATTCTAAATTGGAGAAAGGCTAATTTTGATGGCATCAGAAAAGATCTGGCAAGTGCAGATTGGAATAGGTTGTGTTCATGCTTGATAAGTGGGATGCCTTCAAAAGTGAAACTTTGAGAGTGCAGAGATTGTATGTTCCTGTTAGAATAAATGGCAAGGATAATAGGTTTAGGGAGCTTTGTTTTTGAGAGATATTGAGGCCCTGCTTAAGGAGAAGGAGGTGCATAGCAGGTATAAACAGCAAGGAACTAATGAGGTGATTGAGGAGTATAAGAAATGGAAGAGAACACTTCAGGGGTAAATCACGAGGGCTAAAAGAAGGCATGAGGTTTCTCTGGCAGAGAAGGTGAAGGAGAACCCCAAGGGCTTCTACAGATACCTTAGGAGCAAAAGGTAACAAGGGACAAAATTGACCTACTTGAAGATCAGCATGGCCATCTATGCATGGAGCTGATAGTGATGGGGAAGATCTTAAATGGATTTTTTGCACCTATATTCACTCAGGAGACAGACACAGAGTCTAACCAACTGAGGCCAAACAGCATGGAACATATAAGGGTTAGAGAAGAGGAGGTGCTTGCTGACTTGATGCAAATTAGGATGGTTAAATCCCCTGGGCCTGATGAGATGTCCCCTCAGACCTTGTGGGAGGCAAGTACAGAAATTGCAGGGACCCTAGCAGAGGTATCTAAAACATCCTTAGCCATGGGTGAGCTCCTGGCGGACTGGAGGATAACCAATGTTGTTCCATTCTTCAAGAAAAGCTCTAAGAATAAGCAGTAATTTAGAGGCCTTTCAGCCTGACGTCAGGAGTGGGTATTCTAGTATGAGGTCAGATATATAAACATTTGGATAGACAAGGCCTAATTAGGGATAGTCAATATGGCTTTGTGCATGGTAGGTCATATCTAACAAATCTTATAGAGCTTTTTGAGGAGGTTGATGAAGGAAAGGCAGTGGATTGACTACATGGACTTTAGCAAGGCCTTCGAAAAGGTCCCACATGGGAGGCTGGTCAAGAAGGTTCAGTCACTTGGCATGCAGGATGAGGTAGTAAATTGGATTAGACATTGGCTCTGCAAAAGAAGCCAGAGAGTGTAGTAGATGGTTGCCTCTATGACTGAGTGTGGGTCCTTTGTTTGTCATGAGACCATAAGATACAGGAGCAGAATTAGGCCCACCAAGTCTGCTCTGCCACTTCATCATGGCTGATACATTTTTCCTCCTAGCCCCAATTTTCTTCCTTCCCCTGTATCCCTTCATGCCCAGTCCAATCAAGAATCTATCAATCTCTGCCTTAAATATGCATACAGACTTGGCCTCCACAGCTGCCTGTGGCAAAGAATTACACAGATTCACTACTCTCTGGCTCAAGAAATTCCTCGTCATCTCTATTCTAAAAGGACACCTCTCTATTCTGAGGCTGTGTCCTCTGATCTTAGACTCTCCCACCATAGGAAACATCTTCTCCACACCCGATCTATCAAGGCCTTTCACCATTCGATAGGTTTCAATGAGGTCACCCCTCATTCTTCTGAATTCCAGTGAATACAGGCCCAGAGCAATCAAACACTCTTCATCTGACAAGCTAGATAGACATCTTATTTGGTCAGGATAACATAAAGGAACAGAATGTCTGATTTAGGCGTCTGGCATTGGGAATGCAAACAACGTGGTGTGCCCAGCAGAACTTCCTGACTATAACCAAAGTAGTAATGCCTGGGAGGTACATCAATGTAGTTTGTTTATTCTTCCAGTGAACTTGAATGATTATGCAAAGATAGTATTGCTGGTATTTATACATGTCTGCCTCAAAAGTATATATAGGCGGGAAGAGATCCCTGCAGCTGAGTTGACCACGAATTTTGTGCTGGGTCTGAGATCCTCAGCTGGGCAAAGGCTGTGCTGGGGGATTGAGGGTGAGGATGAATTTTATCACTGATGTTTACCTGCTGAGCCCTGTCAGCAGGTGGGCAGAGGAAGAGATTCATTACACTCTCAAACCTCCTTGAAGAATTACAACATCCCCACTGAGAATCCTTGGCACTTGACAGCTCAAAGCAGAGAGAAATTATTCAGGATGGCACTGAGCATCTTAAGTCCATATGTTGGGAGCACACAAAGGCCTCGTGAAAATAGCAGAAGGAGTAAACTACCTCACAAACTACTCACCTGCCAAGCATCTGTAGCAGAATCTGTGCTTCCTGCATTGGGTTCTGAGGTGATAGATGAGGCCAAAGAACTGGTGAGGAAGCAAAGCATTCTTGATCCTAAGGGACCACCTAAGAAGAAGAAAAATGTAAAGGAACACTTTAGCTCATTGTCATTTGACCACTATCCATACATAAATATATATATATATACTATATATACTAAAATAATATTATCAGCAAACAGATAAATTACTCTCATCTGATGTATTCATGGAAATTTGCTGTGTACTTGTTGGCAGCTGCAATACCTGAGGATCAGTGCAATGCTGAGAAATGATCTTGGCTTGACTT
The DNA here is from genome assembly GCF_030028105.1 of Mobula birostris. Lineage (NCBI taxonomy): Eukaryota > Metazoa > Chordata > Chondrichthyes > Myliobatiformes > Myliobatidae > Mobula > Mobula birostris. Next base: position 68,445,538 of record NC_092402.1, read on the forward strand.
ACCATGATGTAGAACTAGAATCAATTTGGGTCATGTTAAGAGATAGCAAAGTGCGGAAAGTATTTGGTAGGCCATCAAATAATAACTGTAATATTGGACACAGCATAATCAGGAAATTTTAAAAAAGCATTCGAACAAGGGTAATGCAATCTGCATTAAACTGCATAAAGACTGGATAAGCCAGATTTGCTGTAATAAGGTGGGAAATTAATTAATGGAATGCATTTGAGCTGCTTTACTAAATCAAGATATCACGGATCAAGGGACCACAATCTCAAAGAAAGTGGTAGGCACTTTAGGACTGAAACGGGAAGTGGAGCTGAATGTAGTGTAGCCTCACAGCTCCAGTAAGCTCAGTTTGAATCTGATATCTGATGCCATCTGTGTGGAGTTTACATGATCCCCCTGCAAGTGCATAAGTTTCCCCTGGGCGTTCCAGCTTTCTCCCATATCCCAAAAGTTGTGCTAGTTGTTCAGCTGACTGGCTGCTGATAAATTAGCATTACATTTGCAGTTTTCCAATCCTTGGGTACCTCTCTAGAACTGAACAAATTTTAGAGGATTACCACCAATTCATCTACTGGCTCAGCAAACACTTCCATTAAGATCCTGGGATGGAAGCCTTCAGATTGGTTGATTTTCATGGAAATCTAATCCCAACCCTTCAATCTCAGCTTCTCCATGATGATTAAGTACAGGATTCAGACACTGAGATCATCTGATAGCCAAATAACCAGAGGTGTCTGCTGTTAAACTTCTACTTCACTCAATACAACACACTTAAAATGTCATTAACTCCTGACTGGGACTTGAGTTTGTGGACAAAATATCTAAAGGCATTGTGGTTGTATAGTGTTACCTCCTCTTCTGTCTCAAACAGTTCACAAACATAAATAACTTACACTCAGATCTTCCTAAATAGTAAAAAGATATAATATTCCTGGTTACTTTCTAATAACCTCTGTTGTAAAATGTATATGATTCTGGTTATAACTTCGCTGTAGGCTGTTTTGACAAAATGTGATTTTCAAATTGAGAAAAATCAATCAGATTGATTTTGCCTCAAATTCACAGACTGATGAAAAAAAGAATTCCCATGGTTACTAATCAGAATGCCTTAATAAAATGAACTATCATGACAACCTTTCATAATGAAACGCACTGCCTGACGAGGTCATGTTTGTCTCATTCAAATATGTTTTACTTATAAATGTAATGTAACTGTCAATGGAACACACTAACTTAGAGCAGGTAATACATATAATGGGTTTATGCAGACTTACCATTAAAGTATTGACAGGCGATTCGATAAAACATTTGATAAAATAGCGTCACTGAGAAATTTGTGTGCCCCTGCACCTCTAATTTTATGCAATTTTAGAAGTTCAAGTCAATAAGAATCAAAATAAATGCCGAGGAATGAACATCATAGAGTCACAATATGCATACAGCACACAAACAGACTCATCAGCCCATCTCGTCTATGCTGAACTATTAATCTGCCTAGTCCATCAACCTGAACCCGGACCATAACCCTCCACACCCCTCCCATCCATATAGTTATCCAAATTTTTCTTAAATGTTGAAAATGAACCTGCATCCATCACTTCCACTGGCAGCTCGTTCCACACTTTCACCAGCCTCTGAGTGAAGTTCCCCCTTATGTTTCTCTTAAGCATTTCACCTTTCATCCTTAACCCATGACCTCTAGTTCTAGTTTTACGCAACCTCAGTGGAAAAAGTCTGCTTATATTTACCCTATCTATACCCCTCATAATTCTGTGTACCTCTGTCAAATTTCCCCTCAGTCTCCTACGCTCCAGGGAATAAAGTCCGAACTTGTTCAACCTTTCCCTGTAATTCAGGTCCTCAAGTCCTGGGAAGAACCTTGTAAATTTTCTCCGTACTTTTTCAATCTTATTGACATCCTTCCTGTAGGTAGGTGACCAAAACTGCATACGATACTCCAAATTAGGCCTTACCAACATCTTATGAAGGGATATGAGGAAAAGGCAAGGGATTGGGCTGAGTAGGAAATGGATCAGCCATGATAAAATGGTGGAGCAGACTTGATGGGTCTTGCAAAAGGCAGCAACCATAATCAAAGGTACCCACCATCCAGGCCATGCCATCTTCTCCACCTATGCATTAATAAAATTGCACCTAAACATTTATTTCTGAAGATCAGATTTTGTATTATATCAATACTTATGTGATATATCTATTCAAATGTGGTACAAAATGGAATTGTGGAGCTTGTCTCTTCGAAAGTTTCAGTCATGCCTTTAAAAAGACTTCAAGTGGTTGCCTGTTGCTGGCAGCCTGGAAAACTGGAGGCCATGTACATCTTGTGCACCTCCTACTAGTCAAAACAAGAACAACTAAAGTGCAGTATAACATGAAAAATAAAGATTTCTTTTAAGTGAATAAGAGAAAGGAGGAAAATTCATCATCATTTGCTGTCCTTTATTTAAATATTGACCCTTCTTTTCTGACAGTGCTAAAGGTGTCAGATCTTTTAGAGCTGAATTTTTGTTCAGAACTAAATGAGGACTTTTCATTCAACAATATTATCTCCTCCCATTTCCAGGGCATCTTTAAATATGGCAAAATGCCATAAGGCATTTGACATACACATTTTCAAATTTTAAAAAACTGATACCCAGCCTCATAATGAAGGTAGGTGATTGTTGTGAGTTTTGACATTGACAGTACAGTTTTGTATAATCTCAGATATACAGAGAGAACGACAAAGGAGACTACAGGAATAGTCAAGTTGTGCTTTTAAACTTAGTGTGAGAAATTAGGAACATGTTAAACAGATTTGAGGAGAAACAGTTCCATTGACAGTTTAAATACTGCTTCACTTAAAATATCTATTACATCAACTCACTATGGCTTGGAAATTACCCAAATAGAAACAGTTGTTCACAACCCTCTAAACCAGTATCAAAATCTCAAATTAAATACTAAATGCAAATTTTTTGGGGGTTATTTGATCACAAATTAAGGCATAAAATGAATAATCAAAACTTGAATCATGATACTGATCTAATTTTTAAAAATGCATCCTTCATTAGAGCCCCATATTTATAATCCAAATTATCAATTTTTAAAATCTGTGCTAAGCAGCGGCCATACGCAGCTGACTTTCACACAAATTCAACTGTCTTCTCTATCCCTCAACAGCGAGGAGAAAATGATCAATCACTTGGACTTAAGGGCTGGAGGGGTGGACAGGTTAGGGAGGAAGCAAAGGTGAGGTTATAGAGATACTTGAGCACAAGGACAGAAGTTTTTAAAACCCTGAAGCTCATAATTAGTGTGTCATGTTCTGAGGTTAAAAATCAACTGCAGAACATCCATCTTCTCTTGAACATTATACACCCTACTAGATCTGCACGAAGGACATCAAATCCATCACAATACACATAAGCCATGAGTCCATTATACTTCAGTACAAGTGCAATATAACCACACCAAAATAACTAGCTATTTCTTGTTGGTAATCAACCATCTGACCTGAGAACTAACCAAAAAACACAGGGCATTGCTGTATAAAATAATTTGTTTGTACTCCCTTCAAGTGAAACAGCTGCAATTCAGGACCTCAATAATGACAAGAGTGAATTTTATCTTTTGTCATAAGGCCATAAGACACAGGAGTAGAATTAGGCCATTCGGCCCATCGAGTCTGCTCTGCCATTTGATTCCTTATCCTTCTCAACTCCATTCTCCTGCCTTTTCCCTGTAACCTTTGATGCACTTACTAATGAAGAACCAATCAACCTTCGCTTTAAATGGACCCAATGACTTGGTCTCCACAGCCAACTGTAGCAATGAATTCCAGATTCACCAGCTTCTGGCTAAAGAAGTTCCTCCTCTTTGCTGTTACAGAGCTGTGAGAAACAGGGGTGTTGCTGTACTCCAATTCTAAGGCAGCCAACTACACCAGCATAGGCACGAGACTTTGCAAGGTGCAGCAGTTAATGCTGCTGTCTCACAGCTCCAGCAACCTGGGTTTGATCATGATCTTGGATGCTGCTTGTGTGAAGTTTGTGTGGTTTCCTACATCCCAAGGACATTCTAGAAGGTTAATAAGTTATCCCTAGTGTTGCTGGGTGGCAGGAGAATTGGGTGGTGAGGAAGGGGAGGTTGAGGATAGACTGCAGGGAAATAAAAGGGGGAATCAGGCTGATGGGAGTCAATATACATTTGAAGGGCTGAATTGCCTCTTACAGGATCTTAGTAAGTTAAAGAAAAACCTTGGACCTGTGAGCATACAAATCTGGGTACAAACAAAGCACAAAGTCCCAGAAACCTATTGCACAGCACAAACAGCTTGCTTTGCAATAGAATTTTATCAGAAAACCCAATGAATATCATTTGAGATTTTGGTTCCGAGTCATCCTCATGCATGATGCACACTGTGACATACAAGTACTATCCAACACTTCGCAGCAGTTCATTTGCCCAATTCATCACCTAATGAATGGAAAGCCTGCTTCAGTATGAATTGAAAGTGATCTATCTGAGGCACAAGTCTCCAGGACTATTGCAGGGATTTTGTCTGGTCCCATAGCCTTCGCAGTATCCAGTGCTTTCAGTAGTTTCTTATATCACATGTGTGAATCAGATTGTCTGTATACTGACACCTAGGATGCCGGAGGAGGCCAAGCTGGATCATCTGCTCGGCACTTCTGACTGAAGATTGTTGCAAATGCCTCAGCCTTATCTTTTGCACAGGTGTGCTGGGCTCCTCTATCATTGAGGATGAGGATATTTATGGAACTTCCTCCTCCAGTGAGTTTGAATGTCCACCACCATTCATGGCTGGATGTGGCAGGACTCCAGAGCTTAGATCTGATCCATTGGTTGTGGGACCACTTAGCTCTGTCTGTTACTTGCTGCTTATGGTGTTTGGCATGACAGTAGTTCTGTACTGTGGCTTCACCAGGGTGACCCCTCATATTGAGATAAGCCTGGTGTTGTTCTCAGCATGCCCTCCTGCACTCTCCACTGAACCAGGGTTGATCCCCTGGCCTGATGCTAATGTTAGAGTGGGGGATATGCCAGGCCATGAGGTTACAGATTGTAGTTGAGGTCAATTCTGCTGCTGCTGATGGCCCACAGCGCCTCATAGATGCCCAGTCCTGGGCAGCTAGATCTGTTTGGTCTATCCTATTTAGCACAGTGGTAGTGCCACACAACACAGTGGAGGGTTCCTTCAATGTGGAGACGGGATTTATTCTCCACAAATACTGTATGGTGGTCATTTTTACCAATGCTGTCAGGGACTGGCAGGTTGGTGAGAATGAGGTCAAGTGTGTTTTTTCCCTCTTGTTGGTTCCCTCACCAGCTGCTGTAGTCCCAGTCTAGTAGCTGTGTCCACTCTTGGTGATGGACATTGAAGTCCCCCACCCAGAATTCACTCTGCGCCCTTGCCACCCCCAATGCCTCCTCCAAGTGCTGCTCAACATGGAGAGGTAAATAGAACATAAAAATCTACAGCACATTACAGGCCCTTTGGCCCACAATGTTGTGCTGCCCATGTAACTTACCCATTAATCAGCTGAGGGAGGACAGTACGTGGTAATCAACAGTTGGTTTCCTTGTCCATGTTTAACCGGGTGCCATGAGACTTCATGGGGTCCAGAGCCGATGTTGAAAGTTGCCAGGGTAACTCCCTCTCTGCGGTATACCACTGTGCCACCACCTCTGCTAGGTCTGTCCTGCCGGTGAGACAGTACATAGCCAGCAATGGTGATGGTGGAGTCCGGAACGTTAACTGTAAGGTATGATTCTGTCAGTACAACTATGTCAGGCTGTTGCTTGACTCGTCTGTGAGACAGCTCTCCCAACTTTGGCATAAGTCCCCAGATGTTAGTAAGGAGGACTTTACAGGGTCAACAGCGCGGGTTTTGCATTGTCGTTTCCAGGTTGATGCCAAGTTGTCTGTCCAGGTTCATTCCTTATTATTTTATTTTTAGCAGTTGGATATAACTGAATGACCTGTACAATAAGGATGGGTTGCACTTGAATCCAAGGGGGACCAATAGCCTGGCAGGGAGGTTTGCTAAAGCTATTAGGGAGAGTTTAAACTAGAATTGCTGGCGGGGGGTGGGGGTGGGAACCAAACTGAAGAGGCGGAGGAAGGGACAATTGGCTCACAAATAGAGAAAGCTTGTAGACAGTGTGAGAGGGAAGATAGGCAGGTGATAGAGAAGGGATACGCTCAGACTGATGGTTTGAGATGTGTCTATTTTAATGCAAGGAGTATCATGAACAAAGCGGATGAGCTTAGAACATGAATCAGTACTTGGAGCTATGATGTTGTGGCCATTACGGAGACTTGGATGGCTCAGGGGTAGGAATGGCTACTTAGAGTGCCAGACTTTTACATGGGATCATAGAAAACCTACAGGCCCTTTGGCCCACAATGCTGTGCCAAACATGTACTTACTTTAGAAATTACTTAGGGTTACCCATAGCCCTCTATTTTTCTAGATGTTTTAGGTGTTTCAGAAAGGACAAGGAGGGAGGCAAAAGAGATGGGGGTGTGGCACTGTTGATCAGAGATAGTGTCACGGCTGCAGAAAAGGAGGAAGTCATGGAAGGATTGTCTACGGAGTCTCTGTGGGTGGAAGTTAGAAACAGGAAGGGGTCAATAACTCTACCGAGTGTTTTTTTTTTAATATAAATATAGACCTCCCAATAGTAACAGGAACATCAAGGAGCAGATAGGGAGACAGATTCTGGAATGGTGAAATAATAACAGGATTGTCGTGATGGGAGACTTTAATTTCCCCAATATTGATTGGCATCTCCCTAGAGCAAGAGGTTTAGATGGGGTGGAGTTTGTTAGGTGTATTGAGGAATGTTTTCTGACACAATATGTAGATAAGCCTACAAGAGGAGAGGCTGTGAACCTGGTCAGGTGGCAGGTCTCTCAGTGGGAGAGCATTTTAGAGATAGTGATCACAATTCTATCTCCTTTACCATAGCATTAGAGAGGGATAGGAGCAGAAGTCAGGAAAACGTTTAACTGAAGTAAGGGGAAATATGAAACTATCAGGCAGGAACTTGAAAGCATAAGTTGGGAGCAGATGTTCCCAGGGAAATGTATGGCAGAAATGTGGCAAATGTTCAGGGGATATTTGCATGGCATTCTGCATGGGTACGTTCCAATGAGACAGGGAAAGGATGGTAGGGTACGGGAACCATGGTTTACAAAGGCTGTAGAAAATCTAGTCAAGAAGAAAAGAAAAGCTTATGAAAGGTTCAAAAAACTAGTAATGACAGAGATCTAGAAAATTAAAAGGCTAGCAGGAAGGTACTTAAGAATGAAATTAGGAGAGCCAGAAGGGGCCATGAGAAGGCCTTGGCGAATAGCATTCAAGAAAACCCCAAGGCATTCTACAAGTATGTGTAGATCAAGAAGATAAGACGTGAGAGAATAGGACCAATCATGTGTGACAGTGGAAAAGTGTGTGTGGAACCAGAGGCGGTAGCGGCGGTACTTAATGAATACTCTGCTTCATTATTCACTACGGAAAAGGATCTTAGTGATTGTAGATGACTTACAGCGGACTGAAAAGCTTGAGCATATGAACATTAAGAAAGAGGATGTGCTAGAGCTTTTGGAAAGCATCAAGTTGGATAAGTCACCAGGACCGAACTGGATATACCCCAGGCTACTGTGGGAGGCGAAGGAGGAGATCGCTGAGCCTCTGGCAATGATCTTTGCATTATCAATGGGGATGGGAAAGGTTCCGGAGGATTGGAGGGTTGCAGATGTTGTTCCCTTATTCAAGAAAGGGAGTAGAGATCGCCCAGGAAATTATAGACCAGTGAGTCCTACTTCAGTGGTTGGTAATTTGATGGAGAAGATCCTGAGAGGCAGGATTTATGAACATTTAGAGAGGCATAATATGATTAGGAATAGTCAGCATGGCTTTGTCAAAGGCAGGTCGTGCCTTACGAGCCTGATTGAATTTTTTGAGGATGTCACTAAACACATTGATGAAGGAAGAGCAGTAGATGTAGTGTATATGGATTTCAGCAAGGCATTTGATAAGGTACCCCATTCAAGGCTTATTGAGAAAGTAAGGAGGCATGGGATCCAAGAGGACCTTGCTTTGTGGATCCAGAACTGGCTTGCCACAGAAGGCAAAGAGTGGTTGTAGACGGGTCATATTCTGCATGGAGGTTGGTGACCACTGGTGTGCCTCAGGGATCTGTTCTGGGACCCCTTCTCTTCGTGATATTTATAAATGACCTGGATGAGGAAGTGGAGGGATGGGTTAGTAAATTTGCTGATGACACAAAGGCTGGGGATGTTGTGGATAGTGTGGAGGGCTGTCAGAGGTTACAGCAGGTCATCGATAGGATGCAAAACTGGGCTGAGAAGTGGCAGATGGGGTTTAACCCAGATAAGTGTGAGGTGGTTCATTTTGGTAGGTCAAGTATGATGACAGAATATAGTATTAATGGTAAGACTCTTGGCAGTGTGGAGGATCAGAGGGGGATCTTGGGGTCCGAGTCCATAGGACACTCAAAGCTGCTGCGCAGGTTGACTGTGTGGTTAAGAAGGCATACAGTGTATTGGCCATCATCAACCGTAGGATTGAGTTCAAGAGCTGAGAGGTAATGTTACAGCTGTATCGGACCCTGGTCAGACCCCACTTGGAGTACTGTGCTCAGTTCTGGTCACCTCACTACAGGAAGGATGAGGAAACTATAGAAAGGGTGCAGAGGAGATTTACAAGGATGTTGCCTGGATTGGGGAGCATGCCTTATGAGAATAGGTTGAGTGAACTTGGCTTTTTCTCCTTGGAGCAATGGAGGATGAGAGGTGACCTGACAGAGGTGTATAAGATGATGAGAGGCATTGATCGTGTGGATAGTCAGAGGCTTTGTCTGAGGGCTGAAATGGCTAACACAAGAGGGCACAGTTTTAAGGTGGTTGGAAGTAGGTACAGAGGAGATGTCAGTGGTAAGTTTTTTTACACTGAGAGTGGTGAGTGTGTGGAATGGGCTGCTAGTGATGGTGGTGGAAGCAGATATGATAGGGTCTTTTAAGAGACTCTTGGATAGGTACATGGAGCTTAGAAAAATAGAGGGCTATGGGTAACCCTAGGTAATTTCTAAAGTAAGAACATGTTCGGCACAGCATTGTGGGCCAAAGGGCCTATATTGTGCTGTAGGTTTTCTAGGTTTCTATGACTTGCTGGGCCATTCAACCACACTGCATATAGGCCAGACCAGGTAAGGACGGCAGGATTCCTCCCTAAAGGGCATTAGTGAACTGTTTTTACAACAATCAACTTGGTTTCACAGTCATCATCAGATATTTTTATTGAATGTGGTGGGATTTTAACTCATATCCCCAGTGTGTAACTGGGTCTCTGGATTACTGATCCAGTGGCAATTACCACTACACCAAATCTCCGCCAAATCTTCTCGGCATGTGGATGGATAATAAGCTGACATGGAGCACTATATCAGTAAAGTAACTGATAAATATAAAGGAGCATTAAATATTCTCAGGTGTCTATGTGGGTATTCTTAAGGTGCTACTCAAAAATCTTTGTTGACCATTTATATTTGTTTAATTAGATCTGTTCTTGATTATGGCTGTGTGGCTTATGATCAGTTTCATCTTCAACTTTAAAATGTTTGTACGTGATACAAGCACAGGCTTTATAATTGTGGTGTTGCGCAATAAGGTCGCCCCCCCCCCCCCCCTGTTTCAGCTTTACTGGTTGAAATGGGACAATTATCCTTACAATTGCAGAGGTTGAATTTAATTCGTAAGGCCAGTGATGTTGTAGGGATGGAACTGGACTCTCTCACGGTGGTGTCTGAAAAGAGGATGCTGTCTAAGTTGCATGCCATCTTGGTCAATGTCTCCCATCCACTACATAATGTACTGGGTGGGCACAGGAGTACATTCAGCCAGAGACTCATTCCACCGAGATGCAGCACTGAGCGTCATGGGAAGTCATTCCTGCCTGTGGCCATCAAACCTTACAACTCCTCCCTTGGAGGGTCAGACACCCAGAGCCAATAGGCTGGTCCTGGACTTATTTCATAATTTACTGGCATAATTTACATATTACTATTTAACTATTTATGGTTCTATTACTATTTATTATTTATGGTGCAACTGTAACGAAAACCAATTTCCCCCCCGGGATCAATAAAGTATGACTATGACTAATGTTAACATGCTGGATTAATTTGAGGGGACAAAGTAATTATCATCCTGTTAAAGGTGTGCTCGACGACTGTTGGAAACAAGAAAAAGTATATTTAGTTTTAGGTGGCTGGGTTTCTTATCACACTAGGAATATGGGTGTATTGGATTATGTGATATCTCCCACTGTAGATTTCACAGTAACCACTTCTTGTTTTTTTTTTCCAATGAGTTCAGTTGATTTTAAGTTACATGATTTAATAAAATCAAAGGACTCCTTTATCCTTGAGAGTCTGTTGGTCCATCAATATATAAAGGAAAATATATTAACCATTTTTACAGATGGATCAAAAGATGCTTTAACTGAGAATGTTGGTGTGGCTGTTTTTGTGCCTGAATTACAGGTAACAATAAACATAGAAACATAGAAACATAGAAAATAGGTGCAGGAGTAGGCCATTCGGCCCTTCGAGCCTGCACTGCCATTTATTATGATCATGGCTGATCATCCAACTCAGAACACCGCCCCAGCCTTCCCTCCATACCCCCTGACCCCCGTAGCCACAAGGGCCATATCTAACTCCCTCTTAAATATAGCCAATGAACTGGCCTCAACTGTTTCCTGTGGCAGAGAATTCCACAGATTCACCACTCTCTGTGTGAAGAAGTTTTTCCTAATCTCGGTCCTAAAAGGCTTCCCCTCTATCGTCAAACTGTGACCCCTCGTTCTGGACTTCCCCAACATTGGGAACAATCTTCCTGCATCTAGCCTGTCCAATCCCTTTAGGATCTTATACGTTTCAATCAGATCCCCCCTCAATCTTCTAAATTCCAACGAGTACAAGCCCAGTTCATCCAGTCTTTCTTCATATGAAAGTCCTGCCATCCCAGGAATCAATCTGGTGAACCTTCTCTGTACTCCCTCTATGGCAAGGATGTCTTTCCTCAGATTAGGGGACCAAAACTGCACACAATACTCCAGGTGTGGTCTCACCAAGGCCTTGTACAACTGCAGTAGTACCTCCCTGCTCCTGTACTCAAATCCTCTCGCTATAAATGCCAGCATACCATTCGCCTTTTTCACCGCCTGCTGTACCTGCATGCCACTTTCAATGACTGGTGTATAATGACACCCAGGTCTCGTTGCACCTCCCCTTTTCCTAATCGGCCACCATTCAGATAATAATCTGTTTTCCTATTTTTGCCACCAAAGTGGATAACTTCACATTTATCCACATTAAATTGCATCTGCCATGAATTTGCCCACTCACCCAACCTATCCAAGTCACCCTGCATCCTCTTAGCATCCTCCTCACAGCTAACACTGCCACCCAGCTTCGTGTCATCCGCAAACTTGGAGATGCTGCATTTAATTCCCTCATCCAAGTCATTAATATATATTGTAAACAACTGGGGTCCCAGCACTGAGCCTTGCGGTACCCCACTAGTCACTGCCTGCCATTCTGAAAAGGTCCCGTTTATTCCCACTCTTTGCTTCCTATCTGCTAAAAACTCTCCACCCACACCAATACCTTACCCCCAATACCGTGTGCTTTAAGTTTGCACACTAATCTCCTGTGTGGGACCTTGTCAAAAGCCTTCTGAAAATCCAAATATACCACATCCACTGGTTCTCCCCTATCCACCCTACTAGTTACATCCTCAAAAAATTCTATGAGGTTCGTCAGACATGATTTTCCTTTCACAAATCCATGCTGACTTTGTCCGATCATTTCACCGTTTTCCAAATGTGCTGTTATCACATCCTTGATAACTGACTCCAGCAGTTTCCCCACCACCGACGTTAGGCTAACCGGTCTATAATTCCCCGGTTTCTCTCTCCCTCCTTTTTTAAAAAGTGGAGTTACATTAGCCACCCTCCAATCCTCAGGAACTAGTCCAGAATCTAACGAGTTTTGAAAAATTATCACTAATGCATCCACTATTTCCACTAAAGAACCGCCTTCCTAACCATTCATCAGTATATACAGCAGAATTGGTTGCCATCATTTTAGGCTTACAGTGGGTGGAGGAAATTCGTCCATGTAAAATTTCAATATGTTCAGATTCCTTTTCGGTTTTGATGAGTCTAATAGTCAATCTAGGAATAAGTCAGATTTACTGTTGGAAGCTCATCAAACACTATTTCATACTCAAAGCATTCGTTGAAGTTTTTTTCCTATGGGTCCCTGCACAAAGAGGTGTTGAGGGGAAATGAGCAGGTTAATTGATTAGCTAAAAAAAGCTGTTAAGAGTTCAACTGTGGATATAGACAATCCACTTAGCAAATCAGAAGCTAAGGAGTTGGTTGGGTTAATAATTAGGGGGTTATGGCAATGTGTGGGATAATGGGCGTAAGGGAGATACTTTTATAGAATAGATAAAACTTGGGTTTATGGGAGAAGGGGGTAAAACAAGAAAGGAAGAAATTATTTTGATACGACTTAGAATTGGGCTCACTATGCTTAATTAATCTTTATACCTTGTTGGGAATCATTGTTCTGGGTTGTGTAGGTTTTGTCATTATTAAACAGTTAAACATATTATTTCAGTGTGAAGCATATAAGGCTTCATTACCCCCTTTGGGGATTGGTAGTTTTCATTAAAAAATTTTATTAAGTTATGGGAGCGATTTTTAATTTAATTCACAGTATTATCTTTCATTATTTACAATCTATAGGGCCTTTTGGGGTAATTTAGCTTTTATTTGAAGTAGCAAGGGGTTTTCCACTCCAGTTCGGTTGGTGGCGGTAATGCACCTTATACTGCCTACCGACATTAAAAGTCAAAAGAAGAAAACAAGTTTATGACCCTGATGAAGGGTTTCGGCCCTTTATTCATTTCCATAGAAGCTGCCCGACCTGCTGAGTTCTTCCAGCATTTTGTGTGTGCTTTGTAATTTGGAATAGCTGCCCGAAAGGGCAGTGAAAATAGAATTAATTATAAGCTTCGAAAAGAAAGTTGGCAGATGCTCGAGAGGAACATATCAAGAAGTCGCGGGGAAAGGAATGGAGGAATCATACCGGCTGAGTAGTTCGTTAAAGTCACAAGAGCAATGCCCCCAGCGCATCCTTGGCTGTTAACGCAAACGACGTATTTAGGTTTTGATGTACATGTGATAAATAATTATAAATCTGAATGGCCTCATTCTCGGCCACGTCATTCCAAGTTAGATCCAGTTTCATACCTTAAAATAATTAAAACATAGCTACACAATTATACTTTGATTGCTGAATAAAACTTAAGTCAGCGGTACTTCCCTCCTCAAGCAACCTTCCCGCCTGAAGACCCTGACTACCTCGGTTATGTCCCGGAAATGATTACGTTATTTAGAGACGAATATTTTAACATTAGAAATTACGAAATAATATAAACCGATTTCCTTGTGATTATGTGAACATAAACGACAAAAAAAAAATTTTTAATTCTGAGACGGCCAGTGTGACCCGGAAGTGTTCGTGGACTATGGCTGCGGTTAACTGGGGCTTATGTGCATCCGCGGAAGGTTGTATTGAATAAATACATTAATTTAAAGCTTTTATTGTAGAAGGTAAGTTTTATTTCTACAGTTAAGCACGCACAGGCTTGGTGTATAGTGTCCATGCTTTATTTTACGCTCAGGCCGTAAACCGTTGTTGATAACTGGTTTAAATACTACCTCATGCGACATGGGTTGGGCTGTCTGGTGTGGTGCCTTTGGTGTTGACAAGTTGTCCAGGGTGGTATCTCAGGCTGACTTAATGTACGTGTTTTTGAAGCTTTTTGTTAAATCCCCAATTAGATTTCTTCTGCCATGGTACTGATTAAAGTTATTTATGGTTCAAAGGTTTACAATAAATTTATTATCAAAGTACTTATATGTCACTACATACAATCCTGAGATTCATTTTCTTGTGAGCATTCACAGTAAGTACAAGAAATACAATAGAATCAATGAAAAAAAAAACACACCCAATCAGAGAAACAGCCAATGCACAAATAGAAAAAGGAAAAAAAAAACAAGTAATATCACTAGGTATTTCTGTATCAGTGGAAATGCTGTAACTTCACTACTGCATACAAAATGCATCCATTAATTTTATCAAACAGTCTGTAATTAAGTTCTCCAGCTCAGCTGTTTTTCCTAAAATCTGAGGATTTAACCTTACTGCATTTAATTAAGATTTTGATTTGGCAGACCAGTCTTTTTCTAATTAGGTTTCTGGTAGTTCTACATTACTCAAGCTCTCTTGACCAAAGTTGTAAGAATATTCTCAGTGACCACTGCAGAACAGTATTTTATGTCCTCTGGAGCTTCTGTGATGGTCAGCAAACCATTCTTTTTCAAACACTTATGTTCATTAACTGTCCTCTCTTGATTCTACTGTTTTGCAGCTGATCAGGCCCAAGTTCTCTGTGGCAACGGCTTCTCTTTCAGCCCTCAGTAAGACATTTCTTGGTTTCTTCTTCCATATCTAGTTATCTTCATGTATAATGACCATTCCTTGGTGTAGTTCTTCATAATCATTCTTGTCTACAACACTAACTTCAGATCATCAGGCTGCTTGTTAATTGAATGAACTGCAATTTCTTTGAGCTAAACATTGAGAAAACTGGAACCACATACTTTGGTCACTGATATTCTGGAGTAGCTCTTGAACCTGCCACCTTTTGCCTATATCCACCACATTTGGTGGTTATTGAGCAGAGATAGGGTGAGTGCAGGTGGATTTCTCTTCATGAGCATGAAAGGTAGCATGACTCATGGCCTTGTTTAGAATAGATATGATGTACTCTTAAAAACACTATATTCATTGTTCGATAACCTGCACTATCATAGAACTTGCAAATGGATATTTCATTTTCCTGACACAAGTTTTCACTTGACTTTCAAGCATTACATTCCCTAAGCAAATGTGTACTTGAATAAAATTGTTAAACTAACATTCAAGATGTGAACTTTAATTTTTGTTTTATGTGGATATCCATTGTGGTAAATGAAATTGCCCTTTTGTACAAAACTACATAGGTTGAAAGATCTGGTTGCAAAATTAATAGGTCCGTGCCAGTATTTATGCTCTACACAGCCATCCTTTTTGTTAGCTGACTGTATCAGACTTGGCCAGTGGCATTTGTATGGGAACAATAGGCAGATGGGGAAAAACAAGTACCCATGGGAACAAAAGAAACTCCCCTAAGTTTTCTTGTGTTCAAAAGGTAGAGTCTTTCCCATTGTGAAAAAACAATTTATGGAAAAATCTCAAGCAAATTGGTCTTGCTGTAATAAAAGACTACTGGTGAACCAACATTGTAATTTAAGAAAGAATTTATAGTTTCAGGTTGGGGTGCTTTATTGCCTGTTAAACTAATAAGAGCATTTGGGATTGTCAAATGCGTGTGTGAGAATAAATTGAGATTAAGACTGCAATTGTGCAAAGTAATTTTACCAAGGGGTAAATAATTTTCTTAACAACATGTGGATTGAAAAGGTGCAGTACGACTTCTGTCACATTAAAGTTTAGAGTTCTGAATGCATTCAGGCTGGGACACACAGGGCTATGTCCAGCAGGTGGTGCAGTATAATTCTGTAAAATCTATTCACCTGAATGGCTGTACCTCTTTGATTCTGAGTTGTTTTCTTTTGATGTTAAAATGGGGATTCTTAGTCTCTGTATCTTTACATTAAAAATTAGATACCCAATTTGAAATTTCTTTCTTTCTGCTGAGGTTTTTGGAGCCCAAGAACAGGTGCACAGAGTTCAATACAAGTCATTGCTAACAGTTTTACTTGACTCTGCTGCTAGAGAGCGCAATATAAAATATAGCAAAGAGGTTGGGGGGAAGACTTGCATTTATGTGGTGCTATTCTCGATCCTGATATTTTCCGAATTGTCTACAAAGCATTTAAATTCTTTTGAAGTGTAGTACAGTTGCAGTGTAGAAAACTAAGCAGCTAACTTATTGATAGCAAGCTCCCACGGACTGCTATGCTAAGGAAACAAGACCATCTTATTTCTCTATCCAGGACCCTCATAATTTTATGTGGTTCAATTAAGTGCCTCCTCCCTTCCAAAGGAAACAGCTATAACTTATCCAAATCTTCCATACAGCTCAAATTTTCCACTTCTGGAATTCCTTGTACTTCCTCTGCTCTCTCTCCAGTGTCATTGCATCTCAAGACGTGGTCCAACTAATATTGTGCAAAGTTCTATTTTAACCTCCCTGCTCTTATATTTTGTACCATGACAAATTTAAAAAGAGCGTCCAGTATAACTTGTAAAAAAGGACAAATATTGACAGGAACACCCAGAATAACTTGCTCTACTTATGAAAGCTGATGGGAGTAGTGTTCTTACATATCATTTGACGATTAACATACTTTTTAGCAGTATAGAAAACCCTCACTAATGCATTGGAGTCTCAGCATAGAATTTTCTGTAAAGCACAAAACTGCAAGCACAACTTTCTAATTCAGATGTCAGTGCTGCAGTTATCATGCATATAATTGAAGTAAGATGGAAACCGCTGGAAATATTTAGCAGTTTGGAGAGCATTTCTGGAAAACAGTTAACATTTCAGGCCAGTGACTCTTCATCATAGCAGAATGAGATTATGAAGGCCACCTGTATAATTTCAGTTATTTTGGTTAGTCGGCTGAGGGACTCCAGTCATGTGGACAACCTAGAGAAGATGGGGTGTTTTCTGTGGAACATTAAAGACTAAGAGAGGATTTGATGAAGTTTTAAAATCATGAAATACATGTATAGTATCTCAGGAGAAATTGTTCTCATTGGCTAAAGGATCAAGAACTAGAGAGAAAGTTATTGGAAGAATAAGCCTCACACTATGACATGAGCAAAATCCTTTCATGCAGCAAGTGATTAGAAACAGGAATGCACTCCCACATGTAGCAGTGGAGGAGTTCAATTGTCATGTGTAAAAGGAAAGTGTTCGTAGGGCTGTGGGGAGAAGGTCATTGGATTGTTGTTGTGATTGACCCTGCATGGACTTGATGGGCCAAATGGTATTCTGTGTTGTTACCATTCTTGAGATTCTGTTTGTAAACACCTCCAGGACAAAGTTTGACAAGCCTCCAAAGTGGAAAGGAAAGCAAAGGAATCTGAACTTGATTGAATTATTGATTTTAAGTTTTGTTTTTGAATTTTATTTTGCAGATCCATATTCTCTTGGTCAATGAGACACACAGAAAGCTTCCAACTGTGACTCCAGTCCATTGGGCTACCACGGATAATGAGTAGTTCCTCCTCTGCTAGTCAAAGTAGTTGTCTTCTGGAGGGAAGAAGTTTAGATAAAGGTATTGTATGCTGTAGTGATTCAAGGGTGGGTGCTTTATTAGCTTGCAGAAAGACTGATATCTGATCTATGACCCATATTCAACCCCAAATCATAGTATTTAAGTCATTTCATTGCATTGCGAATGTGATGTATTAGAATCTTATTCTCTTGGAACTTTCGAAAGATAATTTTGACACATATCTTATTGGTAAAAAATCTTTAAACAGAACACTGATATCTGTTAATAATTTCAAATTTTTGGGAGCATAGATTTAATTCTGTTCACAATCCCCAAGTCTTCATGAGCATTGAAATGGTTCATGGAAACTACTATTTTGTCCATTTGCTACTTCAATCCAGATCTATTTAATGTTGTGAGTTCCAGTATATAGAATCATTGAAAGAGGCTTTTGTATCTGTGCCGGTTCCTTGAAAGAGCTACTAATTAGTCCTGTCCCCATAATCCAACAAGTTCTCACACTTTGAGCATTCAGTTTTCTTTTGTATGTAACTATTGAATCTAGTCTCACCACCCTTTCAAGTAGTATGTTCCAGATCACAGCTTGCTGTGTAAAAAGAATTTCCACATCTCACTTCTGGTTCTTTCACTAATTGCCTTAAATCTGTGCCTCTGCCACTGGAAAGTTTTTTTCCTGTTTTACTTAATTACAGCTATTCATTCCTATCATATCTTTTCTTAAGCTTTTCTGTTTGAAGGAAAACAACACTAGTCTCTGCATCCCTGTAGTCCCTCATCCCTGGTACTATTTAAATAAATCTTTTCTGCATTCTTTCTGGAGGCCTTGAAACTTAAATCTCTTCTCCCATTCCCCAACTCCATAGTAATTTCATGTCTGATGATAGATAGATGAGGGTTGCAAGATGTGACAAAAGAAATGATCAAGTGACAATCTAACCTAACAGAAAATCTCTTGACTTTTGTGTTGATTTAGACCAACAAATGGTCTAAATTAGTTGAGCATTGGTGGCTGAGGTATTTCTGTGTATTTCTTGAATTAGGGAGGAAAGTCAAATGCCGGGTTCCTACTGTTGCTTGCAATCCACTAACTCTCTGCTGGGAAGTCCCCAAGTTCATAGGAGATCTGGGATGAGTGGGTTATCTTGTGTGTAGAATGGAAGTTTGAGAACAACCATTGATCTCTTCTAATGATAAAATTCTGATGGGGTTTGATGGAGTAAATGGTGAGAAGCTGTTTCTTCAGGTTAGGATCTTAGTGTCAGGATGAGACATTGACTATTTTGCACTGAGGTGAGAAACTTACTGAACCAATGGTTGTGAATTTGTGGAGTTTTCTGCTCTAGAGGGGTGTGAACCTTCATCATTTACTATATTCAAGGGTGAGCTTGACATTTTTTATGCTAAAGGAGTCAAGGGCACGAAGATTGAGTGGGAAAGTGGACAGATACAGCATCAGCTATGATCTTATTCAATGGTAAGAAGATTTGTGTGTCTGAATGGTCTACTATTTCTTATGTAATAACCTACTACCAACTTTGGCTGTTATGAAATATGACCTTTCTAGTGATGATGATGATGGCTGCTGATGCTTTCAGGAACAATGAGAAATTGGGGAAGAAGACCTGGACAACTCGTTCTAACTATGGGGACATATATGTATCTATAGCCACCATTCCAATAGTATATTAAGTTCTTATGTGAGGAATGAGTTAATTAAGAATTGTAACCATTTTTGATTGACCCTTAAGTGGAGGAGTTAGTTGGAATGGTATGGCAAACAAATAGGAACAACAGTCTTTTGTAAAATTAAATAATGTTTTTGAGCTTGTGGCAGATGATATTAGTTAACTTCCTACTGTGTGCTTTCCATGTGATATTACTTGGAAATTCCTGTTACTCAGGGAAGATTTTCTTCTGTTTTAGGTGTGCTTTTAATTAAAATGAAAGGTTGTCGTCATGCATTTCAGAAAGACATACGTCTAGATTTGATACAATTTTAATTTATTGAAATTTCTAATGAGCCATTACTAGAATCCATTCTGGTCCCTCTCCTCCCAAAAGAAACCAAGTCCACTAAGCAGGCTCTGTGCTACAGTTGGTGATGTCACACTCAGTGGCAGAAGAGTTGCTATAGTTGTGGCCCTTAGCTAGAGAAAGGAAACCTGGTTGGGATTGGTTCTGCAGAACCCCCTGGTTGATTATAATTCTCTCAGTTCCATTCTTCCCATGGTAAATGGTGAACTCTGTGTGAGCCTTAACGAAAAGCCACTGAGGACGAAGTAGCAATGAGGCGTATGGTGCCCATTGAACTATACGGCAACAGTGGTCAGCTTTCAGGAGATGGGATGGTGGGAGCTAGTGGGCTGGCAGTTTGGCAAAAGTCACTCCAGATAATGGCTTGAATAAAATAAGTATAAATCAATGGTGTGTACTTCAGAACGATACAGAAATTGTGTAGCTTGACCAAATTATACTGAGTATTTAAACCTTTTTGGAATCTTGTTGCCTGGCTGTATATTGGATCATGTGGATGGTAAAGCTCGTCCGTTTTTTTAAAATGAAATAATGAGCAACACTTTCTCTTTCCTTTTTGAAGCTGAGCAACAGTGTACACTGGGTACTATTGGGACAAGGCTTATGTCGACAGGGCCTGTGGGGAGATCTGATGGGGACCAGTCCCCCTCGGCACAGAAACGTACAGCTACTCAAGCCTTCAGCCTACTTCCCAAACGCAGGAGCTCATCCAGGTAACGCAGGGGTGGAAATACTCTGCCTCTTCAGCTAACCCACGAGCTCTTTACACTTTTATTTATATTGCAGTGCCACTTCTACTTGAAACGGTTCTACAATATGTGTTGCCACCCTTGCCCCGCTCCTCCTCTAATTCTCACCTGATGATCTGCATTCTGCTTACGCTCTGGGGTGGAGTTCTGAGTACTGGCACTGCCAAGGAAATGATAGGATTGTGCTTGTGCACTCATTTTCAGGTTGTCAGAGAAATTTGGCAACAAGAGCTCACACCAGCAGCAATGGCTGTTTAATTTTGCTGTCTGCTGGACATCGCCTTCCAAAGGTAGGGAATTGAAGCCACCTTGGGAGATGGTGTATGCACCTACTGAGGTTTGTACAGTACCTCACTTACTCTACAGAAATGCCTACGACAGACCTTTTTGCATTTAATCTAGGATCCATAATGAAATAGTGAGTCTCCATGGATACAGGATGATATGAGATTGGCCAGATTCACTTGAACTGTCTGCTGAATGTAAAATGTGAAGTTTATTGGTGGATT
Organism: Mobula birostris; assembly: GCF_030028105.1. Taxonomy (NCBI): domain Eukaryota; kingdom Metazoa; phylum Chordata; class Chondrichthyes; order Myliobatiformes; family Myliobatidae; genus Mobula; species Mobula birostris. The sequence goes on from NC_092402.1 coordinate 68,466,283, forward strand.
TATAAGTCAGTTTTTGAAGAGCCTTAAACTTCCAGAAGATTTGTTTAGTACTCAGTTTGACAGTGTGTTGCTAGATGTTTTCCCCTTTCCCTCCCATGTGTTTTCATGCACATTTAACTGAGTGAATGGAGTTTTGGCAATTTGAGAGGATTATCTGAATTTATATTTTATTTTCCCCTCTCGCCGGGCTTCTCTTATTGAGTGACCTACTATCAGGTCTCTTTTTATTGATGGTGATGAGCTTTCCAGGCTGCTTGTGGGACTGGGGTGGTTGTGGTAAGGAAAGAAGGAAGAATCCCTTCCTCTGCAGTTTTTCTCTTGCCGGTGCTAATTCAGTCATCAGTAGCTTAAGCCTTGTAGCACCCCACATCAGGCTATTTTGGCTGCATCACTTGTGATTTAGTCTACTTTGAAGTGCTGTTTTAAAGTTCATGGCTTTGTAATATTTAGTGATGTTCAAAACTATTTCAATCAACCACACACAAAAACCGAGCAAGTACAGATGTTGTACATTAAAACCCAAGTCTTGGCATTCACAGAATTGTTGTGCGCAGTGAGGAAAGGAATATTAATAAATGTTCAAGCTTTACGGCTTATTTTAGTCATAAATAGAAGCCTTTTCTTAACTTTGGCGGAAAAAAAACAATTAAATATTGTTCACTGTTATTTTCACTATTATTATTATTGTCCCTACGTGACTCCCTTGTCCATTCGTCCCCCCCCCATCCCTCCCCACTGATCTCCCTCCTGGCACTTATCCTTGTAAGCGGAACAAGTGCTACACATGCCCTTACACTTCCTCCCTTACCACCATTCAGGGCCCCAGACAGTCCTTCCAGGTGAGGCGACACCTCACCTGTGAGTCGGCTGGGGTGATATACTGCGTCCGGTTCTCCTGATGTGGCCTTCTATATATTGGCGAGAGCTGATGCAGACTGGGAGATCATTTTGCTGAACACCTACGTTCTGTCCGCCAGAGAAAGCAGGATCTCCCAGTGTCCACACATTTTAATTCCACATCCCATTCCCATTCTGATATGTCTATCCACGGCCTCCTCTACTGTAAAGATGAAGCCACACTCAGGTTGGAGGAACAACACCTTATATTCCGTCTGCGTAGCCTCCAACCTGATGGCATGAACATTGACTTCTCAAACTTCTGCTAATGCCCCACCTCCCCCTCGTACCCCGTCCATTATTTATTTATTTATATACACACATTCTTTCTCTCTCTCTCTCTCCTTTTTCTCCCTCTGTCCCTCTGACTATACCCCTTGCCCATCCTCTGGGGGTTTCCCCCCTCCCCCTTTTCCTTCTCCCTGGACCTCCTGTCCCATGATCCTCTCATGTCCCTTTTGCCAATCACCTGTCCAGCTCTTGGCTCCATCCCTCCCCCTCCTGTCTTCTCCTATCATTTTGGATCTCCTCCTCCCCCTCCCACTTTCAAATCTCTTACTATCTCTTCTTTCAGTGAGTCCTGACGAAGGGTCTCGGCCCAAAACGTCGACTGCACCTCTTCCTAGAGATGCTGCCTGGCCTGCTGCGTTCACCAGCAACTTTGATGTGTGTTGCTTGAATTTCCAGCATCTGCAGAATTCCTCGTGTTTGCATGTTTTCACTCCTTGTTCACAAAGTTGTAGAGTAGTAATCTGGAATGGATGCACTTCTCTTTAATATCCAGATATCCACTCCAGTAACATGGGCTAAATGTAGAATTTTTAGAACATCTCTGAGTAAGCTCAATTATTCCAGTAGAAACCACATTGAACCTGAGTTTTTTAATGCCACACAGAACAGCATCTGGATAAGTATAGCTCCTGCAAGGACTCGACACAAAGCTCATGATCTCTTTACAAATAGATTGCAATCTAATTTTTCATGATAAATCCACAAGTGTGAAAAAGAGGGAATAAGGAAATTCTCTGCTGGGGTGTGTGTAGGCATTGAATGCTGATGATTAGCTTAAGCGTAAATCTATGAGCCTGTGGTATTTTTATATGAAGTAAATATGTGACGTGATATGCAAACTAAACTATTGGTAGATGGGTATATATTTCAGCTTTAAAATTTGCATGAGAAATTGCATCTTGACCAGATCTCCACTCTAAGGTAAGGGATGTTTCTGCTGGGGATTAAAGTATGCTTTTGTCATTTTTCTAGTATCAGCATCAAGATGTTAAAGGAGTAACAGCTTACTCAGGAAAATGTCCTCTTTCACCCCCAAAGCCAAACTTAAAAGACCACCCTTACCACTGTAACCATTCTTTCTTATTGTTCCTTATTTACAATGAACTTAGAGCAGCTTTATGCTGCAGATTCATACTTCAGGAATTGGCATGAGGTAACTTCAAATCCACTTTGCAGTTGCCAAAGAAGGTTTCACGCCTTCAGTTTGAGCTGCATTCACCTGCTTTTGGGTTGAAGCAAAGTGTGCTTTGCCAATGCATTATTGATTTCTCCATACTGAGATATGGGAGTAATTTCTCCTCTTAATTGCTCAGATTTCAATCTTTGAATTGGCAGAAATTCTGTTAACTGGAGCAACTAGGCCAGCCTTCCTATTCTTTGTCACTTTCTTTCACACCACCAATGGAAGACTCTTGCATTGTTCCCTTTTTCAGATCCATAAAACGCAAGAAATTTGATGATGAGCTAGTTGAAAGCAGCCTGGCTAAATCTTCTACTCGGGCAAAAGGCCCAACAGGGATGGAACCTGCACGATACTCCAGCAGTGAACCACCATCCAATGAAAAGAAAAAAGTATGTATTAAATATAAATGCAAAAAAGTACAAAATGCTGGAAACACACTGCAGGTCTGTTGAGATATGGAAACATAAAAAATGAAAGTTCAACTTCTAATCATAAACTTCTTGTTGGGCTTGCTTATTTATGATGGCTCTGGCATGCATTTCTGCTTTCACTGGTTTTTGGTTCTTATTTCAGACATTCATCTCATGTTTATTATCTTTTTTAAAACCCTTGGTTCAATAGAAGCTGCTGTTGGGGAAATATTTTCTAACTTTAGTGAGTGCTTATTCATATTTGGTTAAGTAACACAAAGTTTTGCTTTCCACTAAGAATTTCTGTAGAGCTGCTTTATCCCCTGTGCATTGACAATATCCTGAAAAGTGCTGATTCTACATCTGTTACCCGGCAGTGGAGTTGGAGAGTACAAAGGTGCAAAAGGATTTGAAACTGTCACCAATGTCTGAACTTCACATCGTTTTGATCCTTCAGTCATGCTATAGCCTCACTCAATTTTCAAGCTGTGCATTGCAGGTTCAGACCATGTTTCCTCGAGCTCGCTACTTGTATAAGTAGTTAAGTGTTAGCTAATGAATTAAAGGAAGCGGTCACTGAAATCAATGCTGGATTCTCAAGCAGTGAAATAATGCAGTAGCTTCCTTCTTGTAATTGCAAAGTCCAGGTATGTTGGGATTGTCATGCAGCACAGAAATGGCCCCTTTGGCTCACCCAGTTAATGACCCATTTACACTAATCCTTTGATAATCCCATTTTATTCTCCCCTCATTCCCATTAACTCGCAAAATTCTACAACTCACCTGCACATGAGAAGTAATTTATAGTGATTAATTAATCACCAACCAGAACATCTTTGGGATGGGAGGAAACCAGAGCACTTGGGAAACTCATGTCATCACATTGAGAATGTGTATTTGTAGTTGGTAACAACAGTTCATTCAGCACATGAAAGACAAAAGTTACTTAATATATAGTTCTACCCATTTACCAGAATCAATGTTACAGAATGGGGGGGATAAAAGAGGATTAAGATTTGGGTAGTATCACTGAGCCAGCTATTGCCTTTAATAAGTTGTATAACTAACCTGCTTTTATGCTGTCAGGTTATGTAATTATACATAATTATTTATTCAGAGGTTATGCTGACAAAGTGACCTTTGTGCAGGGCAAAACACCTCACTGTTTTTTAATCTGCTGTTTGGGTAGTTAAACCTATTGGTAGGCTGTTCTTCTAAAAGTCTAATGTTCCAGTTGTAATTCTATCACTTTTCCAGATGCTGACTGACCCTCTGGACATTTGTTTCCTTTTATTTCATACTTCTGTCCAATTGACACACAAACAAAATTCTAGAAATCTGTTTTTTTAAAAAAAACAAGATGCTGGGAGTACTCAGCAGGTCAGATTTTGTTAACGATTTGGGTCAATGACCTTCCATCATGAAGGTTAGTTGCCTTGAAACATCAATTGTTCCACTAACTCTCACAGATGGTACCTAACCTGCTGAGTATTTTCTGTTTTTATTTTTTGTCACTGAGATTTCTTCCACTATAATGTATGTGTGTTTTGCCCAGTGGATGAAACATGTAATCTAATATGGTTTGTATGTATTGAAACAGATTGTTTGAGCACTGGTTTAGTTGGAGAAATATCTCACTTGGACATGTGGGATATATCCATCAAGAGAATGGTGGATTCTGTTTAATACAGCATTTAATACCGTTCTGCATATATTTTTTAATCAGTTATCAAAATCCACCACAGTGCCATTAGCTCCCAGCAGTATCGTCAAACGGCTAAAGAAAAGCAAGCAGCCCCTTCAGGTCACGAAAGATCTTGGACGATGGAAGCCAACAGATGACTTGTTGTTAATAAATGCTGTTTTGCAGGTAAAATAGCAGAGATGGAAACAAATTCTAGTTTAACAAATATCAAAGTAATCACACACATAACAAAAGCTGTAATTAATGCAATAAGATAACAAACTTAATCAGCTTTGTCTCCAACCTTCTTTGTTTTAGAACAATACATGATGTCTGTGCAAACCACGATGTGAATTTTACTAATCCCTTCTGGCTGCACGTGATTTATATCCCTCCGTTCTCTGCCTGTTTATATGCCTGACTAAATGCCTCTCATGTCTCTGCATGTTCCATCACAACAAACACTGTGTCAGAAGTGTGTCCAGAATAAAGTTTTGCATAGAGACACAAGAGACCACAGATGTTGGAATCTGGAACAAGGTGCTGGTGAATGGAAATGGACAGTTAACATTTTGAGTTGAGATGAAGGGTCTCTATCGAAAGTTCAACTGTACATTTCTCTCCATAGATACTGCCTGACCCACTGAGTTTCTTCAGCTAATAGTTTGTGGATTTCATTGATTGAGTGCTGTTGAAGCACCCTATTCTTGTCACTAGGTGGTGCCAGAGTGTTAGTTTCAGTTTTAGAGAAGCACTAGTGAACTGAGAAGAAGGGGAATAGGAAATGTAGACATAGGAAGACATTTAATTGTATGTATGTTTTGTTATGCTGTTAAATGAAACTAACAGTAGTTTCATGAACTCTGCCTAGGAACATCATGGAAGCATTGTTGCCCCAAGGACTGCAATGGTTCAACGTGATGGCTCATCACTACCTCCTAGAAAGCAATTAGGGATAGGCAATAAATGCAGGCTGTGCCAGCAACACCTTCCCTTAGGTTATTTAAAAAACTAACAGAAGTGCACGATTGGCTAGGTGGCAGAATTTCCTTTCCTAAGTACAACGGTGAACCTGATGAGCTTTAATAATTATCAGACTTTTCACGGTGTACCTCATTGAAAGATCAGCTTTCATTCGAGATTATTCACTATTCCCATTTTCCAACTACATAGATGGGATGTGAATTGTTTTCTCTGGAGCTTTAGTCCCATCATTCCCTTACTTTACTTTATACTTCATTGTCGCCAAACAATTGATACTAGAACGTACAATCATCACAGCGATATTTGATTCTGCGCTTCTCACTCCCTGGAGTACAAATTGATAGTAAATATTTAAAATTTAAATCATAAATCATAAATGAAAAATGGAAAGTAAGGTAGTGCAAAAAATCCGAGAGGCAGGTCCGGATATTTGGAGGGTACGGCCCAGATCCGGGTCAGGATCTGTTCAGCAGTCTTATCACAGTTGGAAAGAAGCTGTTCCCAAATCTGGCCATACGAGTCTTTAAGCTCCTGAGCCTTCTCCCGGAGGGAAGAGGGACGAAAAGTGTGTTGGCTGGGTGGGTCGTATCATTGATTATCCTGGCAGTACTGCTCCAACAGCGTGCAGTGTAAAGTGAGTCCAAGGACGGAAGATAGGTTTGTGTAATGTGCTGGGCTGGGCTGTGTTCATAATCTTCTGCAGCTTCTTCCGGTGTTGGACAGGACAACTTCCATACCTTAGTGGATATACGCTCAGTGGCCACTTTATTAAATACTTCCTGTACCTAATAAAGTGGCCACTGAGTGTATGTTCATGGTCTTCTGCAGCTGTAGCCTGTCCACTTCAAGGTTCGACGTGTTGTGTGTTCAGAGATGCTCTTCTTGCACACCACTGTCGTAACGCCTGGTTATTTGAGTTACTATAGCCTTCCTGTCAGCTTGAACCAGTCTGGTCATTTTCCTGTGACCTCTCTCATTAACAAGGTGTTTTTGCCCATAGAACTGCCACTCAGTGGATGTTTCTTTTTCCTGCACCATTCTCTGCAAACTCTAGAGACTTGTGCGTGAAAACCCCAGGAGACCAGCAGTTTCTGAGGTACTCAAACCACCTCATCTGGCACCAACAGTCATTTCACAGTCAAAGTCACTTAGATCACATCTCTTTCTCAGTCTGATGTTTGGTCTGAACAACAACTGAAACTCTTGACCTGCTTGCTTTTGAAACTGCATGCTTTTATGCATTGAATTGCGGCCACATGATTGGATGATTGGATACTTACATTAATGAGCCGGTGTACCTAATAAAGTGGCTGCTGAGTGTACAAATAATGTTGACCACCTGTCCAGTGGTATCAGCACATTAACTTTTATAGTTAATATTATTGCCCTCTTTGAGGGTCTGATGTTACATTTTTGATTTGTAGACTAACGACTTGACTGCCGTGCACCTTGGTGTGAAGTTCAGCTGTCACTTCACATTACGGGAGATTCAGGAGCGGTGGTACGCGCTGCTGTATGATCCTGTTATATCGAAGTAAGTGAAATTACTCCAAATATGTTGAGCAGTGAGGCTCGGAATTTTCTTGGTTTTAATTTTTGCTTCCAGAGTTTCTTCTGGGTTTCGTTTGTATTAAGAAAAATTGTGCATATACAGTTGTTATAAAATCTTTCATCAAGGGAAGCAACACCTCCTGTCTCAATAAATCACAACTAAATTGGTCATCATAATGCACACATTCAGAAATTCTGTGTTTTAAAATTTACCATTGTTCTTCAGATCATCGTTATAATACTACCAACTAGCATATCCAATAAATAAGCAGCGTTTGTCAATAGTTTATGTGCTTTCTTAAAGTGAAAGAACAAATGTTGATGAACAGAACAATCAGAATAATTGAACAATAAAAGAAACAAGAAAAGTAGTGGAATGCATTCTTATAATTATGGCTAGAATCCTTCAGGTTTAACCATTTTACATGTTTAAAAGTACCGAAAGCCGTACTTGGGGAAAAATTTATTGGTGAAAGAAAGTAAACTCAGCTATATGTCTGTCTTATTATGGCAAATGTTGAGCCTTGGCAAAAAATATGTAATTTATTATAAGTGACACATAGCTGAGTTTGCTTTCTTTCACCAAAACATGAGGTGCTGGGTGTCTATCTCGGAACAAGGCTCACCATTCTCTGCTTTAAATTCAGGTCAACTCATTGAGCATGAGAGTGAACTTTTCCTGAATGAAATGCTAATTCATTCTGAAGTTGTGGCAGTCTGTTGAGGTGGGCTTGGACAGGTTCCTGTATCACCTCCCTGATGGTAGTAATGCAGCTTTTATTCAATCCTGTGTATTGGAGCCTTCAAGCAACACACATAAAAGTTGCTGGTGAATGCAGCAGGCCAGGCAGCATCTCTAGGAAGAGGTACAGTCGACGTTTTGGGCCGAGACCCTTCGTCAGGACTAACTGAAAGAAGAGCTAGTAAGAGATTTGAGAGGGGGAGGGGAGATCCAAAATGATAGGAGAAGACACGAGGGGGAGGGATGGAGCCAAGAGCCGGACAGGTGATTGGCAAAAGGGATACGAGAGGATCATGGGACAGGAGGCCTAGGGAGCAAGAAAAGGGGGAGGGGGGAAAAGCCCAGAGAATGGGCAATAACGGATGGGGTACGAGGGGGAGGTGGGGCATTAACAGAAGTTAGAGAAGTCAATGTTCATTCCCCACCAATCGTGTGTTGCTTGAAATTCCAGCATCTGCAGATTTCCTCATGTTTGCGTATTGGAACCTTCAAACATGTTTACCCTATCAATTGCTCTGGCCATAAATTCAGATTTAGAGATGAGAGACCAGTACTTAAACCACCATTATCTCATTTAAAGTTTGTTTTTATTCTTCTGCCTTCTTAAGTCCAGGTGTTTTCTTCCTTCTCTCTTGGTGCCAAACAATTTTTGTGATAAAGCAAGTTGCTGACTTGTATTCAGCTTCCAGTTAATACTGGTGGAAGGTTTTAGTGAGTTGGCAAGAATGTGTAAGAGAAATTAAAAAGGGAAGATCTTAAACCCAAATCCAGACACCACCTCTGTGATACATCAGTCTCCTTTATCACCTCATAATAACTTGCATTTAAATTATTATCTGCTTCTGGTATCATTGTAATTTAAAATCATTATGCTTGTGAAAGGCAATGAATGATTGTTATCTGCATTTATTAGAGCAAATGGTGAATCAAGCAGTAATTTTTAGTTATGTTTTCTGTACCACAAGTTATTATTTCATTACAGGTGCAATCAATTTTGTATTTTTGTTTGTTGAAATTTCTATTTTTTAATGTGAAGGCAACAAAAGATCACTATACTACAAGTATTTGTAATGTGGCTAGGAGAGATCAAGGTTGTTTTATGATCGTAGGCTTTAGATGTGTATAATTGCTTGAGCTTTGCTCAATGTCAGCTTATCTTCTAGATTTCGCAAACTACCTCTTTAACCATATAACAATTACAGCACGGAAACAGGCCATCTCGGCCCTTCTAGTCGGTGCAGAACTCTTACTCTCCCACCGACCTGCACTCACCCCATAACCCTCCATTCCTTTCCTGTCCATATAGCTATCCAATTTTACTTTAAATGACAACATCGAACATGCCTCAACCAGTTCTACTGGAAGCTCGTTCCACACAGCTACCACTCTCTGAGTAAAGAAGTTCCCCCTCATGTTACCCCTAAACTTTTGCCCCCTAACTCTCAACTCATGTTCTCTTGTTTGAATCTCCCCTACTCTCAATGGAAAAAGCCTATCCACGTCAACTCTATCTATCCCCCTCATAATTTTAAATACCTCTATCAAGTCTCCCCTCAACCTTCTACGTTCCAAAGAATAGTGCGCATGCGCCGGTCGTGTATGCAGCCTGGTACAGCCGTTCCGATCTATTCTTACTTTCTTCTTCTTACTTTTTAATTTACGTTATTTTTTGTATTTTTTTTTCTCACGGTAACACGTCGCAGCTGCACCCTCTCTAACATGCTGGTAGAGAGAGTTTTATTTGGGTTTTCTTTAGTGCTGGAAATGGTTACATCCCGACACACGGGACAGAAGCAAGGTCGCATTGTGTATTCCACGGACCAGCAAGTACCAACTGGCTTAGTGAACAGAGCGGCGGACACCCCTGCTGAAATCCGGAGGAAAACACACAGGGGGATCACAAAGCCGAGGAAAGAGGACCGGGTCAAGACAACAGAAACTTTTGGAGAAGAGGAGTTCAGTGGGTAATACCGTTCCGGCTGACCGGAAGCGCACGGAGAGTGGTAAGCGTAAAGGAGTTGGGTGCTTACTGTTCTGGCTAACAACGGATGGTGCAATCCAAGGTATATTACGATCGAGGAACGTGTTTGCAGACTGGATATTGAACTTTTTACTGTTGGACTTCGGCCACATTCCACCGTGATGCAACACTTGGCGGCACGGGAGGTCGTTCCTGCTTGTGGCCTTCAAACGTGCAGGAGTCTGTGGTGGCCAGTGCGATCATGTTTGCTGTTGTGTGCTGGGGCTGCAGGCTGAGGGTAGCAGACACCAACAGAATCAACAAACTCATTCGTAAGGCCAGTGATGTTGTGGGGATGGAACTGGACTCTCTCATGGTGGTGTCTGAAAAGAGGATGCTGTCCAAGTTGCATGCCATCTTGGTCAATGTCTCCCATCCACTACATAATGTACTGAGTGGGCACAGGAGTACATTCAGCCAGAGACTCATTCCACCGAGATGCAGCACAGAGCGTCATAGGAAGTCATTCCTGCCTGTGGCCATCAAACTTTACAACTCCTCCCTTGGAGGGTCAGACACCCTGAGTCGATAGGCTGGTCCTGGACTTATTTCATAATTTACTGGCATAATTTACATATTACTATTTAACTATGGTTCTATTATTATTTATGGTGCAACTGTAACGAAAACCGATTTCCCTGGGGATCAATAAAGTATGACTATGAATAAAGACCCAACTTGTTCAACCTTTCTCTGTAACTTAGGAGATGAAACCCAGGTAACATTCTAGGTAAATCTTCTCTGTACTCTCTCTATTTTGTTGACACCTTTCCTATAATTCGGTGACCAGAACTGTACACAATACTCCAAATTTAGCCTTACCAATGCCTTGTACAATTTTAACGTTACATCCCAACTCCTATACTCAATGCTCTGATTTATAAAGGCCAGCATACCAAAAGCTTTCTTCACCACCCTATCCACATGAGATTCCACCTTCAGGGAACTATGCACCATTATTCCTAAATCTCTCTGTTCTACTGCATTCTTCAGTGCCCTACCATTTACCATGTATGTCCTATTTTGATTAGTCCTACCTCTTTAACCCTCCCGCTCTATCATTTGACTTTGTAATTGAAAGATCATGCAAACCTATTTGTCTTAATATTCTTTCAGACTGGCTTGTCAGGCAATGAGGCAGCTTCATCCTGAAGCAATTGCAGCAATTCAGGCCAAAGCTCTCTACAGCAAGGCAGAGGAGCAACAGTTGGCGAAGATTGGATCGGTAATCCTTACAAGATTTTCCAGAAGTCTGATTTACTTTACTTTTTCAACTGGGGGTGGGTGGGGGGGGGACAGGAGAGGAAAATAGTAGCGCCAGTCCAAGGGTGAAGTGGATATTGTGTACAACAAATTCATACAATAAAGAGCGTGCCACAAACACATGAAGCAGTTCTGGTTCTGTTCCAGTTCTGCTGAATTAGTTATGTACAATAATTACAGTTGTGAGGCCCTGTATGATGCTGTACCATACCAATGAAGTTTTCTTAATTACTCTACAGTTATAGCTGTAGGATGTACCTGAGATCAGTGCTTAATTTATAATGCCTTCTTTGATGCTGATGATGTGGGATAGCCTGATATTTCATCCCTCATGTGAAGAATAGTGGAGAATTGCAAGTATGGTTCTACTGAGCAATTTTTTATCTCCAGAAGGCTGGGGGCAGAGAAAGAAGATGTATTTTTTTCTTTTTTTTCTGTTTTGTATTTTCTTATCTGTATTAAATACAAATGAATGTTGTAATAAAACATTTAAACAAATCCTAACCACTTAAATAGACTTGAATTGGCTTCTATATCATGCATGTTGCTTCAGATGGTGAATGTCTGTCTATTAGGGCAAAACTTCTGGTATTGTAATATTATTTACCTTTCCTTTTTTTATGTTTGGCCCACAGACCAGTCAACCTATACTGGATACTTTTCAGGAGTTGCTAAACAAACACCCAAATGTTTTCTATCAGTCACGAACTGCCAAATCCTTGCAAGTTCACTGGCAACTGATGAAACAGTACTACCTCTTAGAAGATCAAACAGGTAAAAGCATGTTGGCAATGTGGTTGTTGAATGAGAATAGCCATTAATCTGTAGCTTTCTGTATACCCTTAAATGTTGAGCTGTGAAGAGGATACAAATTGTTAAGAGTTGCATTTGGGCTAGATCAGTGGAACTGAACCAGGTCAACCAACTCACCTGATTGCCCTAGCTGTCACTAACAGAATCAGGCTTGGCTCTGATCAGTGTAGACTCTGAATTGGGGTCGCCAGTGCTCTGATCTAAAGGAGATACAGATGTTGCTCCCTTTTTAATCTACAGGCACATTATTTTTGGCTACTATAGCCTTGTGCTCTGAAATATTTGCCTAAACCTTTTTTACCTGCTTCTCTTGCTTAAAACCTACGATCACACCTTTGTCAATTCCTCTGTCTTCCTTAATATCTATATTGCATTTCCAAAGTAGTTCTAGACATTACAATTCACTAACTGCATTAAGTAAATGTAACTTCATGCTGCTGCTGTTTATTGTACAGTTGGATGACTTTATTGCTCTCTTGACTGATCTTTACTATTTCTCTAGTCCAACCATTACCTAAAGGAGATCAAGTTCTGAATTTCTCTGATGCTGAAGATATGATAGATGACAGCAAGCTCAAGTAAGGGTTTAAATGTTTGCATGATATGATGTCTATTTCTCTACTACTTATTTTTTACTAAATCTTCCCCTTTGCTTTTTGGAGAAATGAAGTATCACTGTGGTAAAATATTAGCCTTGCACTTGTAGGACCTAATTTTGAACCCAGCACAATCTGATAAAATGAAGTTATAATTTGCTTGTGTGATGATCAGTGTTTCATTGTGGTGTTGAAAAGTAAAAATACTGCTGATATTGGAAATCTGAAACTGTTGAATTTAGTGTTAAGTTCCAAGTGCTGTAGGATGCTGCATTGACGATGAGATACAAATCCTTAAGCTTATGTTGGAACAGTGTAAGCTCGAGGAACAGCATTTCATCTTCCAACTTGGCACACAGCCTTCAAGGCTCAATGGAATATATATATAGGATTTGTTTGTTTGTTTAGCAATACAGTGCAGAGTAGGCCATTTTGGTCCTTCGAGCCACGCTGCCCCAGCAACCCCGATTAACCCTCACCTAATCATAGGACAATTTACAATGACCAATTAACCTACCTGAGTGTGTCTTTGGACCGTGGGAGGAAACCGGAACACCCAGGGGAAACCCATGCATCCGCAGGGTGGACACACAGATTCCTTAGAGACTGCGCTGGAATTGAACTCTGAACTCTGACACCCCAAATTGTAATAGTGTTGTGCTAACCGCTATGTTACTGTGGCACCTAATGATGAGCTCAACAACTTCAGATGACCATCCTGTCCAGTTTGTATTAGAACTAGCCAATTCTAATGAAAGACTATCAACCTGTAACATTAACTTAGTTATTCTAGGTTGGACTACAGTATTAATGGATTTGTGGCTAAATTTGCCGATGATACAAAGATAGGTGGAGGAACGGGTAGTGTTGAGGAAACAGAAAGCCTGCAGAGAGACTGAGATAGTTTAGGGGAATGGGCAAAGAAATGACAAATGAAATACAATGTTGGAAAGTGTATGGTCATGCACTTTGGTGGAAGAAATAAATGGGCAGACTATTATTTAGATGGGGAGAGAATTCAAACTGCAGAGATGCAAAGGGACTTGGGAATCCTTGTGCAAAATACCCTAGAGGTTAACCTCCAGGTTGAGTCAGTGGCGAAGAAGACGAATGCAATTTTGGCATTCATTTCTAGAGGTATAGAATATAAGAGCAGGAATGTGATATTGAGGCTCTATAAGGCACTCGTGAGACCACACTTGGAGTATTGTGTGAAGTTTTGGGCTCCTTATTTTAGAAAGGATATACTGACATTGGAGAGGGTTCAGAGAAGATTCATGAGAATGATTCCAGGAATGAAAGGGTTACCGTTTGAGGAACGTCTGACAGCTCTTGAGCTGTATTCCCTGGCGTTCAGGATGGGGGGGGGGGGTATCTCATAGAAACATTCCGAATGTTAAAAGGCCTGAACAGATTAGATATGGCAAAGTTATTTTCCATGGTAGAGAAGTCTAGGACAAGAGGGCATGACTTCAGGATTGAAGGATGTCCTTTTAGAACTGAGATGCGGAGAAGTTACTTTAGTCAAAGGGTGGTAAATCTGTGGAATTTGTTGCCATGAGCGGTTGTGGAGGCCAAGTCATTGGGTGCATTTAAGGCAGAGATAGATAGATTCTTAATTAGCCAGGGCATCAAAGGGTATGGGGTGAAAGCAGGGGAGTGGGGATGAGTGGAAGAATTGGATCAGCCCATGATTGAATGGTGGAGCAGACTCGATGGGCCAAATGGCCTACTTCTCCTATATCTTATGGTCTTATTCTCACTCTAAAGGATGCAGCCTGACCTTCTGAATATTTGCAGCATACTCTGTTTTTATTTCATTATGGCATGTTTTCTCTGAGATTAGGATGAAAGGCTGTTTATGAGACGGTGAAGAGATTTGCTGAACACCGTTGGCAGCTATCAATCTGTGGGTTGCATTCTGTTACATCAGTTCCCTCAAGCTTTACTCAGCATCTCTGGGGGGAGGAAAGCAGATTGAATGTTTCAGGTCAATGACATTTTATCGAAACAGATGCATAAACTGGTTTCTTATGACCTGGTGGTGAATGTGATTAGGATTCGGTAAATAAAAGACCAACTAAAGTCCACATTAGACAAATATTGTAAAATGTTGTATCTTTAAATTGGATGACTTAAATTGCATCATATTTCTTTTTGTAATGTCTTGTTTTTTTAACCACCCTGTGATTTTGATTTGGGTCTTGGGTAACATTAGTGAGGTAACTTAATATGAGCTAGAGCAAGCAAGATACTGCAGCTGCTGCCCTTGCATAACTGAAGGGGAAATCCACCAGTGTGCCTTTACCTGAATGTTGTGTGGTGATCTTTGCTGTACAGAACTCATTGCACAAAGGCATTGCTGAATGACTGGTAATCCTCTGCCACTAGATTGTGAAGAAGGTAATTGTCTTCATTGTCTTGCATTTGGATGTGATGCCTATGCTACTACACGTGAATGAGCATTTGACTGGGATGGGTACGCAAAGTACATCAATCTGCTTGTGAAATGTGCTTTTGGTCCAATAGAATGTTGGATGATGTTTTTTTTTCTCTCTCCTTTCCTAGGGAAGCAAGAGATGAGGTCCTGGAACATGGTTAGTTGCCACTCCTCAATTTGTGGTGACAGAATATTTGCTAACTTTAATTATGGAAACTCGGGATTTTTTTTTTGCTTGTTAGCTCATCCAATCTTAAGTTCCATTATTTAAAATAACATGCAAGTAATTTGTATTGCCCTGTGCACTTTATCTTTGTCATGAGGGTATTCACATAGTAGTCTAACGTTGTGATTATGCTACACATGCAGGTTATGTGGAACTGTGACAGTCTTTGCTGCCATGCTATTCCCAGCACTAGATTTGATAAGTTTAACTGGAGAGTACAATTGATGTTTAGCAGTAGGTATTTGACATTTATAGGAACTGTGTACAGTATAAGTCATTGCAATAGTATTTTACAGTGAGTATTTTTTTATATCTTTCATTTGTTAATGAAGGTGCCCAAAAGACACTTAATTAACTGATTTTGGAACATCCAAACTCCATCTTTTAAATCAGTATTTGATTTCTGGGTAGGGAATCAAAGTCTTGCTCCGTGGGGTACTGGTGCCGGGGAGGGTGAGGTGCACTGCACTGGAGGAAAGCTAGGAAGTCTTCCAAATTCTGCCTGGATGAAGAGGTTGAATCGTAATCAGGTTTACTATCACTGATATGTTGTGAAATGACATAAAACATAAGTTACAAAATAAATAAGTGCAAAAGACAAATAACAAGGTTGTGTTCATGGGTTCAGAAATCTGAATGGCAGAGAGGAAGAAGTTGTTCTTAAAACATTGGGTGTGTATCTTCAGGCTCCTCTACCTCCTCACTGATGGTAGTAATGAGAAGAAGGCATGTCCAGGGTGGTGACAGTCTTCTTGAGGTGTTGCATTTTGAAGGTGTTCTGGATGGTGGGGAGGGTTATGCCTGTGATGGAGCAGACTGAGTCTACAATCCTCTGTAGTCTTGTGCATTGGAGCCTCCATACCAGGCAGCGATGCAACCGGTCAAAATGTTCTCCATGATACATCTGTAGAAATTTGTAAGTGTTTGGTGACACCCCAAATCTCTTCAAACTCCTGGTGGTCATTTGTTACTTTGGTCAGTTTTATACTAAGATCTTGATGCATAATGTGGTTAAGATTTTCTGCACATGAAATGTCAACTGACATTTGTTTTAAATGATAATCCAGCATCATCATTATGTCCCATCTCCCCCCCCCGCATTGTGCACAAAATAAATCAGCAAATTTGTGTTCTGCCTCTGTTATAGTTAGTCACTATGGCCTTTTAAAAATTTTGTTTGTGTTTTTACTGCAGAACTCGCCCTAGCAGACCGACGCCAGAAACGAGAGATTCGACAGCTAGAACAAGAGCTTCCAAAGTGGCAGGTTCTAGTTGACAGTGTCACAGGTAAGGGAACAGGCAATGATTAAACGGTGTCCTTAGTTAATGTTCCAGGTTGGAGACCCCTCATCAGTGTTCTGATGAAGTTCTCAGACCTGAAATATGAACTCTTTTCCTACTCTTCCACAAATGTTTCCTGACAGCTGAGGTATCCCTACGTTCGTTTCAAAATTTCCTGAACAGCGTCCCATTGGAACTAGATGTTTTTGGAATATATTGCAGGCTACAGTAAAGCCTTAGTGACTGCATTAGTGTCTAAATTTGAGGCGTAATTGTTCCATTAAAAAAATCACATTGAAATGAAGGATTTAAGTTAAAGTTAAAATTGACATTTCAATATTTATGACTGACATATTTTGGTTTCAGAATTTTATTCTCACCACAAAACTTAGTGTTCTGGAGTCCCACTACACAAACCAGTTTGTTGCTACATTTAAAAATGCCTCAGTAGATTTGGCACAAAGAAGTAGCATTCAAACTGTTCCAATGAATGGGAGAATACCAATATGCACCCATGATTTCTCCTGCCCAGTGACTGACTGATTAGAATTGTATAAATGTTGCTGTGTAGAAAGTTGGTGGTGGTCACTGCCTTGACTTCCTAACTTCGGGATTGGTGTGCTGCTACTGAGATTTGTTAATCAGCGCTAAAGCAGTAGCTGTATTGCAGCATATAATAACTCTGTTACTCATTTTGGATGGTTATAGAAATGCTCTTGCAAACTTGGGCATCTGTGGTGGTCATCCCAATTCCCCAATGTCCTGCCTCCTTCTCATTGGTCACCATTAGTCACCTCAAAAGTCAGATTTATGTAATTTGCTTATAGTTTAATAATATTGTAACAAACTGTGATTATACAATGTGTAGCCCTAAGCAACTGTTATATAAAAGCTTCAATTTGCATATATTTCAAAATATTGTATAAGAAAAAAATACAATTATAACAGCTGAAATCTCTAAAACTTTAAGATTTTTTGAAGTTAAAAATTTTAAGTTCCAGGACTTACCAGGGACTGACAGAAAACAGTTTTTTGAAGAAGTATTCTCAATAAATAGAGAGTAGCTGAAAATGGTAATTTTTTCTGTGCGTTTCCAGATCCAGTTTATAGTTGAAATAAGTTGGAGCTTTAAAAGGGTTTGCAGGTCCCAAAATCCTCCTGCTGACTGTATGAAATTCACCTCTTTGAATTTGACTTGTCTGCACAATCATCACATTTCTTGGTTGAGTAACTGTTGGGAAAAGTAGTCTGGTTTCCATCAGTCTGAGAATGACAAATTGAAATGTAGTTTTCAAAATAATAAGCTTCAGTAATTCTAATTATGTGGGTTATAAGACCATTTTATGATAAAATATCAGTCTTCCATACTTGATGTTTGATAATAAAAAATCAATGCCCCATTTCTTGTTTACAAATAATGATGATTAAAAATAATTGATTCTGTCTCGAAATAAGATTCTTACATTTTTCACTGAGACTGTTTTTTGTTAGGGATATTAAGAGATTATGCAATGTGTTTCATAAAGGTGATGGTCACTACTAAGATGAGCTAATTTACAAGGTGATCTGATTTGGTTTCTTAAGGTATCAGCTCTCCTGATTTTGATAACCAGACACTGGCTGTTTTACGAGGAAGAATGGTCCGATACCTGATGAGGTCCCGAGAGGTATGAAACTTAGATGTAGGATGTTTGGAATTGGGGTACTATTGTCACGTGTACTGAGGTACAGTGAAAAGCTTGTCTTGTTCATACAGATCGATTCATTACACAGTGCACCGAGGTAGTACAAGGTAAAACAATAAAACATAATGCAAAATAAAGTGCAGCATCTACAGAGAAAGTGCAGGTAGGCAATAAGGTGCAAGGTCGTAACAAGGTAGATTGTGATGTCAAGAGTCCATTTTGTTCTACTAGGGAACCATTCAATAGTCTTATAACAGTAGAGTAAAACGGTGGTATGTGCTTTCACACTTTTGTATCCTCTTCCTGATGAGAGAGGGGAGAAGAGGATTGTCCAGGTGGGTGGGGTCTTCGATTATGTGACTGCTTTACTGAAGCAACGCCAAGTATAGACATACTCCATGGAGAGGAGGTTGGTTGGCATGGTGTGCTGAGCTGTGTCCACAACTCTGCAGTTTCTTGTGGTCACATGCAGAGCAGTTGCCATACCAAGCTGTAATGCAGAATGCTTTCTGTGGTGCATTGACAAAAATTGGTAAGTATTGATGTGGTCATGCCAAATTTTTTTTAGCCTCCTAGAGTTAGTAGAGGTGTTGGTGAGCTTTCTTGGCAGTGGGGTCTATGTGGTTAGACTAGGGCAGGCTATTAGTGACGTCCACTCCTAGGAACTTATAGTTTTCAATCCTCTCAACCTCAGTTCCAATTATGCAGTGCCCAGCAGGTCATTTAGAGGCCCATGGAAGTAGGTTTAATGAGGCACAACTTTTTGTTAGGTTTTCCATCAGAACTGTGTCATATATCAGGGTATCCACGTCTCCAATGAAGATTTTGAAATTTATGTCAGTGGATAGCAGATGTGAAATTTTTAAGCAAATAGTAACAGAAAGGTTTGTACGTCCACAAAGCCTTTAATAAAATAGGAATGCATGTAGACTTGATGGTCACTTTTTGAGCAATAGGATTCAAATTTGGATATTGTTGTGCTGAAATCTGAGCCTACAACCTGGTTGCTAAATCAGTACTAATCCTGAATTGTGAGCAAGAACATAAAGAAATCTACAGAGGAGAAAATCATGTGCTGAAACTTTGTTAAAAGGCAACTTCTCTTAAAGCTGGTGGTTTCAAAATGGACCATATTTAAATGTATACATATGACATGGCAAAATTACTCCACATCCTACCCCCACCTTAATAAATACATCTCCCTTCTCTTCCTCAAACTAGATCACATTGGGTAGAGCCACAAAAGATAACCAGATTGATGTGGACCTTTCTCTAGAAGGACCAGCATGGAAAATTTCCAGAAGGCAAGGTAACAAGTTCATTTTTAATTTGTTCCTTCCTGTCTTGAGGTTGCTGGGCAACCATGGGAATTTGGGCAGTGGATGTGTATGTTACAAACAAACACTATATGTATGACCAGGCAGTCAGCTCTTGGTCAGAATTACCAGTCTGTTCCATTCTTCTTAACTCTGCTCATCGACTGGGAATAAGAAACAAAGTGGCCAAGAACTACAAATCAGTTGCTTGTATTTTATACTGATTAACATGATTGTCAGGCAGCAGAATAATCCTACCTTGCCTGATGGTCACACAGTCGAACGCCTGATACTGTGCACTTGATCATAACAGGAAGAGCAGTGCGGGTTTATAGAATCCTAGAACTAACAAAAGTTCATTCAATCCACTGTGCTTCCTTGTTGGAGGAGAGGTCCTCTTCCATGCCCTGTTTGCTTTTGCTTGTCCCTGTTTTCTAATTGATTTTTCCTTTTTTGAAACACAGCAGAATCCTGTGGTGAGAGAAAATGTGACTTATCACTGGACACTTGGGATTTTAACTTGCTCTTTAGATAAGATGGAAGAGTTACTGTTCTTCTATTACAGTTATCTGGATTTTGCAGGATAAGCTGTCCCAAAGTAATGTTTGAATTAGAAAAAGAAGCTACTGTATAAAGCCAACTGTAAAAGAGCAAACTGTATTTACAGAGAGGTTCCAATTAATACTGGAATGGTTTCCTCTTGTCTGTCCATTTGAGATGCAATTGCTTTTGAAAGGAATTAAATTTGTCTTAAAAGGTATAATAAAGCTGAAGAACAATGGTGATTTCTTCATTGCCAATGAAGGCCGACGTCCCATCTACATTGACGGTAGGCCGGTGCTGAGTGGAAATAAGTGGAAGCTGAACAACAATTCTGTTGTTGAAGTAAGTGTAATGTCAAAGATGAATTGAATCATGCACTTGTCAATCTTCATCTTATGAAGATTACATTACACTAATTTAGTATTTTTAAAAAAAAAAGGACATTCTGTAATTTCACTGAGCACGTTGACCACAAGTATATTTGAGCCAACATAAAGTGAAGCATTTGATGATGAGAAGGTAGTAAATGGATATGGAATAATCCGTAAGATATAGTTTACTTGAAGTTTTGAAAAGATTTGATGAAGTGTTGAGCGTTTTGGAACAGCAGAACTGTTTAGATAGTTTGTGAGCTTAATCGAAGACAAGGTGTTGGTAAGCAAAGAATGCTGTCTTGGAGTGGGGAGAGGTTTCTAGTGTCTGTTGCTGTTGGGATATGAAATGGTATAGAATCAAGTGTAGTAGATCAATTTACATGAATCTGTAACAGGTAATGGTTATAAAGGGGATAGGTTATCTTTAGAGATAAATTGAGCAATTGTGTTGATGGGGGATGGATTAAAATTTTTTAGCTAAAATAATGACAAGAAAGATGCATGAAATTAAGATTTTTTTTCTTCTTCTTTTGTAGATTGCTGGTCTTCGTTTTGTGTTTTTAATTAACCAGGATCTGATTGCACTGATCAGGGCTGAAGCTGCTAAGATGAACCAGCAGTGAGGGGGAGTTTCTTGTCTGAATAAACAGTGGCTAAAGTAATGATGAATGAACTCGTCACTGATTAGGATTTGTAAACTCTCTTATTTAGACTGTTTCATTTAATCGTACTGGGATTAACAACTCCAGACCAGAGCTGCGAGCTATTACTGATGTACATTTTCATTGGACGCTCAATGGAAAATACTGTTTTACCTTGTATTTGTTTGGCGGAATTAATAGTGGAACATTGAGGGAAGAGGAAGGATAGCACGAGGCTTCTTTTTTTGTAATTGCAGATGGCGCACCTGGAAAATGACTTCAGCTACAATCTTTGTTTTCCTAGAAATCTATCCCTGTTTTAACTTTCTATCTAAAATTTTTTATCATCATTTTCCAGACCACCATTCAATAGAATTAAGCTATGGAATACTGATAGTGTAATCTGAGCACATGCTCTTGCTTCAGTTTCCAACAATTGTTACATTTTTACCTTTTAAAAACAAAAGTTGTGGAAAACCTTCTATTTAAAAAAAGCTTTTCTGTTTTTGACAGCCCTTTTCATTTTAAAATGAGCGATGAAATAAATGTCAATCTATTAAAACCAGTGGCAATAATGGTGGTGTTTTCTTTTGGCAATAATACCCACACCATTCACAAATAAAATTAGTTTTGTTTTCTGAAGTCTGATTCATATTGGTGCATTTATCAACAGCAAGGTGGGATTTCATGGATAGCTGAGGAGACAATTTAAGCAGTAGAAATTAGTTTGCCCTTGAAGAGTCAGACTCAGGATGGCATGCTGATAACTAGATGGAGAAGATATGTGGGTTGGCTGGTTAATTGGCTACTGTAAGTTATCCCAAGCAGGACAATTGAGTGAGTTGTTGGACAGATGGGAGAGAACAGGTTATTGGGAAATAAATGGAATGAGATTGATGGGAAATTGCTTTGAGCTTTCCTTAGCTCAATGGGCCAAATTGCCACCTTCTCTGTCAGAAGCAAATATCAACACAATATTTGAAAATGTGAGGGAAACTTGCTGGTGGCTCTGGGTCACTTGACTGAGCATGACTGAGTTGTATGTTTCTTTTAAAGGGTTCCTGATCTGAGCAGTGAGATTAAAGTATGGGCAAGTGTATGTATATTTGATTGTTTATGATTAAAAATGAAAACTTTAACAAAACAGTTGTATGTAAAAGCATTATTAATGTTTTTGTAATATTTTAACCACTGGAATAAACCCAGTTATTTTCAATTTTCATTACATTCCTGGGATATGTTCGGCAATTGAGCTTTTAATTTCAGCCACTGTTCAATGTATGTTAGAAAATATGCTTTTGATTGTTTCTGATAGTGACAAACTGAAGATTGTGATACTTCTAAACCGACAGTAGACTGGTTAAGAGAAAGGTTAATTTCAAAATAAAAATGTGTTGGTATCAAGGACGAAAATAAATTGTCTTGCACTTTTGTTTTCCAAAGTTTGATTCTTGATGAAATTTATTTAGCAATACAGCACGGAGTAGGTCCTTCTGGCCCTTCGAGCAGTGCCACTCTGGAGACCTCATGACTCCAATTAACCCAAAGCTAATCACAGGACAATTTACAATGACCAATTAACCTAACCGGTACATCTTTGGACTGTGGGAGGAAACCGGAGCACCCAGAGAAAACCCACACATTCCACAGGGAGGACGTACAGACTCCTTACAGCGGATGCTGGGATTGAACTCCAACACCCTGAGCTGTAATAGTGTAGTGCTAACCGCTACACTAGGGTGACAACCCAAATTAAGCTGAGTAACATGTTTCAAGGTGTTTCAAGGATAAAATACTTAAGTATTGAGATTCAAGGCTTAGTTTTTAAAGGTTGTTGCACTGTTGGTAACAATGAATATCCTATCTCTGGTTGGGTTGCTACCAATTTTGCTTCAAGTGAAAAAGTAGCTTTCAAAAGGAAAATCAATAAATATTTCAATTCAAAATATTCACAATTTCAAAAGAGCAAAGAGGTGCTGGAGGATTGGAGGACAGCTCATGTTGTTCCATTGTTTAGAAAAGGCTCTAAAAGTAATCTGGGAAATTATAGGCCAATAAGTTTGACATCAGTAGTAGGTAAATTATTGGAAGGAGTACTAAGAGATAGGATCTACAAGTATTTGGATAGACAGGGACTTATTAGGGAAAATCAACATGGCTTTGTGTGTAGTAGGTCATGTTTAACAAATCTATTAAGAGTTTTTCGTGGAGGTTACCAGGAAAGTGGATGAAGGGAAGGCAGTGGATGTTGTCTACATGGACTTCAGTAAGGCCTTTGACAAGGTCCCGCATGAGAGGTTAGTTAGGAAGATTCAGTCGCTAGGTATACATGGAGAGATAGTAAATTGGATTAGACATTGGCTCAATGGAAGAAGCCAGAGAGTGGTAGTGGAGGATTGCTTCTCTGAGTGGAGGCCTGTGACTAGTGGTGTGCCACAGGGATCAGTGCTGGGTCCATTGTTATTTGTCATCTATATCAATGATCTGGATGATAATGCGGTAAATTGGATCAGCAAATTTGCTGATGATACAAAGATTAGAGGTGTAGTGGACATCAAGGAAGGATTTCAAAACTTGCAGAGGGATTTGGACAGCTGGAAAAATGGGCTGAAAATAGATGGAGTTTAATACAGACAAGTGTGAGGTATTGCACTTTGGAAGGACAAACTAAGGTAGAACTTACTAGGTAAATGGTAGGGCACTGAGGAGTGCAGTAGAACAGAGGGATCTGGGAATACAGATACAAAATTCCCTAAAAGTGGCGTCACAGGTAGATAGGGTCGTAAAGAGAGCTTTTGGTACATTGGCCTTTATAAATCAAAGTATTGAGTATAGGAGTTGGAATGTTATGGTGAGGTTGTATAAGGCATTGGTGAGGCAGAATTAGGAGTATTGTGTTCAGTTTTGGTCACCAAATTACAGGAAGGATATTAATAAGGTTGAAAGAGTGTAGAGAAGGTTTACAAGGATGTTGCCGGGACTTGAGAAACTCAGTTACAGAGAAAGGTTGAATAGGTTAGGACTTTATTCCCTGGAGTGTAGAAGAATGAGGGGAGATTTGACAGAGGTATATAAAATTATGATGGGTATAGATAGAGTGAATGCAAGCAGGCTTTTTCCACTGAGGCTAGGGGAGAAGAAAACCAGAGGACATGGGTTAAGGGTGAGGGGGAAGAAGTTTAAAGGGAACATTGGGGGGGGGCTTCTTCACACAGAGAGCGGTGGGAGTGTGGAATGAGCTGCCAGATGAAGTGGTAAATGTGGGCTCACTTTTAACATTTAGGAAAAACTTGGACAGGGACATGGATGAGAGGTGTATGGAGGGATATGGTCCAGGTGCAGGTCAGTGGGACTAGGCAGTAAAATGGTTCGGCACAGCCAAGAAGGGCCAAAAGGCCTGTTTCTGTGCTGTAATGTTCTATGGTTCTATCTACAAGCATGACTGTCTTTGTAAAAACATTGTTTCAGCCTGCCGCTGCCCAAAGAACTAGTTTCTGGTCACATTTCTTTGCTCATTCACCTCTCCTGAATCTGTGACACTTGATGCCCTCTGCCACTTTCCCAGCTGGCACATTTGTGTTATGAACTCAGTCCATATACAGCTCTGTCCTGAGAACACTTCACTGCTTCCTTAAACACACCCAACCAGTGCCCTCTAATACTGTCTATTTTCACCTGTCTGAACTTGTTCTAGCTTTGAACAAATCCCTTCAATTCTGCTCACTTTCTCCGAGTCACATGGATAACTCTAGGAAGTGCGTGGGTCTAAGGTATGTCTTGTTACCTTGTGCTGCATGCAATGGTCCTTGTTTTAGTCCCACATGGGGCTTTTCCACTTTTTTTCCCCCCAGTACACTGATGGCTATAATGGTGCTGCCTCCTATTCTCATACAGAACTTGGACGCTTCATCACCTTTGCTACTGATTTCCACTCTGCACTTACTTCACACAGTCCACCTCTGACTTATCCTGTCCTTTCTCAACTCTTGCCTCCGTATTAGGAGATCAGTTAGTGACCTGGCCTACTAAAAGCCCACAGATACCCACAACAATATTCATTATGCCACTTCCCATTCAGCCTCCTTTAAAGGTCTCTTCCTCTCCCTCCTGTTTTGATGACACTTTCCACGCATCTCATTCTGTTGTCTTTTTACTTTAACTGTGGTTTTCCCCTCCACTGTAGTTGACAGGGCTCCCAGCCATATTTCCCCCACTTATGCTCTTATTTCCCTCTTCCATCCCTGAGGATAGGGTCCCACTCATCCTCACCTTGCACCTCCATTTTTCATTCTCAAAAGGCTATCTTCCATAACTTCCACTACTTTCAACAGAATTCCACCACTAAACACACCTTTGATTCTCTCCCCCTTTCCTCATTCCCTTTTCTGCCTTCACCAATACTGATTCCCTTTCTTACGGCACCCTCCTATGCTAACACAGGAAATGCAGTTTGTCCCTTTTATTAACTCCTCTTCTTCCGACCAGCCAGGAGCCCAAAGTAGTTCTTCCGGGTGAAGCAATGGTTTGCCTGCATTTCTTTGGATTCATTGAATTGTTTTGAGTGCTCAGAATGTGGGCTCTCTCACTGGAGAAACCAAACACAGATTGGATGATGTGTTGCAGAGTACTTCTGCCTGTCTGTCACTTAAGTTCTCACTCCATCCCCATTCTGATCTCTATCTTTGTCATCTTATGCTGTTCCAACAAAATCCACATGCAAGTTTGAGAAACAGCACTTTATGTTTCAGATTTGATTCTTGTGTGCTGGAGGTTGGCTATTACTTGTTGCCTTTCAGAAGGTGGTGGTGTACTGCTGTGGTCCTTCCTCCTATATAGCCTAGCAATGAATGACCAGCAATATATTTCAAAATCTAGATTTTGTGTGCAGAAGAACCTGCAGTTTGGGCTGTTCCCATGTTATAGCCCTCTCAACGACCTCAGATCACCAGCTTTTCCCATTCTCCTCAAGAACTTGAAATGTTAACTCAGATTTTCCCTGTCCACCAGTGGTGTCTGAACTGCTGAGCATATTCAGTATCTTCTATTTTTATTCTGGGTTCTATGATGATGCCTTCTGTTGTCAGATAGCCACTTGGACTGTTGAGGCTTGGATTAATGTGGCTAAGACATCTGTTGATCTATTGGACTTGAAATTAATGGAGTCATATGAATTTCTACCAGTGCTGCCATATCTGGTACTAAACAGTTAAGAGGAGGTGGAGTGAGGGTGGAGCCAGAATGACTGAGTGGAAGATCCATCTCTCCTTCCTCCTGAGATCCCCATGATCACAGAGCCAGAGTTTAGCTTATTTCATTTAAGAAATGGTGGGCAGCATTGGACCAGGCATAATCTCAGCTGTAGTATTAAAGACCTGGTCTCTGAAAATAGCTGTGCCTCAATTCAAGTTGTTCCAGTGGTTTTACAGGACTGCTTGGGTCCAAATAGAACAAAGATAAATTTGAGAGTGTGCTTACCCATGCCTGAGGGTGGCATTGAGGAGGCCTGGTAACACTGAAGCCAATGGGCATTATGGGGAAAATTGCCTACTGGAGTCATACCCTGTATAAATATCGTGGATGTTGGAGATCAGTCATCTGAGCCCTAGAATTGCGCAGGCCCAGCCTTCTTCAGCTGTGTCATTTTACCTCACTTCATAAGGTCAGGATTGTGCAATGATTAATTCGAGCGCAACATGCCAAAGCTTGTTCTGTATAAATAAATGCCAGCAGTTATTCGCGACTTTTATTTTGATTGTACTATGTTACGACTCGAGTTGGCCCATTACACATAACCACCTAGTGACAAGCGGGCCAGAGCCACGGGGAGGTGCAGCGCGCCGTTGGCCGCATTTTATGAAGCCTCCGTCCGCTCGGGCGAGGTTGTGATTGGCTCAGCGTGGCCGAACATTTTCCCCTCGTTGCTGTGGTGACGCCCGGGGATGAGACAGCTTTCCGCGAGGGGATCGGGTGGAATGTCGCCCGGTGACTCGCATCTGCAACCTGGAGTCTGCAGCCGAACTCGGGAGACTTGAAAACGGAGTTGCGTTGCCTTTAATATTTCCGGCGCTGTTATAAAGTGCTATTTTTTAAAATCACACCATTGCATCATCTGAGACTCCATACCCACTTCCCATAAATGCAATACGTATATGAAAGTTGATGCTACGTGTTTTAATAATCGCAGCAGCGAAAATATACTTATAGTCGCTTCTGCAGCGTCACGAAATCTTCGAGAAGAGCCTGGCAGGATCACACATTCGGATCGCGTTTTCAGCATTAGTAAGTAACCTTAAGAATAAGAGGTCAAAACTGAAGAAACAATTGCATGTGCAGCAACATTTTCATTGCTAAAGCAGTTTTGTGATCCAAACACTTCGCGCCTCATTGAAATAAACATACCAAAAGAAATTAAGACCAAGCAGAAGCCACTTTCCACTCGGCGGAATTAATCATTTGGCTGATTTATTTTCCTTCTACCCGTTCTCCTTCCTTCTCCCCGTAACCTTTGACGCCCTTACTAATTAAGTACCTATACACGAGGAATTCTGCAGATGCTGGAAATTCAAGCAACACACATCAAAGTTGCTGGTGAACGCAGCAGGCCAGGTCGCATCTCTAGGAACAGGCACAGTCGATGTTTCAGGCTGAGACCCTTCGTCAGGACTGACTGAAAGGAGAGATCGTCTTTCAGTTAGTCCAAATCTCTTACTAGCTCTTCTTTCAGTTAGTCCTGACGAAGGGTCTCGGCCCGAAACGTCGACTGTACCTCTTCCTAGAGATGCTGCCTGGCCTGCTGCGTTCATCAGCAACTTTGATGTGTGTTGCTTTAATTAAGTACCTATCAACCTTTGCTTTAAATATACCCAATTGCTTGGCCTCCACAGCCGTTTGTGGTAATTCCAGAAATTCACCACTATCGGGCAAAAAATTCCTCATCTGTGTTTTAAAGGGCCGACCCTGAGGCCGTGCCCTCTCGTCCTAGACTCTCATGTACGCTCCATCTGGGGCCCTCCGTTGATCGGGGTTGACCATGGTTATTGCATCCTAGCTGTCTAGATACGCAAGCCTGGGCAGTATGATATGGAGCTGTTGCCCATGTAGCAAACTCCCCCTCTCCATGCATCTGATGAATCCAAAGGATTGGCAGAGCAGAGACCCATACAGTTTGGCACCAGCCGCGATGCAGAAGTTACCAGTCAGCCTTCAACTCAACGTAGGACTGCCTAAGGGACTCCATTTTCGGATTTTTCCCTCGGGGTTTACTCCGAAGCATCCCCGTTGAGTGGGTATGGCCTCAAAGCAGCGGAGGTTTGAGATCAGAGTTTTCCTTCTCCGAGATAAGCTAACAAGCCCCATCTGCCCGAAGAGACTGGTTTTAAGGCGCCAGTAACCCACCTTTGCCCCTTCTGTCAGTAGAAACGGTACCGCCGGGCTTAGTAGCTAAGCCTCACTTGACGGCCGGGAGCTGGACTTGGTTGTCAGAAGCCATTTGAGGCGCACGCCATTGGGAGCATTTAATAGGTAGGGGGAGCTTATCCGCACTATCACCTCCGGATAGTATCTTACGGAACTATCTATGCCTTTCATCTATCTAGATCTGTCAATATTCGTAGTTTCAGTGAGATCCCACCCCTCCCCCCTCTAAATTCCAGCGAAATCAGGGCCAGAACCATCAGACGCTCCTTATACGTTAACCATTTCATTTCCCGAATCATCCTCGTAAACCTCCCCTGGATCATCTCCAATGTCAGCACATCCTTTCGTAGATATGGGCCCCAAAACTACCTACAATAGTCCGAATATGGTCTGATCAATCAATGCTTTATAAAGCCTCAATATTACATCCTTGCCTTTATATTCAATTCCTCTCGAAATGAATGCTAATATTGCGATTGTCTTCCTCACCACAGACTCAACCCGCAAATGAACTTTCAAGTCCCTTTGAGCTTCCGATTTAATATATAAATAAAATGACCGCATCCTGGATGAATAACAGGAAGAGTCTGCCATCTATTTTGATAAAACATTTATTATCACCTGTCGGGGCGCAGTTTAAACATTAACAGCAGCAACAGAAATGTAAGCCAAAACGTCTGATCAATATGGGGAACACAGGACGAGGCCCTGTCATTTTATTTCTTCCAAGCGACCCTTCCTCCGCATACCCACCCAAAAGCATAATGCAATATGTTTGAGCTGGTTCCTAACTGTTCACAGTTGTAATTTAGATTATGTGGCAGAAGCGCAACTGATAAAGTTGAAGCTTTTGAACTACACGTTAGCGGTCAGCGGTCCCCAGATGCAAGCGTCTGCGCAGGAAAACGATTTCTCCACCACATTACAAGTAGGTGTGGTTTTTATATGGAAAATACAGTGCTGTGTTCCATATGCGCGGACAACTGACCTTTGATACATTTATCAATGATATCCACAATTTGGTCACTTGATCATCGACTGTTTTGTAAGCAATTGTGCAAATATGTTTATCCTGTATCTCGTATCCCGCCCGAGGTTAAAGTTCAAACTGCACATATGCCCTTTCTGGACTCTCTTGACCCAGTCTCTTCGTTAACCCATTCAGTGCCCGTTTAGCTGAATCAGTTTATCACCTTTCAGAGCTGTCAAAAATTCCACATCGGTGCAGAATACTAAATATTAGGGCAACAGCTCTCCTGTTGTATGTTTCATTTTTACCGTAAAACTAATCTTCAGGTTCAAGTGATTTTCCAGGATATCTAGCTGATCTTGAGCCGTTGCACAATACGCTGGAATCATAATCCAACTCGAAGCAGAAATCACTTCGTTGTGTTGAGGAGATGAAGTGTAACTGCAGAGAATTGGCGAAGTGGATAAGACTAATTGCCTTCAGGGCAGGAGGGACCGCTAGGCATTCTCCCCAAAGTGTTGGAACCACTCTCTTGGGTCAATGGTATAACAATGCCAATTCATTATTTGTCAGTTTCAGTGTCTGGATTTCAGATTTACATTATCGTTCAAAAATGAATTTAATCCAAGGATTAGTTTGTCAAGCAAATTTTGCTTTTCCATTCAGTCTATCAAGTAACAGACGAAAATCGGCTCTCCTGTTCCCCGCCCGAAGCATCGAACGTTCATTTCCATGGATGCTGCCTCACTTATTGAGTTAACGTTGTTTTCTCTGGAGCGCCGGAGGCCAAGGGGAGATCTGATAGAAGTTTACAAGATTATGAGAGGCATCGATAGACAGACAGAGAGTATCTGTTTCCCAGGGTTGAAATGTCTAATACCAGAGGGCATGCTTTGAAGGTGAGACGGGGTAGGTTTTTTTTACTCAGAGTGGTGGATGCCTGGAATGCGCTGCCTGGAATGGTGGTAGAGCCAAATACATTAGAGGCTTTTAAGAGACGTTTAGACAGGCACATGAAGAGATAATGGACATTGTGTAGGTAGGAGGGACTAGGTCAAAACTCACAGTTACTTATTGTCATCACCAGCACCTGAATGATGAGAGGAATCTCTGAAAACAACCTTACAAAAAAAACTTTATATTTGCCCCACCTCCCCCTCGTACCCCATTCGTTATTTATTTTTATACACACATTCTTTCTCTCTCTCTCCCCCTCTGACTATACCCCTTGCCCATCCTCTGGGTTTTCCCCCCCCTTGTCTTTTTCCCTGGGCCTCCTGTCCCATGATCCTCTCACATCCCCTTTGCCAATCACCTGTCCAGCTCTTGGCTCCATCCCTCCCCCTCCTGTCTTCTCCTATCATTTTGGATCTCCCCCTCCCCCTCCCACTTTCAAATCTCTTACTCACTCTTCCTTCAGTTAGTCCTGACGAAGGGTCTCGGCCTGAAACATCGACTGTAACTCTTCCTAGAGATGCTGCCTGGCCTGCTGTGTTCACCAGCAACTTTGATGTGTGTTGCTTGAATTTCCAGCATCTGCAGAATTCCTGTTGTTTGCGTTTATAAAAGTACATGATCAAGGGTCTTGGCCTGAAACGTCAACTGTAGTTAGTCCTGACGAAGGGTCTCAACCTGAAACGTTGACTGTACCTCTTCCTAGAGATGCTGCCTGGCCTGCTGCGTTCACCAGCAACTTTGATGTGTGTTGCTTGAATTTCCAGCATCTGCAAAATTCCTCTTGTTTATATTTGGACATTTTGTTTTATAAACTGTTTCTTATTGACTTGTGTAGCCACTTTCAAGCAACTATGAACTTGGATCCCAAGATCTCTCTGCTCAGCAACAATGTTAAGGATCTTGCCCTTGACAGCGCATTGTCTCCTTGCATTTGCCCTTCCGAAGCACAACACCTCATATGTAATCTGGGTTAAATTTTGCGCTCTATTCTTTGCCAGTTTTCTACGCTATCCACAACTCCACCAATCTTGGTATCATCTGTTAACTTACTAACCCACCCATCGACATTTCCATCCAGGTCATTTATATACATCACAAACATCAGAGGTCCCAGTACAGATCCCTGCGCAATTCTACTAATGACAGACCTCCAGTTTGAACAAGTCTCTTCAACCACAAGTCAGTTCTGAATCCAAACAGACAATTCACTGCAGACCCCAACGCATCTTAATCTTCTGGATTAGCCTCCCATGAGGGACTTTGTCAAACACCTTACTAAATTTCATGTGGACGACAGCCACTGCCTTACCCTCATCAATCTCTTTTGTCACCTTGTCAAAAATTCAATCAAGCTGGTAAGACACGACCTGCCATGTGCAAATCCGTGTTGGCTCTCCCTAATTAGGCCATGGATTTCCAAGTGCTCATATATCCAATCCCTAAGAATTTTCTCCAGCAATTTCCCTACAACCGATGTGAGACTCACTGGTCGATAGTTCCCAGAATTTTCCCTTGTTCCCTTCTTGAATAGAGGTACATTAGTCACCCACCAGTCCTCTGGGACCTTGCCTATGGCTAGGGAAGGCACGAAGGTTGTGGTCAAAGGCCCAGCAATCTAGTCTCTTGCCTTCTTCAATAACCCGGGGTAAATCCCATCAGGCCCTGGGTACTTATCCACATTAATATTCATTAGGAAGCCCAACACTTCCTCCTCCTTGACCTCTAAACGCTGTAATATATTTATTCACGCAGTACTGATATCCTGGTCCTCTATATCCTTTTCCTTGGTAAATACTGAAGCAAAATACTCATTAAATACCTCACTCATATTCTCCGCATCCAAGCAAATGTTTCCCCCTTCATGCTTGAGTGGTCCCACTCTCTTGCTCTTGATGTATAGAATGCATTGGGATTCACCTTAATCCTACTTACCAAGGACTTTCCATGGTTCCTCCTGGCTTTCCTAATTCCTTTCTTTAGTTCTTTTCTGGCTTCTTTA
Organism: Mobula birostris; assembly: GCF_030028105.1. Taxonomy (NCBI): domain Eukaryota; kingdom Metazoa; phylum Chordata; class Chondrichthyes; order Myliobatiformes; family Myliobatidae; genus Mobula; species Mobula birostris. Next base: position 68,498,565 of record NC_092402.1, read on the forward strand.
TACTCATGTGCTTCTTTTGACCCTATCTTCTGAAACTTCACATACTTTCCTTTTCTTCTTGACTAAATTAATTCGCTCTCTGGACATCCAAGGTTCTCTATCTTTCCATCCCCATCCTTCTAACAGGAGCATACCCCTCCTGTACTTGGTGCAATTGATCTTTAAACACCCTCCACGTTTGATATGGACTGCCAGAGAAAAGGTGTTCCCAATTAACTCTCCCACAAAAACCACACCTATCATCATCTATAGCTAACCTGAAGGTTAAGGAGTTGTGGTTACTGTTCCGTAACTGTTCACTCACTGCAAGGCTGGTCACCTGGCCAGGCTCATTACCCAGGACCAGGTCCAGTATGGCCCCTCCTCTCATTGGACCATCCACATATTGATTTAAGAAACTTCCTGGATACACTTGACAATTTTTGCCCCATCTAAACCCCTTGCACTAAGAAGGTCCCAGTTTGTATTAGGGAAGTTGAAATCTCTCATGACAACAACCCTATTATTTTTACACATTTCCTTAATCTGATTACGTATCCATTCCTCAATGTCCAGCTGGCTATTTCGATTTTGCCTTTCAGTACTTTCCATAACATCTACCTGTCCGATCATTCCCTTACTGGCCTGCGGCTCCATTTCCCAGTTCCTTGAAAATCTAGTTTAAACTCTCCCACATAGCATCAGCAACTCCTAGCCACAATATTGGTTCCCCACCAGTTCAGGTGCAACCTGTTCCTCTTGTACAGATCACCCTTCCCCAGAAAAAATTCCAATGATTCATGAACTTGAAACATTACCCCCTGCACCATCTCCACAGTCACTCATTCATCCGTGTCATCACCACATTCCTACCTGCATGACCCTGTGGCACAGGGAGTAATCCAGAGATTACAACCTTGGAGGTCCGTCTCTTCAGCCTCTTTTCTAACTCTATATACTCACTGCATAGGATCTCTTCCCCTTTTCTGCCTATGTCATCAGTGCCAATATGCACCACGACTTCTGGCTGTTCCCCTTCTCCCTTGTGAATATCCTGCAGCCGCTCTGATACATCATGTACTACAGCACCCAGGAGGCAACACTCCATCCTGGTGTCTCTCCTGTGGCCACAGAATCTTTCTGTCCCTGTAACTATCGAGCCCCCTATAACTACCACATTTACCTGACTTTACTGTCAATCCTCCATTCCCTCCAGTACTTGCAGAATTTCTTGTGTAAATAACAGATGAAACCCAAGTTTTTCCAGCAATTGGTGCTGTGAGGTGAATACCACCCTTAAGTGGCTCTTACCAGCTTCTGAAACCTAAAATATGCATTGCAATTCAGTCTTGATAATGTAGCTCAAACTCTGGAAGCAAAGTAACCACCTTTTCCCTACTCCCCATCAAAACAAATGCAAAGAGTGGGAATTTAAAAAGAAAGTGATCACGGTCATAATATTCTCCTCTAATAGTCACTGTAAGGTCCTGACACCCTTTCTGAATGATAACACTCAGAAATGGCCAGCCAGTGTCTAACCAGTTCACTAAACAATACAAGACAATATAAACTATACAAGTTCACTAAAACTTGCTTGCTTTCGTATTCTATGCTTCCCTGTATAAAGTCAAGAAACAATTACTTTTTTAAAAAAATAGCATTATATACCACTTTCAAATACAATCCTGCAAGATCCCCATTTCTGCTCTCAAAGTTGAATCAATTAGTTTATAATGAGCCAGATCAAGGTAGTTTTGGTCAGCTGCTCTGAGGTAGATCTGTGAATCTCAGGTAGATTTCCTAGCCAGATCTGGGAAAGAAAACATCAACTTAGTCAGAGATGTATAACATGGAAACAGACCCTTTGGCCCAACTCATCCATGCTGTGTTTTTAAATGTTGCTAATGTGCTTGACTCAACCACCATTTCTGGCAGCTCATTCCAAATACCCTTTGTGTGAGGCTGCCCTGATATCCCTTTTAAATCCCTCCCCTCTAATGCCCTCTGGTTTTTAGCACCCCTCACTCCCGGGGGGGGAAAACCTACGTGGTTTCTCCCAACGGCACCATGGTAGCGTACCAGTTAGTGCGATGTTATTGCAGCTTGGGGCAATGGAGTTTGGAGATCAGTCCTGGCATCCTCTGTAAATGCGTGGGTTTTCTCTGGGTGCTCTGGTTTCCTCCCACAGTCCAAAGACATACCAGGTAGGTTAATTGGTCATTGTAAATTGGCCCATGATTGGTTAGGGTTAAATCAGGAATGTGGAGATGGGGGGTGGGGGGGAAAGAGGGAGAGCTGGTTCCTGTACAGTGCAGTTCAAAGGGCTGGAGGAGCCTATTCTGCACTGTATCTCTAAATAAAATATAATCATGATCCTAAATACCACTATCAGATCACCCCTCAACCCCCTAGGTTCCAGGAGAAAAAAGTCCTAATCTATGCAACCTCTGCTTGTAACTTAGGCTCCCAAGTCCAGGCAACATCCTGGTAAATCTTTAAGATTCTTTCTAGTGTAATTAACATCTTTCTTGTTACAGGGTGGCTAAAACTATACACAATACTTCAAGTGCATCTTCACTGCCTGAAGCCACCTTGCTAAACACCTTCACCACCCCAAGATGCCACTTTCAGCTAACTGTACATGCACTCCTAGGTCCCTGTTCCATTACATTCCCCAGGGCCCCATCTTTCATTGATCTGAATGAGGATTCTTAGTGCTGTATAACAGGACAGGGCAAGGCAATCCAGTTTAAAAAAAAAATTATTTGTGGTTTTAATATTCCATTCATTCTAAATAAAAATGAAAACATTAAGTTCAAATATCCCTGAATACAATTTCTGATAAAAACCTTAACAGGAGGAGAGGCCCTGCCTCAGCCATGTCCCTGTCAAAGGTAGTCAAGTGTTCTGGGCATGACCCAAGGCCTTGCAACATCTTCCAGCTTGTGGGAGCAGTTGCGGTCACTTTGGTCCTCCACATCTAGCAAGGGGGAAAGCTGTATGTAAAATACAAGATTAAGTTATCCCATTGATTCTTCTATAGCACACCCTTCCATTAAATGTCATCTGACATCATATTTAAAGATAACAGTGAAACACTGTGTTGAGTCATGTTTGTTCCCAACCCACCCCAAAGATTGTATAAAACTAATGAAAGGGACGAAAAGAGCACAGTTGCACAACAAGATTAGTTTAGAATACAGCTTCTTTATTCATTAATTAAATTTTAAATACATGACACATGTCAAGAAGAGACTGGCACTAAGAGGGAGCAGCAATTCCACTGCCTGAAATGCAGCCTTTATGTACTAACATTCCATAAATTGGAGGATTCGGATTCAAACATGTAAATTGGAATCAAGTTTAAGAAAAATAATTTCCAGAGCTGCAACTGCACTCTCAATTATTGGTCTGGTCCCAGGTAAACAGCATTACATTGCTGAAATACTAGAAACAAAATGCTCCCAATGAATCTGTGGCATGATCCCTTGCTTTAACACCAATGTAGAGGTTAATCATAATAATTACACTTAAACTAGCTAATTCACACTTTAGAACGACTTCTATCCATTTGATACAAATTTAATTTGAAAAACTTAGGCTCTTGTTTTTCTTGCCATTATTCAGAAATCAACATTACTTGTCTGAAGAAATGAATTGACACTAACTCAATTTGAAAGATACATTTTAACATAGCTCTCAATTTAAAAAATACGAATTAATTCCTGTGCTTCACATTTCAACCTCAATTAGTCTACATTACAGGCATAGAACGGGGACAGTCTTATTCACCCCTCATGACTAATATGAAGCTAATCAAAGTAATCAGGCTACATTTCTTTTGTTATATCACCTGTTTCTGAGAAATAAAAGGAGGATTTTTTTTTAAAAAAAACAAGCAAAATAAAATCTTCTGGATAGGTCAGTACTCCAAGGACATCCATTCGTAAGGTTGCCTGTTTTATGCTTTTTTAATTTACTGGTGGTAATGGAGTTTGGAATTTGAGATGATGTTGCTCATGATCAGATTTCCCTCACACTTGGGTCTTAGTGGTTCAAGGGCATCTCAGACCTGCAGCAGTTTATTCTTCAAGGGTGCATGATAAATGTTTAGCAGCATCACACACACTCCTGCTACCCTGACATACAAATTACATTTTGGGAGGAAATTCTGGATCACTTCAGATGTATAGTGCCAAAAGTGGATTTAAACTTGTCAGAGGCAAATGCATTTCTATTCTGGAAGAACTACAGAAACACTATGCAACAGAACAGTGGCCAATACAAGTTAATAACAACAGATACAACAAACTTTCTATCAATTCTTCTGTTCACACAAGTTTCAACTACAGTGGGAAGTAGTTTTGCCTTTACATCCACACTAAATTTGTGGGACAGAAATTTAACATTATGGCAGGAACTGCCCCTGAAAGGTAACATAGTGCGTCTGTCATATGCCATCCTCTGCGACCTAGCAGCAAGGCCCTGGCTCAGAATTCAGCCTTTCAACTACAACGTAAGTGTAAAGGGAATTCACTTTGCATCTATGTCTATAGTGACAGAGTGAATACTAATGTGAATAGGAAGGGATGCTGATCTGGCATCCTCTGGCATGTTGTCTTCAGCACACAAAATACACAGTTCAGAATGTTCACTAAAACAGTTTTATCCAAATACATCACCATTATCTGAAATAAGACAAAACAATCATATGCCCTGCTTCAATCAGTGATTTCTATAGACCTATGGCAGCAAAGTTTGAAGGTCTTTGGTCCTTTGTTTTGTAATTGTGGCCTGGAAAATTAAGTGGCTGTGACAAATACTCAAGGTCCAAGGCACTTTCATTCTGAACAGTTTGAGGTACAGTGATTTATTGGGGATGAGAAAGCATGAGCATGTGAAGTAAAGCGAACCAATTTGGCAATGACAGATTAAGCAACAATGTCTTAAAGAACATATCTAAGGTACAGCTAAGTGCTGCTCCCTCTTCCAGAGGAGATTAACAACTTCAAGACATTATCAATTCAAAAACTTGGTGAACATTTGGAAAATTTAATCTAGAGAGAAATAGATCAAGATAAATTCAAAAGGTGGCAAACACAAGGTAAATGTAAACTCATTTTTGGGGGTTAATCTGGATGGTGATTTGTTAGTAGATATCAGAATTCTTCATGAGTTCGCAGGAGCTTCATTTCCACTTGACCTTGGCCTACGTTGAGGGAGGGCATTGGCAGGAGCAGGAGGTAAAGAGGGCTGCCTGGAGGCAGAAGCCACAGCTGTGCCATTTGGAGCAGTAGAATCCGCTTGGGTCTTCTCAGTATTAAAGCTCTGACGTGTGGGATGAGGATTGTAGTGAGTCTTGGAGTAATTCCTGGGTCCATTGCGGTACCGTTTCTTATTATCATTTCTTCCATTGTGGCTTTGGCCACTTACTCCATTCTCTCTAGATCGGTAACCTGATCTCCTGTTTCCATGAGGCACCTATAAGGGCAAAACACTTCAATTAATCGATACACTTCGTATTTTAATCCCTCCTAATATCTCCTGGTGCCTCTTTGTATGTTTACTGTTAGTCAATTTAACTCATATGTCCATGGATATTATTGTCTACCCAGATGTGGAATGCATTTCCAGCAAGTCATCTGCAATCTCAAGAACACCAGCAAATGTTTGCATTGGGAAGGGAAACAATGGCAGATAACAGAATGTTTCATATTCAGTGCAGTAAATACAAGATTATAGCATTGCCCCACTCTGATTTGGGTTCCATGTATACCAGCTAAAGTATAATACTGCTCAGGTGGATATTCCTCATCTACCTTCCTAAGTATAACTGTAAGATATACTTCTAAATGTGGAATAAAGTCCACTACCCTGTGCCCTACAACTAACTGCTATGCCCTAACCACAAAAATAACTTACATTTATGACCTTTAACATGTACAAGGGCTTAAGTGCTTCAAAGATGTAATCAGAAATTAATGTATGCTTAAAATAAAGTTCTCTCGAGTCTCAATCCAACAGACGTGCGGAAAACTGAGCTGTTATAGAGTCCATAGCCTCAGCCTCATTAATGTTGTCAGTCTAATATATCTGAGCATTATCCCAGCTGGTTATCTTAAATAATCCAGGTTTGTTTGGATGAATTTGTGAACAAATGAACAATCGAATTCCTGAACTGAAACAGTTTTGTAGATCATGAAGTTTTAAACAGAGTTCTTCACATTTCAGCTGATTTTTTTTTTTTTTAAAACACAGATAACTCACTGGAATAAAATGTGTGGTGCATTTTCCAGTTTAATTCCAATATTTGGCAAGTTAGACAGAGTTTACACACTAGAGCTGCAGAGGGAAGCAACCAGAGTGCCAGGGCTGATAGTGGACTGGTTGTGGGGAAAGATATTATTAAGCCTACATACAAAGACGGTGGAACTAATGTTTGAGCTGTGTCTATTTCAATACAAGGAGTATTACAGGAAAAATGAATGAGCTCAGTGCACAGATCGGTATGTGGAATTATGACATTGTAGCCTACAGTGAGACTTGGTTGCAGGAGGGGCAGGACTAGCAGCTCAGTGATCCAGGGTTCTGTTGTTTTCAATATGATAGGGTGGGAGGGATTAAAGGGGGAGGGATGGCGTTACTAGTCAGGGAAAATGTCACGGCAGTGCTCCATCAGGATAGACTGGAGAACTCGACTAGTGAGGCTTTATGGGCGGAACTGGGTAATGAGAAAAGTATGAACACGTTAATGGGGTTATATTATCGACCACCTTAGTCTGCAGGATTTAGGGGAACAAGTTTGTAGAGAGATTGCAGACTGTTGCAAGAAACATAAGGTTGTTATAGTAGGTGATTTTAACTTTCTACATTTGACTGGGACTCCCATACTGTAAAAAGACTAGATGGGATAGAGTTTGTAAATTATGTTCAGGAAGGTTTCCTTAATCAATATGTAGAAGTCCCAACTTCAGAATGTGCAATACTAGATCTCCTATTAGGGAATGAATCAGGCAGGTTACAGAAGTTTGTGTAGGGGAACACTTTGCATCTAGTGATTATAATGCCATTAGTTTTAAGGTAATTATGGAAAAGGATAGGTCTGGTCCTCGAGCTGAGATTATAAATTGGAGAAAGGCTAATTTTGATGGTATCAGAAAGGATCTGGCAAGTGTGGATTGGGACAGGTTGTTTTCTGGCAAAGGTGTGCTTGGTAAGCGGGAGGGATTCAAAAGTAAAATTTTCCAGAGTACAAAGTTTATACGCTCCTGTCATAATAAAAGACAAATAGACAAGATTAGAGAACCTTCGTTTTCGAGAGATATTGAGGCCATGGTTAAGGAGGCCTGTGACTAGTGGTGTGCCGCAGGGATCGGTGCTGGGTCCTTTGGTGTTTGTCATCTATATCAATCATCTGGATGATAATATGGTAAACTGGATCGGCAAATTTGTGGATGACACCAAGACTGGGGTGTAGTGGACAGTGAGGAAGCCTATCATGGCTTGCAGAAGGATTTCAATCAGCTGGAAAAATGGCAGATGGAATTTAATGCAGACAAGTGTGAGGTGTTGCACTTTGGGAGGACAAACCAGGGTAGGTCTTACACAGTGAATGGTAGGGCACTGAGGAGTGTGGTGGAATAAAGGGATCCGGCAATACAGGTTCATAATTTATTGAAAGTGGTGTCACAGGTTGATATGGTCGTAAAGAAAGCTTTTGGCATATTGGCCTTCATAAATCAAAGTACGAGTACAGGAGTTGAGATGTTATGTTAAAGTTGTACAAGACCTTGATGAAGTCAAATTTCACCTACCTACAGGGAGGATATCAATAAGGTTGAATGAGTACAGAGAAAATATACCAGGATGTTGCTGGGACTTGAGGACCTGAGTTAATAGGAAAAGGTTGAATAGGGAGGACTTTAATCCCTGGAGTGTAGGAGAATAAGGGGAGATTTGATGGAAATATACAAAATTATGAGGAGTATAGATAGGGTAAAATGCAAGCAGGCTTTTTCCAGTGAGGTTGGGTGAGACTAGAACTAGAGGTCACGGATTATGGGTGAAGGGTGAAATGTTTAAGGGGAACTTCTTTGCTCAGAGGGTGGTGAGAGTGAGGAATGAGCTGCCAGCAGAAATGGTGGATGCGGGTTTGATTTCAACATTGGGAGGGGTATGATGGCTATGGTCCAGGTACAGGTTGATTGGAGTAGGCAGCACAGACTAGATGGGCCTGTTTTTGTGCTGTAGTATTCTACAGGCAACTGAAAATGAACAATTATATATTACATTGTAGCAATATGAAAATTTTTGAAATCATGAAAGTGGTGGTAAATTAATATTTTAGTCTATTCATTTCACTTTTTGATAAAGCATTTGAACGAATATTGTTCACAGAGGAATTCAATATCTCTCTAAAGTTTTAAGAGACCTTTTCATTATCCTATAGCCAACCAAGACTGACAGATTAGGTACTTCCCTTGAGTCCTCTAAGTTCACCAGTAGATCCACGAAAGTGGTTTTAAATTTGCGCTGCCGTTTTGGAAATTAAGTTCACTTCAGCTCGATGTCCTTTTGCACTACTTGAAATTGCTGAATTGAGAACTAACAACCCCATCACCATGTTCTTGAGTGATTCATAACAATGCACCAACTCAAAACAATGCAATTACAATTATATATGGCTCTATGTGAGATGGGCATGGAGAAATCAAAGACTGGCAGAACACCAGCAGTATGTACCGATCGATTTGATGGGAAAATCTGGTTTCCATAGTTTGTTGCAGCAGTGGAACCATCCCCCGCACCATTTCCTGAAGACTGGTTGTTCTTTGCCGTTTTAGTAAAAGTAGGGTCTGCTGAACAGTCAGTTGTAGCTGATGTATCACTCCGATTTGTTAAAGACACAGATGACACAGAGCCACATCTTGATCTGGCAGAGTAATTATTCTTGGGATGAGATACTGTAACAAAACAGAACACACATTAGAAAAACTAATCTTTAGTTTAAAAAAGCCTTGAGCTGAAATATGGTTGGAATCCAAACAATTGGTTCACATTTACCAGCCTTAACTGCCCAAATATTACCTCCTGCCCATTCACTTCCACCTTTTCTCTCCAATCTTTTGCCTCCTTCCCACCTACCCACAGCAAATATCCAAAATTTGAGATCCACCATTGGAAAACTCTATACCTCCCAATCCCAGAGAGGGAGGATATTGAATGGTGTGGAGGAACCAAGAGACCTTAAGAGTGTTTGTGCCCAGATCCTTAAGAGTAGAACAAGTTGATAAGGTGTTTAAAAAGACATGCAGAACGCTTTCATTCATCAGCCGAGGCACAGAATAAATGAGTAGGATGGTTATACTATAAACAGCCCAAGTTAGATAACAGCTTGAGTGCAGTTCATTGTTCTGGTCTCCATGCTACAGGAAAAACATGATTGCATCGGAGATGGTGCAAAGAAGATTACAAATGGGATTCCAAGACTGGGAAATTACAGGCATGAAGAAAGACTGTACAAACTGGTGTTTCCTTACGAACAGAGGAGGCTGAGGGGGACATTAATTGAAGTGTACAAAATTCTGGGGAAGCAACCTATAGTAAATAGGAAGAACAGTTTCCCTTTGCAGCAGGGATCCAAAACAAAAAAGCAGCAAAACAAGGGGGCAGAGACGTAAAGTAATTGGTGGAGGATTAGAGGGAAAACTGGTGGAGTTCTTGAACTTACTGCTTGAAAGGGTTGACAGAAACAGAAACCCTCACTACATTTAGACAGTCCTTGGATGCATACTTGAAAAGAAACCAGGTACACATACTGAAAATCAAATCTTTTCCTTCTGATAAAATGTGCCAGTGATAAACAAAGTTATCCAGAATGCTAGATATGCAGAATTCTATATATTACGATTCCTCTCCTTCTAAATCAGTAAAGAACCATTCTTCAGGAAATGTTTCCACTGCCAAAATTTCCACCTAACTAGTCCTCGAGTCACCAAATGCTCTCTACAAGCATTCTCTGCATATAATCTCATGAAAGATCAGTGACCTAGTGTTAATTGCTTGATTGTCCATGAATGATGCCTGATTTATTGGGAGTTCCAGCATTTGGCCTATTACGCTTCTAATTCTTAATGCCGATTTTCAGAATCTTCAGCATTTTTATTTATGAAAGTACCACTTTTATGATAAAACCCAATCTGAAAAATTTTTAAATAGAATATTACCCTGCAGTAGGATTTACAGATTTTAATTGGTCTTTTGCTGGCTTTTTGTATTTTTTGTACAGCTGTGAAATTATACCCATAGGCAAACAGCCAGTGAGTGATACATAAATGTTAACTAGTGGTCATGCTGAGATTAGTGTGTTGAGTTGCAGGTACTTACTGCTGACTGAAAACATAATAGTATAAAACCAAAGCATTCGACCGAATAACCCCTTCAGGCCAACCAAGGATGCTCTGCAAAATGCCCACTGTGCACACTCAACTGCACGATCAAGTGCCCTTGTGATTGGTTTATGATCAAGCAAAAATGTATGATTTAAAAATCCAGAGCCACAGAATAATGCAAAGCACTTGAAATGAACTGACCACTGTAACCTGCATGATATGTAGGCAGCCATTCATACACGGGACGGTGCCCACAAACAATAATGCAATTAATGGCCAGTCAATGCTTTTATTGTTTTTTTTTTCAGGTAGAAATATTGGCCAGAACATAGTTTACTCTTCAGATTGGATGACTGGATCTTTTCATTCAGATGAGCAGACAAAGGTGGCTCCTAACACTCACTGCTGCACTGAAGTGTCAGCATATATTACACATCCAAGTCCTTTTGACTCTACTTGGCTAGACAGCTATTGCTAAATTAAATGCAGTACAAATTTTCACTAGGAGGCATCTTAAGTTTACAGCAAAATACTGAAGTCACTGTTTCAGATCCTGTCCTGTTTTTGATCTGGTACTTCAATATTACCGTGAATTTACTTTGCATGATACAGGACCATAGTATTTTAAGACTTTCTTTGTCTCATACTACAGCTGTTTTGTGTAAAGTTTCATTTACAGCATGGAAATATCAGTGTTTGCTTGCCAGTCTTGCCCTCAGACCAAATTTTTGAGGTATTTCCACACATTTGTTCAGTTTTGAACACTTGTCAGTGCTTGGAACACACATCGTTTTAAGCATCCAGCATTTGTTTACTGCAGAATATTGCGCTTTTCTGCGCATGCGGAATTTGTGCGTCACTGTGCGATCGAGTAGCTTCCGCTGCTGGCTTGAGATAAAATCGCATGATGCCAAATAATTGCTTCCTATCTTTAGGCAGAGATGCACTGCAGATATTGTTCAACTAAATTATACTAAAGCATAATATAAAAGCATAGATACAGAATCAGGGAGCAAGAAAGGGAAGAAAGGCCAGACTCCATAACAGTTCCAGGAGTAAGCAATTCATTTCAGGAATTGCCAGCCTGAGGCTGCTGAATTAAGCAAGGAGAATCCTAGTAATTCTGAAGACTGGAGAGAAATCAATCACCAGGTTTGTTTGTTTTTTTTTAAAGTAAATGTAACATGCACAACAGATTCTTTGATAGATTCTTTGTGAGAGCAGGTTTCTCACTGAGTAAATTCTCACTCTGCAAACTATGGGAAGTGCAGTGGTTTTGCCGCATGTGCACATTGGAGAGAGCTTTAAATCTTTCAAAACTCATGTCCCATGAAGCTGGCACTCTGAAAACTAAATCTTGGACTTCACGTGACATGATATCTGATATCCATGAAAAAAAATAGATGAACCATTAATTGAATATACCATTCTCACTCTCTTCAAGTATCTTGAACAGGGAATTGCCTCAAATTTGTGCCCATTCCATGTTTTAACACCTCCAAACAGTATTCTACTGCTCCCACAAAAAATGCGCAGTCACAAATGACATCTTATGTAACTGTCACACCTTGTCTTCCTTAACTCATTGACAACCATGAGTTTAGATGCCCTCAACATTCTCCTCCACCATCATTATTTTATCCTGCTGGCTAGCACCACACTTGGCTGTTTTCAATATCTATACACTTATCCACAGTGGCTTCTCTTGCCCTGTGTCACCACAGGCAGTGTCCTTGACCTTCCATTTCTTGCCCACACCTTTGTCAACACCATCCCAAAATATCGTGCCAGAAGACAGACAACTCCATTTCACCACCTCAACCCTGACTTATTCACCATCTTCATATCGAGAGGCTGCTTATCTGAAGTCCAGGATAATCTTAAATGATCAAGGTGACTAGAAGTAGTGATCTTTGGCTTCGAAAACTCTTTTTGCCAACCATTCCGAACACCTCCCTGGCAACTGCCTGAGGCTTAAGACTATTTGCCACCTTAGAGCCACACTGACCCTGGATGAGCCAAAGATTACGTATCTCCACCATTAACACCATCTATTTCAATTTCCATAACGTTGCCAGTCTTTGCCCATGAGGGATCATACCTGGAGAAAGTGAGCAATTTCAAGCTCCTGAGTGTCAACATCTCAAGGATCTATCCTGGGCCCAACATATCGATGCAGCTACAAAGGTGGCATAAAAGCTGCTATATTCCATTAGGAGTCTGAGGAGATTTAGTATGTCACCAAAGACACTTGCAAATTTCTAAAGCTGTACCGTGGAGAGCATTCTAACTAACTGCATCACTGTCTGGCATGGGTGGGTACTGCACAGGGTCGAAAGAAGCTACAGAGGTTATAAACTTAGTCAGCTCCATCATGGGCACTAGCTTCCGTAGTATCCAGGATATCTTCAAGGAGTGATGCCACAAAAAAGCACATCCATCAATAAAGACTCCTGTCACTGAAGACATGCCCCCCTCCTCACTGTTACCATTGGGTAGGAGGTACAGAAGCCTGAAGGGACACTCAATGATTCAGGAACAGCTTCTTTCCCTCTGCCAACCAATTCCTAAATCGACATTGAACCCATGAACACTACTTCACTACTTTTAAATAAAAAAAAATATATACACATACGGTAATTCAGTTTTTTCCTCTACGTATTGCAATGTACTTCTGCCACAAAGACAACACGTTTCACAACATGCCAGTGATATTAAACCTGATTCTGATGTCTGAGCTAATTTGTTGCTGAAATTCCACTATCTATAAATTTGAAGTCATCCCAAACTTTCCGGCCTATTTTGTCAATTAGTACCAAGTCTTGTTTACCAACTCTCTCATGCCTGTTAATCTGCATTGGCTCCCTGTTTTAACAATGCCTCAGGCTTAAAATTCTCATTTTCAAATCTGTCAATTGTCTCATTCAAATTCTTATTTCTGTAATTACCTCGAGTCTTAGAACTTGAGATTTCTGCACCCTTCCAATTCTTGCCTCTTGTTCATCTCCAGTTTTATTACCATGCCCCAGTTCCTGCTAAAGCCTTAAAATGCAATTTTCCCACAATCTCTTTCCCTCTCCAACCTCAAATGGCCAAGCTTTCTGCCAGTGTGCCTTGGTATCAATTTTAATTTAAAAAATTCACCAAGTTTTGTTTTATTGATCAATACAATCTGTTGCAGGGAACTCTTGCTAGCTTCCAGCTTCAATTTGGACACATTCATTTAGGGTAATGCAAAGCAAATAATGAAGGGCATCACTGTCAAGTACTACACAAAATGCTGGAGGAACTCAACAGGACCTACTGAGTTCCTTCAGCATTTTGTGTGTTGCTGCTTTGGATTTCCAGCATTTGCAGAATTTGTCATGTTACTGTCAGGTCCCATACTGGCACTCAGTTTTTAATACATGTATTTTTTTTCCCTTGCCCTTAAACACTTGAAACAAGCAAGGAGTGCAACAAAAATTAACATTCACTTATTATCCCTGAATGTTTCATCTTTTGTCCTTCAGATTATTTTATCTTTACAAGCCATAACCCGCTAAAAGTCAAGGACGACAACCACACACTGCTACTTATTTGTTCCTTCTGATGGTCAAACATGATCAAATGTAACTTTTGAAATTACAATGAACTAGTTGTATATGGTTCTGTAGCTTTTCTGGAAGGAATTATTTGTGGCTGCAAAAACACTGAGTAGCTTCCAAGATGACCATATCAGAAATATAATTATCTATGCTATGCTTGAAGAAATGTTACTTTGTTTTTCCTCTGAAGCTGTCAGCACCTTTCAGAAACATCCAAGGTCCAACAGCAAGTAATATTTCTCATCAATTTAGCTGTTCTGCAAGATCTATACATATTAGGCTCTCTTGCAGATTTTAACAAGGTCATGTCTCACTGCACTCTGCGAAGACTTACCAACAAAAGTACAGCATATAGCCTCTCACACACACAGCACACAAACTGAGGCTTGGTCAAAGAGATGGGTCATATGAAGCACCTTTGAAGATAGAAAGATGGAGGAACTCAGGGAAAATCAAGGACTTTGCAAGCTATGGGCTCTGATGCCACTTGTGATTAAAATTGTGGTGATGATAGAAACTATAGGAGGATAGGATAATATGAGAATTTTAAATTGCTTTTGGTGAAGCAAAGCCTTAGTGTTGTGCACAAAGCAATACATTGCAATACTGAAGCTTCAAACGCAACAAAAGCATGGATGAGAGCTTCAGCAGTAGATAGGCTGAGACTTGGACACAATTCATTCACTAGCTTAGAGAATAAGCTAGTGATATGGAGTCTAAAGCTCATTATGGGTAAATATGACAGGAAAGTTTCAACCTGTATTGTTTAGCCTCAGGTATCAGGCATAGGGAGTTGGCCAGAGGAGACAGATTGTGACAGGGAAATTAAGAAAGTGACTTAATTATTCACAATGAGTTAGAGGATACTGCTATTCTCCTAGTACTGAATGCTGGACAAGTTGTTTGATAGCTTGGGGCCAGTGAAGGGTAGAAGCACTGAGGGAGAGTTGACTGTTATCACCCTATGCATGGAAAATCAATGCAGTGGCATGCATGAAGTGAGGACCATAGCTTGGGGAATACCAGAGGTAAAGAAATGTGCATGGGAACTATGGCAATGCTGGCGATTCTCTGGGTACAGCAGGTAAGAATGTAACCAGCCAAATGCCTCACCCAAAGAAACCAGTCGAGAAGGAGAAGATGGCATGGTCAACCACAAAGATTGAAGACAGAATGAGAATCACAGTTATACAAGACCATTAGTATCCTCGATGAGCTCTAAAATTGGAGAACTTTGGCATCATAAACTGAAGAGTCAGCAATTCATCCTCAGTAAAAAAAAAAAACAGCCTACAAAGTTGGCCCAACTCAGAAACAACAGAAATCTGATGCTTGTAATCAGTTCTAGTTATTTATTCCAGTGGCTTCAGAATGAACTATACAGATTAGAAATGCTCGATGTCCCACCTGCAAGATAAATTTAAATATCAAATATTATTTAAATAACTAGATGTCATACGACCAAGCCTCAGCTTACCTTGTCCAAAGGCTTGGATACTCGCTTTCAGTTCTTCCACATCACAGGTGAACTGTGCACAGCGGCCCAGGTCTTCATCGTATTTTCGTTCACTAACGAAGTGCTAGAATAATACATTTAAAAACACTCTTGCAGACAAAGTCCAGGCATATGGCAGCTTAGCTTTTTAAAATTACATAATAATTCTGACTTGTGCTATTAGCAATTTGAATTAATAGACTAGTGTACATTTCTTGACAAATATTTAAAAAATGAGCCACCACTGTTTCATGCAGCTGTCAATTCCATTTCAGAATACTAAGTAAACAAAAAAGGTAAATCAAAGACAAATTCAGTGTTTATCACATCCTAGCCCTATTCAATTAAGTGCCCACATTTATACCATATACAGTACAAACACCTTTTGTTTAATGCTTCTGAAAGGTGCAGACAGCAGGTAGTTGGTGACACCAAGAAAGTTTAAGGGTGGGACAGGGGCAGCAGGACTCCCCCATGACCATTCCCCTCACTAACAAGCATCTTGTTTTAGATACCATTGGGAGGTGGTGGGGAAGTGGTTCGGCAGGCCTGTGGTACAGTAACTGGTTCTGATGCACAGCAGGGAAGGTTGAGACAAAGAGCTGTAGCAATAGGAGACTTGATAGGGGACAGGAAACTATGTGGCAGTGACCAAGACTCCAGGATGGTGAGTTGCTTCCCAGGTGCTAGGAATAGGGATGTTTCTGAGCAGTTGCAGAACATTTTCAAGGGGGAGACTGAGCACCCAGGAAGTCATTGTACAAGGGTACCAACAACACGGGAAAAAAAAGTGATGAGATCCTGCAGAGTGACTATTGGTAGTTAGGTAGAGGATAAAAAGCAGGACCTCAAAGACAGTAATCTCTGGATTACTGCCAGTCCTACACAGTAGTGAGGGTAGGAAGAAGAAGAGGATAGAGCAGGAATAAGAAGATGGGACAGGAATAGGAGGATAGGGCAGATAAATGCGTGGCTGAGGAGCTGGTTTAAGAGTGAGGGATTCAGGCTTTTGGACCTTTGAGATCTCTTCTAGAGCAAAGATGACCTGTACAAAAGGCACCTGAATGGAAGGTGGAGCAAAATTCCAGCACAGAGATTTGCTATTACTGCTTGGGATGATTTATACTTGTCTGGCATGGGGGTGGGAGGAAACAGCACTGTGGCAGATGAGAAAGTAGAGTCAAATCTAAAAGTTAAAGTAGCCAGTATGCAGGATAGGGAGAGGAAGTCTGATAGGTTAAACTTGATTTACTTTAATGCAAGAAGGCTGACAAGTAAAGCAGGTGAACTCAGTATGGACAGGCAAATGGGACTGAGGTTCTACAGATATTACAGAAACATGAGGGATGAGCAGGACTGGCAGTTCACTGTCCCCGGGTACAGAAGCTACAGACACAAGAGAGGTGGACGTAAAGAGGGAGAACTGCATTTATGATTAGGGAAAACATCATGATCTTAGAGAGAATATTCCTGGGGAATTATCTAGTGAGGCTATATGGGTAGAAATTGAAAATAAAAAGGGGATGATCACCGTGATGAAATTGTTCTACAAGCTCCCTCAATAGTCAGTGGGAATTGGAGGTGCAAATATGTAAGGAGATTGCAGATAGCTGTGGGAATAAGAGTTGATGATTTTAAACTTCCCTTAATATTGACTGAGACTGCCATAGCGCTGAGGATTGGATGGGCAGAATTTGTTAGATGTGTCCAGGAAAAGTTTTTACAAGCAATATGTAGAAGGCCCTACTAGAGAAGGGGCAACATAACCACCTCCTGGGGGATGAGTCTGGTAAGTGGCTGAAGCAATGGTGGGGGAGCACTTTGGGATCAGTGACCATAATTCTATTAGTCTTTAAATAATCATGGAAAAAAATAGGACTGGTCCTCAAGTTAAAATCTTTAATTGCGACAAGGCTAATTTTGATGGTATTAGACAGGAATTTGCAAAAGTTGATTGGGAGAGTATTTACAGATAAAGGAACAGCTGGCAAATGGGATGCTTTTAAAAACAAGATACAGAGAGCTTAGGGCCAGCATGTCCCCATCAGTGTGAAGGGCGAGGCTAGCAGGATTAGGGAAACTGAATGGTTCCTCATTGTTTAACCCAATTAGGGACGAGAGACTTGACCAGGGAAAGGAATGTTCAAAGTAATATATACCACCATATACAACTCAGATTCATTTTCTTGTGAACGTACACAATAAATCCAAAAAAGAAACAATACAATGAAAGACTGCACCCAACAGGACAGACAACCAATGTTCAAAAGACAACAAACTGTAAAATACAAAAGAGGAAAATAAACAAATAAACAATAAACATCAAGAACATGAGAAGAAGAGTCCTTGAAAGTGAGTCCATAGGTTATGGGAACAGTTCAGTGATTGGGTGAGTGAAGTTATTCCCTCTGGTTCAAGAGCCTAATGGTTGAGGGGTAATTACTGATCCTGAACCTGGTGGTGAGAGTCCTGAGGCTCCTGGACCTTCTTCCTGATGTCAGCAGTGAGAAGAGAGCATGGCCTGGGTCGTGGGGGCCCTGAGACATTGAGTGAAAGTTTTACTTGGTGTCATTGGTAGGATGTGGCATGTGCTCAGGGAGTGGACTGGGAAGCACTTTCCTCAGTATTGACTTTAGGGCTTGCCTCAATGCCACAAATATCTGGCCAGAGCAGATGGTCAAAGGACTTCACTCAGCATCTTTATCAGGTGTGGATGGATCTCCTCTCCCCCCATCTCCCTTTCTCCCCCCCCCCCCCCCACTATCACGTTATTCTGGCTTCTGTCCTCTTGGTCTGAAACGTTGAATGTTTATTCCTCGCGATGGGTTCTGCCTGATCTGCTGAGTACCTCCAGTCTTTTTTGTGTGCGTTTCTCAAGATTTCCAGCATCTACAGAATCTCGTGTTTAAAGATTTGTGGAAATTTGGACATTTCTTTCTGGCCCTGCCCAAAATGGTAAACTTTATAGGTCAAGGCTGCTTTTGTGATAGCGGGACAGGAGGCGGAGCTAAACTGCTAAAGGCAGTTGAACTGTAGATCCATAATCTAATTGCAATAGTTGACGGGCTGAATGACATACGGTTTCTATGCTCCCAAGTTAACCAAGTGTTTTTGACCATGGCAAACTCTACTGAGACGCGCACGTTGTTTCAGGGCATAATTTGATGTTTATGAATTTATTGACTTTTACCTTTTTAATTCTGATAATTGTCTCTCAAGATAGCTGTTGGAGTGCTACTGTCAACCTAATAGGCTTGTCAAGACTCGTGCGTGTTGGGAAGACTGACCTGTTCTACTTTGTTGGAGGGAGGAGGAAGCTGCTGTTTTGCAGTCAGTTTCTCGTCCCTCCCATTCCTCTCTATTAACATTTTAACATATTTCGTGAACTGATTTGGATACTTGTTTCGTGGAAGATTTTACAACAACGAAATACTTCGGCGTTTGGAACCGGCTGATTATCTGCTGGCCCCTGTGCTTTAAAAGGCAGGCGCTAGGACCCAAGCGTCTCTCTAATTCCAGGCGGGACTGGTGGAAATGTATTGAGTCAAGGAACTGGTTGCGCGCAGGAGGTTTTTAAAGTTAATTGTTTTCGTTGATCGTGCGGGGCATCACTGACTTGTGGCTGAAAGAAGATAGTTGGGAGTTTAACATCCAAGGATACAAAATGTATCGAAAGGACAGGTGGTAGACAAAGAAGGTTGCGTGGCTCTGTTGGTAAAAAAAAAATGAAATCAAATCCTTTGAAAGAGGTGACACAGGATCAGAAGATGTAAAATCCTTGTGGGTAGAGTTAAGGAACTGCAAAGGTTAAAAAGTTCCAGATGTGAGTTATATACAGGCCTCCGAACTGTTGCCAGGATGTGGTCTACAAATTACAACTGGAGATAGAAAAGACACGTAAAAGGGGCAATGTTACAATAGTCATGGGGAATTTCAATATGCAGGTGGCTGACAAGGGAAGTCAAAGCAAAAGAGAGCATATAATATAGCAAATATTAGTGGGAAGCTAGAGGATTGGGAAGCTTTTAAAAAACAACAGAAGGCAAATACAAAAGCCATAAGGAGAAAAAAAAATCTAGCCAATAATATAAAAGAGGATACCAGAAGTCCCCCCCCCCCCCCAGATATACAAAGAGTAAAAGAGAGGAGAGAGTAGATATCAGACGGCTGGAAAATGACACTGGAGAGGTAGTAATGGGGGACAAACTTAATGAGCACTTTGTGTCAGTCTTGCGGAAGACACCAGCCAGAAATTTGAGAACGCTGGGGGGTAGTTGTTGAAAGTGCTTGGGAAGCTGAAAGGTCTGAAGTCACCTGGACCAGATGGACTCCAGGGTTCCGAAAGAGTTAGCTGATGAGATTATGGCGGAATTAGCAATGATTTTTGAAGAATCAATAGATTCTGGCATGGTTCCAAATTGCAAATGTCAATCCACTTTTCAAGAAAGAGGGAGGCAGGAGGAAATTAGCCTAACCTCTGTGGTTAGGAAGATGTTGGAGTCAATTGTTAAGGATAAGGCCTCAGGGTACTTGGACACACAGTAAAATAAGCTGTAGTCAGCACGGTTTCCTTAAGGGAAAATTTTGCTTGACACATCTGTTGGAATTCATTGAAGAAATAATAGGCAGGATAGACAAAGGAGTCGGTGGATACTGTTTACTTGGATTTTTGAAGGCCTCTGAGAAGGTACCGCATATGAGCCTGCTGAACAAAATATGAACCCATAATATGAAAGGAAAGATACTTGCATGGATAGAGCATTGGCTGACTGGCAGGAGGCAAAAAGTGGGGATAAAGGCTGCCTTTTCTGATTGGCTGCTGGTGACTAGTGGCATTCTGCAGGGGTCAGTATTGGGACCGATTCTTTTTATGTTATATGTAAATGATTTGGATGACAGATGTGATAACTTTGTGGCCAAGTTTGTGCATGATACAAAGATGGAGGAGTACGAAGTCTGCATAAAGACTTAGATTCGGAGAACAGGCAAAGTGGCAGATGGAATACAGTAAGGTCATGCACTTTGGTAGAAGAAATAAAGGTACACATTATTTTCTAAACAGGATGCAAATTCAAAAATCAGAAGTGCAGAGGGACTTGAGTCCTCATGCAGGATTCCTAAAGGTTAGCTTGCAAGTTGAATAAGTGGTAAGGCAAATGCAATATTAGAATTCATTGAGAGAACTAGAATATAAAAGCAAGGACATAGTGCTGAGGCTTGAAAAGGCACTGTTGAGAACCTCACTTGGGACTATTGAGAGTAGCTTTGGGCCCTTTATCCAAGAAAGAATGTGCTGACATTGGAGAGGGTCCAGAAGAGGTTCACGAGTATGATCCCAGGAGTGTCTGGTGGCTCTGGGCCTGTACTTACTGGAGTTTTTTTTGGGGGTTGGGGGGGAATCTCATTGAAATCTACTGAATATTGAAAGGCCTAAATCAAGTAGACATGGAGAGGATGTTTCCTACAGAGGGGGGAGTCTAGGACCAGAGGGCACAGCCTCAGAATAGAAGGATTTCCCTTTAGAACAGAGATGAGAAGGAATTTCTTTAGCCAGAGGGTGGTGAATCCGTGGAATTCATTGCCACAGATGGCTGTGGAAGCCAAGTCATTGGGTATATTTAAAGTGGAGGCTGATAGGCACTTAATTAGTAAGGATGCCAAAGGTCATGGGGAAAAGGCAGGAGAATGGGGTTGACAGGGATAATAAATCAGGCATGGTGGAGTGGTGGAGCAGACTCAATGAGCAGAATGGCCTAATTCCACTCTCATGCCTCACGGTCTTTTGGTCTAAATTATGACATTAATAGACGAGATTGGGCATATAGTTAGCAAGTGTATTTTAGCAGTTAAGTTTGCAACAACACATATTGATAGGTGGAATATGGTTAAATATTACCTGAAAATGAGAATCTAAATGGGTAAAGGAACAAGTGATAATAGATGATAAATACACAAATCATTAAACGTAGCAAGGTTACTAAAACAATCAAACCACACAGAAGCACTTATTTCTCAAAAGATAGGATTGAAAAGTAGAGAGATAGTTAATTTTTTAAAAATTGAACATTGGTTAGATGACACTTGAAGTACTATGTACAATTCTGGTCACCAGCGGGTGGAAAATGGATTTGCAAAGATCATACCATCTAGGTGCAATTACATCCATCATTACAAGAATAAATTAGGTCTCTTTACTCACAAAAGAATGTGGTGAGGTGATCCAGTAAGTTTTAAAAATTAGTCTGTTTTGTTGCTACCAAGAACAAAGCCGAGAGCCATAAAAGTGAGAATTTCAAAGAAATCAAATAGGTCATTTATTCAGAGTGTGAAAAGAATGCTACCACAGGAAGTAATTGAGGAACCAGGATACATTTAAGACACAAGCAGAGGATGGACAAGAGATGATTTTGCTGCAAACTCAGAAGCATGAGAGATGGACGTGGATGTGGACTGGTTAGACCAAATGGCCTATACCTATACTTTATCCCCTATTTTTAAGAAAATCTAATTTCCTCAGCATGGTCATCCTATACCTTAATGAGGACCATTTATTACAGTGAAAACTGCAGTTTTCGTTTACAACTTTGATACCTCGATGAAATTTGTTTTAACTTCTACTTAAAGTGTGCCTTACCAAGTCCTTCACACCATCCCAAAGTAGTCAACATACATTTTTAATGTGCAGTCATTTTTGCTGAGAAAAGCAAATGCAGCAGCGATTTTGCGCACAGCAAAGTTTCTCCAAACAGCAACGGAATGAGCGGTTAACTTGCTCTTGGAGGAATTGATCCTGGAAGAAACTTAGGGCAGAATAGTGGCTACCTTCAAACAAGGTGTTATTTAACATTCATCTTAACAGGCAGTTAAGTACTTTTTGAAGGATACTGCCTCAGCCAGCACAGCACTCCTAAATCCTGTATTGAAATGTCCATCTAGACCAGATTAATACACTCATGTCCTAGAAAGAGATTAGAACCCACAAACTTCAGTTGAAGATGAAAGTGCAAGCAGGGATAAGTCTATAGTTCAGATTGATTTTGATGTTCAAAAATGATGCCACTTAGACTAGGAGCCGCGTGCCTTTTATAAGACATTTTATAAGACAATTATTGGATGATAATTGCTTTCCAGTTGCATTTCTTCCATCAGGTAAGGACTCCAACAACATTACCACAAAGCACCAAGCACAGCAGAAGAAGAAGAAAAAACACAAAGCCACAGAGAATGCTTTTGTGCACTGTCTAAATTTTGGATGTTTTCAACTGTCTAGGAGCTTATTGCAAATAAGCTAGCACATGCTAAGCAAGTAGTGTTTAAGAGCAATCTCTTTAGAATATTATAATAAACCTATCGAATGTTGAAAGGCCTTGATAGAGTGGACGTGGAAAGGATGTTTCCTATGGTGAGAGCGTCCAAGACCAGAAGACATAGCCTCAGAATAGAGGGGGTATCCTTTCGGGATGGAGATGAGAAGGAATTTCTTTAGCCAGAGAGTGGTGAATCTGTGTAATTCTTTGCCACAGGCAACTGTAGAGGCCAAGTCTTTATGTGTATTTAAGGCAGAGATTCATAGATTCTTGATTGGTCAGGGCATGAAGAGATACAGGGAAAAGGCAGGAGATTGGGGCCGAGAAGAAAATTGGATGAGCCATGATGAAGTGAGCTGACTCGATGGGCCAAATGGTCCAATTCTGCTCCTATATCTTATAGTCTTATAATATAGTAAAGAAAGCTATATTTATGACTTTGATTGTGGGAAGCTATTTATAGAATTGTTTTTGTATGTGACAAATAATAGCCATGTTGTCTTGAGACAGCATCATAATCCATCCACCACCCCCATGGCTAACAGTAAACAAAATTTAGCAAGGTGCCTAATACTTTCTATTTAACTACAGAATATTGTGCAAGATTAGATGATGGAATAACAAGATTTGGATTCACAAGGACGATATGAAATCCAGCCGATAGTTAAAATATGAAAAACCAAAAGATCAGGTTAATTAATCCTCAATAAGGGCGGAATTGGTAAAATTACGTTTTACATACATGAAATTGATAAATATTCAATCAAACAGAACTTAAATTGGCCTGTGGTCCATCATGAAGATAGGGTAGAAATGACTCAAGTCACTGAGGAGTAAATGCTCAGAATAGAATACAAGAGGAGTACAAGGAGTGCAAAGGAGGCTTGAGGATTGTCAGTTTTATTCAGCGCAACAGTTCCACATTTTTCAATGGGTTATTATGAGAATACAGGAAAACCAGAGAAAAACTAGGTCTAAACAGAAACTGCTTCACAGCTAAGTTCAAATAATAAAAGGGCAATTACTTGGCTAGTCCATATTCTGTATCCATGAAAGGTTGACTATATGGATTTCAAATTGGAGTGTAATGATTAAAGATAGTTATTGGCATAAAGGCAATAAAATAATATACAAAGCTTGAAAAATGTTGCGTATTTGTGAAGCTTTATCATGATGCTTGACTAAAATACAATAATTTTACCTTAATATCGGCTCTGAGTTCCACTAGTTGCTCCTCTGACATGCGGACTGCATTGTCAGTCAGTCTCTTTAATGCTTCAGCTCTCTTCTGGCGGCTGTCCAGGATTTCAACTAAAGGGAAGCAAGAGCACATTATTTCGTGGAGGCTCCCACTGAAGGAAACTAATCCACCTACAGTACATCAGGACCAAGGCAGAGTTAGAAAATACCTGATTTAATAAACAAATTATTAACAAAGCAGGTCACATCTCAGTGGAAACTACATGCCTTTAAATGGCTTAAAACAAGGCTTTTGTAAACAGCAGTTCTAAATTTGGGTAGAGGTGCTTCACCATCTCAATAAATAGTATTTGATTTATTGTTCAAAAGTTATTCAACAGCAACTGAACTCATCACATCCATCACCTCAACTTGGCCTCACAAAAATCTTATAAGGTGTGCATTAGAACAGAGATGGCAGAGGAGTGCGTTCATTCTCCATCCTGGCTCCAAGAGAACCAAAGATAACTTCATAAAAAATATTAATTTACAGGTAGTGGATATTGATGTGAAGGTCGGTATTTATTGCCCACAAGCTAGAGGTTTCCAATCATTTTTATGTCATGGACCAACACCATTAAGGGGTCCGTGGACCCCAGTTTGGGAACTCCTGCAATAAGCTAACAGCTCTCAAGGTCACGATGGTCAATAACTTTCTTGAATCACCGCAGTTATAGGATTTTGATCTTGTGATGGTATTTCCATATCAGGATGGCGTGGACTTGCGAGAAGCGGAGGTGCTTGTGTACCCATTGCCCTTATGGAAGGATTGCAACTGGGAGAGGTGCTGCCAGAGTACCCAGGCTAGTAACTGCAGTGCACTTGCAGACAGTACATGCTACAAAAGCGACAGAGTGAATGTATACATAGACATTTGGACCAAGTTTTTAGAATTAATGTAAACAGATGATAGCGATGTGGTTCATCAACCATAGGCACTGTAGGGTGCTCTGACATGGTGGCACCAAATAAGATCCATTCAATAACCTCAAATGGATGCTGGTGTTTAAAAATCTGATTAGCAAATAGTAAGGCGAAACTGAAAGCCACTTAGGCAGGTGGAAAAGTTTCTTTCAACCTGGTCATCTACTTCAACTGTTTATAATGTTTACATCTTTACATCAGTCTCAGGAAGAAAATCTGTTTTTGCCACTTTGGAAGTAACACTACCATCTGCTTAAGCTGGTAGAAATCAATGCCAATAAAAATCTGATAATCAGGCATCCTTGGGTCCTTGTTGGTGCCAGATTAGCAGATTTTCTAGATTATGGCATTTTATTGCAATTAATACACCAGCACACTTATAATACATTTTTAAAAAAGTGTTGCTGATATGCAAGTTATCAAAGGCAAAAAACATGGCTGCAGTCACTGAGCACCTGAGTGTAAGGGTGTTTGTTAGGTGCGTCAAAAATCAAACTTACAAAAATTAGCGAAAACAGTGAAAAGAAAACTGCCAATATCTACAAAACGTTTTCTACTAGAAAATACAATTATAGCTGTAAATAATTCAGAAGATGTGTAGCTTCAGTGGCTGATGGCTGGGTGGAGCTGTTCTCTGATCCTGGCAATTTTCTTGCAAACATTTTGTCACCAAGCGAGGAGACATCATCAATGCTCTGTTAATTGTGGTGCGTCCTCCAAATGCATGGCCTTTATATAATTTGCAATCAGCTGATTGGTCGTCATTTCAGAAACTCAATTGCAATGTGATGACGAAACCTCGTCATTGGTTGCATGACAAACTCTGTGTTGTGGTCTGGAATTTTGCCCACATTGGCTCATAAATAGCATTGAGGTCTATGTTTTTGATTACAGAATTGTCTGCGGAAAACTACCCTTCCAGGAATTCTCTCGCATGCCGCATGTTTGCTTGCAGCATGACTTTTACCAATGCCCAGTCAAATTTGTGCCACTCTCAATGTTTACAGCCAGTTGATGTCCATGGATCCTTGTGGATAGTTTTCTTCCAGTTTGGCCAATGTAATATTTGTTGAGGTCCCCACACTGGATTTGTAGACCACATTGGTCTTATCTAACAGCTTGGTTTATTCTTTTGGTCTGCAAAATACTCTCAACATTGCTATTGCCTTATATGTTACTGAAATTCGGTCTTGGAGCAGTCAGAGCTGTCATTTCTGAGATATTTCGAATGTACGGAATGAGAAACTGTTTGACTGCTTCTTGGTTGGAGCTTTGTCGACATCGTATGAAGTTCCGCGGGTAACCCTTTCGTGCGACACAGCGAACAATCAAATGCACAAGACAAGCTGTATCTAAACTTTGTTCTGAAGATCGGAGATACGCCGAGGCATGGCAGAACTTTAAGGATTAAGAGGAGAAACATCTTTTTAAAGTATTTTCACGAAACAAATACCTGCGCAACTTCATATGAAGATGCCTACTAGGTTGACAATGCACCAAACAAGAAGCGGGCAAACAGCTGTCCTTCCATACATACACAATACCTGAGAAATGCTGGCCTGACTGCTCCAAAAACAGAAATTCAACTGCACACAAGCCAACAGCTTGAGGAGAGTACTTTGCAGACCAAAAGAACAAACCAAGCTATTAGACAAGACCAATGTGGTTTACAAAATCCAATGCAGGGACCTCAGCAAATATTACGTCAGCCAAAATGGGAGAAAATTCCACAGGGATCCATGAACATCAACCGGCTGTAAAGCAGTGTGACCAACTCTGCCTCATCTCTACCCATGAAGATCAAGAGGGACATCTGGCCATCAGTGAAAGTCATGGAGAAAGCGAACACATGGTATGCAAGAGAATTGTTAGAAGCGTGCTTTTCACAAACAATTCTGTAAACAAACACATAGACCTCCCCCGTCTTACTTATGAACCAATGCAGGCAAAATTCCAGACCACAATGCACGAAGCTCGTCACACAGCCAATCAGCGACGAGATTTCCTCCCCACATCATAACTGAGTTTCCAAAATGAGGTCACATCAGCTGATTGAAAAGTATATAAAGGCCAAGCATTCAGCGGAGGCACCACAATCAACAGCGCACTTATATGATATCTCCTCGTATGGTGATGAATCGTTTGCAAGTAAGTTGCCAAGATCGGAGAACAAAACCCAACCACAATAATAGCTCCATATTTTGTCCAGTGTGAACTCCTGGTAGTTTTGTACAATCTGTTGTACTGAGAACAATGAGCCCTGCTTTTTTTTTTGGCAACAGAACATGTCATCTTTAATTACCCACAAAGTTAACTTAAGACTACACACAAATCAGAATATGATGCATCCCACAATGTAGTTACAATCACATTATAAAACAGAAGTATCTAAATACAGAATACAAGCAAGTACACATTTACATATCCCCATTACGAAAGAAATGGAATTTTCACCGCGTATGCTGGGAAAGGCACCTTAAAGCCAACCTGAGCACATCAGTTCGGTTTAAGATCCATTTTGAGAATATACCGGGCATTGAAGCGTGTACAGTCAGCGCAGTGACAGTAGAAGTGCGTGTGTCAAAATGTGTGAGTTAGAGTGTGTACACCGAGCGCTCTCTGTTACAGTTGTATTTTAGTATAATACATTTTAGTGAACAATGTGCAGGCAGGAATCAGGGCCGTAGTGAGTTGGAAAGGAATGCTGGTAACAAACAAGTCGGCTGGTCGCGCAGTGAGATCAGTGCCGGGCTTGAGAATGGAGGTTCCCGAGTT
The DNA here is from genome assembly GCF_030028105.1 of Mobula birostris. Lineage (NCBI taxonomy): Eukaryota > Metazoa > Chordata > Chondrichthyes > Myliobatiformes > Myliobatidae > Mobula > Mobula birostris. Next base: position 68,526,262 of record NC_092402.1, read on the forward strand.
CGATCCAGTGAGAGACCGCCCCCGAGCGCGCTTTCCATCCGTGCCAGGTTGACGTCGACCCCGCAACACGGCCTCATAAAGTAATACTGCGGAATGTCTATGCGAGGAGTGGTGCCCCACACAGCCTTCTGACTTGCGCCTTGTAAGGCACGAAAATGCCCGATGCTGGCCTCTCAGGCCTGAGTCAACGTCATAGAAACATAGAAAATAGGTGCAGGAGTAGGCATTCGGCCCTTTGAGCCTGCACTGCCATTCAGTGTGATCATGGCTGATCATCCAACTCAGAACCCTGTACCTGCCTTCTCTCCATACCCCCTAATCCCTTTAGCCACAAGGACCATATCTAACTCCCTCTTAAATATAGTCAATGAACTGGCCTCAACTGTTTCCTGTGGCAGAGAATTCCACAGATTCACCATTCTGTGTGAAGAAGTTTTTCCTCATCTCGGTCCTAAAAGGCTTCCCCTTTATCCTCAAACTGTGACCCCTCGTTCTGGACTTCCCCAACATTGGGAACAATCTTCCTGCATCTAGCCTGTCCAATCCCTTTAGAATTTTATATGTTTCAATAAGATCCCCCCTCAATCTTCTAAATTCCAGCGAGTATAAGCCTAGTCGATCCAGTCTTTCATCATATGAAAGTCCTGCCATCCCAGGAATCAATCTGGTGAACCTTCTTTGTACTCCCTCTATGGCAAGAATGTCTTTCCTCAGATTAGGGGACCAAAACTGCACATAATACTCCAGGTGTGGTCTCACCAAGGCCTTGTACAACTGCAGTAGTACCTCCCTACTCCTGTACTCGAATCCTCTTGCTATGAATGCCAGCATACCATTCGCCTTTTTCACCATCTGCTGTACCTGCATGCCCACTTTCAATGACTGGTGTACAATGACATCCAGGTCTCGTTGCACCTCCCCTTTTCCTAATCGGCCACCATTCAGATAATAATCTGTTTTCCTATTTTTGCCACCAAAGTGGATAACCTCACATTTATCCACATTAAATTGCACCTGCCATGAATTTGCCCACTCATCTAACCTATCCAAGTCACCCTGCATCCTCTTAGCATCCTCCTCACAGCTAACACTGCCGCCCAGCTTCGTGTCATCCGCAAACTTGGAGATGCTGCATTTAATTCCCTCGTCTAAGTCATTAATATATATTGTAAACAACTGGGGTCCCAACACTGAGCCTTGCGGTACTCCACTCGTCACTGCCTGCCATTCTGAAAAGGTCCAGTTTATTCCCACTCTTTGCTTCCTGTCTGCCAACCAATTCTCTATCCACATCAATACCTTACCCCCAATACCGTGTGCTTTAAGTTTGCACACTAATCTCCTGTGTGGGACCTCGTCAAAAGCCTTTTGAAAATCCAAATGTACCACATCCACTGGTTCTCCCCTATCCACTCTACTAGTTACATCCTCAAAAAATTCTATGAGATTCGTCAGACATGATTTTCCTTTCACAAATTCATGTTGACTTTGTCCGATGATTTCACCGCTTTCCAAATGTGCTGTTATCACATCTTTGATAACTGACTCCAGCAGTTTCCCCATCACCGACGTTAGGCTAACCGGTCTATAATTCCCCGGTTTCTCTCTCCCTCCTTTTTTAAAAAGTGGGGTTACATTAGCCACCCTCCAATCCTCAGGAACTAGTCATCACCATCATCATGAGGTCCTACAGAGCACAAGAATGGGGCCTGGCAAAGCAGCCGCTATTGTGATTGCCAAACAGTTATAAAGTAGATTACCAGAGTTTTACTGTGGTTTCAAATCCGGATTAACATCTTTTCCTTCTATTTCTATCAACTTAAGATAAACTGTTTAGAACTATAGTCACCGATCCAGGCTATAAGAAAAAAATGAAATTTTAGCCATAATTATACTCCTTGGGCCGATGACCGTAATATTAACAATGGGACTCTTGCACACCATTAAGGTTATTGGTTTACAAAGAAAAATTAAAAATCATCACTTGATACTGATCACAATAGCAAGAAACAGACAACTACCAAGACTGAACTAAGCTTCAGGAAGGGAGCCAGCCTACGCCCCATGCTCACAAGGGAAAACAAATGATGGAAAATACTGCACAATTCATTGCAGTACTGTACTCCCTTTACCCCCTATTATGTAATCCCATTTATAATCTCAAATGATCAGCATTATCTCCCATCACTGAGTTTCAATTTACTGCTTGAAACCTGCCCAGCAGCAAAATACTGCCATAAATCCCATGTAAAAATTTAAATAATTATTTGAAGTCTATCTGTGAGCTAATTTAGTCATTTCAAGATGAATGATGTTTATCCCTGACTGAAATGCTCCAGCTGGAGGCTTAGCAAAAACTCAAGAGTCTGGCATGAGGAGAATTAATAAATCACTCAAGTGAGGTTTCTGTTAAGTATTTGTTCTAATAAGGTAGCAAACATGGTTCTACTTTCTTAATTCTAAATTGGTTAGGATCTGCAATCAATTGAAAATAATATTCACTTATTAATATAGATTGCATACAAACTGAAAACACTTGCTCTTTAATAGCACCTTTTACACCCATTTATGGATGCTGAAAATCAATTTCCAGCTGACAAATTACAAGAAAAACCAGAAACATCATCCTTATACGCATACACATTGAAATATTGAAACTTAAATGGAATATAGTACACTTTACTATGCCTTAGGAAACTGGTCTGCATTGATTTGAAAGGAGCCACTTCATACAGCTTTAACTAGATTATAGATCAGAGTTTAACAGACCAGAGGTATTGAGCACTACAAACTACCAGAGTGATGATACTCCTGAAAAGCGATACTATATACTGTAAAATAGTCACTTACGTGCTGCTGCTTTGACTTTATCCATTTCCCCAAGAAGTGCCACCTCTCTGTCCATAAAACTGCAAAGAAAGGAAACAAGACTTATTTACAAACTTTTCTATTTATTACAGAAGTCAGACCTCACTGGGATGCAGTTCCTAACCACTGGGATCAGACCTCAGCGCCATTCTGAATATTTGAAAAGGACCGACCAGATTTTAAAAAAATGTTTAAGGATAGGACAATTTGCTGAGTATTTATTTCTTTTTTTTTGTTGTGACAATGAAAACAATTTAAAATTTTTGATGTGAAGTAGTTTAACTTTTTTTTGTGTTTGTGCTATACAATGAAAATAGAATTCATATCAATGGTGATAGTGCTAATAGCCCAATTTTCCCATTTTACCTAAAGGTTACAATGATTCAATTGGTAGTTGTCCTGCTCAAAATACAGACAATTGATTTTATTCCTACTTGTGTGCAGCTTGAACCCATTCCTCAGATAACTGAAGGCAAACAAAGGTGTTTGGTGATGAGTATTAATCAGAGCTGGCTATGCAGAAGGACAGCCAGCCAGAAAAGGGAAATAATTTGCACTTTCAAAACAACACAGCAGAACATTGATCCATCCAGGAAAGGGAGAGGATATTCAAATACCGTTTGTTTCATCAACGTGGGCTTGATTTATCTAAACCTCACTTTTCATGTAATAACTTAATTCAATTATAAATGTTTATTATTAACTATTCAATATTTTCTAGTGCAGATATTTCTCTCAACTGGCTGTCAAAACTTGGTTATCACATGCACCTCCAACACTTTGTAAGAATTTGATAAAAAGAATGGTTGAAACTGTTTCAAAACCTTGGATTGTTGATAAAACCACAAACAAAATTTCAATCATGAATGGATTCATAGTATGTCTGGTGTACAACAAAACATTTACCAGAGAGATTATTTCAAGGTTTTAATAAAACTGTTTATTTCAGCTGCTGTTTGAATGCAATTCCAGTAATCACATTCCTTGTTGATCAATTTATATGTAATGCATGTGACTCCTCTTAAAAGATGAAAAACATATTTCATTATTTTTGCTCCTATCACAGTAGATCAACCACTATCACTGTGCAAGAACAGAAAATACCCCCATAATACTACGGAATCTTAGATTTACAATTTTCATGAATCAAAAATAAATCAACAATTCATAAGGAATTTGAAGCAAATATTTGAACAAATTTGTCTTTCATCGCGCCAATGAGATACAAATCAGAGCATTACAAATACAGCTACAGAAATCGCCTTTATTATCTTGTTTGTGTGAAGGGGTGTTTTACTATTGGAAAAACACTCATCCCCATTTTTAGCTCCTAGATTCAAGCATTTGCAGGTAGCTGAATCACAACTGGATGAAAAGTAAAGCTCCCTCATCCCCGCACCAACACTTTGCACGATGTTTTTCCATTTCCCATACCAATTTACTTCGTTGATTGGAATGCTACTATGTTAATTGAAGTTTGTTTCGCCCTGAACCTGTGCCCATGGGGAACTGGTTTGGTTATCTGAATTAATTAAGAGTTAGGAAGATTTTGCATTCTCTTCCAACAACACCTGTGGCAGCTCCTAATGGATATGTTGTAAGTTCTGGGCTCTGTCAAGCTGCTCTGTAATTTGTTAATGTCAATGTTTTCTTCTCCTTTCTTTGAAGCGGTTATGGATTGGGGTGCATGAGTGAAGGTGCCAACCATGAACTAAAAAAACTGATGCTAGAATTATTTGTTTTTCAGGTTGTGGGAAACATTGACTCTCAGCTTCACCTGCAAACGTCACCCACGCACACAGGGACTAGGATTGTGTCTACATTACTGGTTCCTTTTCTGGAAGCATTGGAGCTTTAATTCAATTTCACCCCACGTTGCTATTCCAGTAACCTAAACATTAGGTAGGCTACGACCCCAATCATGCACATAACTGATGCGCCATCACTTAATGTACCATGGGAAGCACACATTTCAGAACAGACTAACCATGGTATTTGGCTAGGGTCCCTTAGAATATGTAAAAAGCTTGTATTTCTAACTCATCTAATGGATATAAAGTATAATATGATCATTGCAGAAGACCTGTCACACTTGCTATTTTTCTCTCCCCAGAACAAGTCTCCACTTGACTAGCCTGTCAACATCTTACAGATTTTTCTCATTTTGCTCCATGTCAGCAGCAAGACAATTTGCTGAAGGTGGTGAAAAACACATTGGCTGGTATCAAACACAAAAATCAACAATTACAATTAAGGGAAGGGACAGAAGCTGTTTTTCGTTTGAGAGAAGAGACTCACTTGCATAAAACAACATTCACCCTTTGGTGTATTCAGTCTTTGTTACTTACATGCTAAATAGTTGTAATCTCATCCACATGGGAAATAAATCTGGCTAAGTGCAAATAATGTCAAGAATTAATCTGCAATTAGGAATTCCGGGATTCTCAATTATAATACTCAAACAATGACAAAATATTAATTTGTGTGCTTTGAATGGATAAAAATGTGTAGTTGTATGGATTAGAAAGTTGAAGTAGTACTTAGGTAAACATGCAGTTGGTGCTTTTGTAAGATTACTCCTTTCTCTGAATTTACAAAATGTTAAATACATTTTCCAATGAAAAGTCTCAACACAAAGCCGAGAAGCAGGAAACAAAACAAAAATGGCTTACAAATAGGTTAACAGGATTCTTTCTAGATGATTGTTCCTCTCCCCGAGGTGATTAATGAGACCTACACAAAATATGTAAGCACTAGAATATTTGCTTTAAGTTACCGAATAAGAGTTACTATTGATGGAGTGACCTGTAAAAACAAGTAGACTTAAATTTTAAACGTCACTTATACTGCAAGATCTGTCACTTTGCTACTTTGATTGCAAGATAATTATTGGTTTCCATCCATCGAAGACTTCCTTCAGCTGATCTAAATATCAAAGGATTTTAATATATCCCCCATCATGTCTTCCTAAAAGGTGCCATTTTACAGTGCAGCAATGCCTCATTATTGTGCTCGAATATCAAGGATTCATACCCTTACAGTCAAGATATACAAAACTTGCATACACACCGACTACTTTATCTGCTAATTCATGTTCCTGTATTTGGTTCTGGTATTGTCCGCTCAATATTGTTTCTCTCTTTGATCCCCCACCCACCTTCACCTTTCCTTCTCTCATCTCCACCTATAATGCCCTCCCTGCACCTGGCAATTCAGAGCTTAAAATAACTTTAGGATGATGCGCCCAAGAATAGAACTTCTGGAACCCAAATGAACAGACATTACTTGGGGCATCCTACCCAACTCCACAATGTCTGGCAGTAACAACACTGCAAATTGTTAGATAGTTTGGCTCAACAATTATCAGATAGTTCTTCTGCAGGTACCCCTTGGGAATCCCAAGTACCAGCCACTTCAACATGCCCGAGCTATCTGCAGTAGTCAAGATGGGGCCCATTGCTGCATGGATGAATTTCAAAATTGACATTGGACAAAAGTTGCCCACAAATGGTCTGCCATTTGGGCACACAGAGGAGTGGCCACAACATACATGAATTTTGCAGATGACAAAAAACTGGTGTTGTAGGTAGGTACAAGACTCTCAGGACTCACACCAGCAGGTTCAGGAACAGTTATTACCAGAGGGAATTACCGGAAGTTGGAGAATTCAATGTTCATCCCTCCCCCTCCCTGCCCCTATCCCAGTTTCACTCTGCCCCCTCCCCCAGCTGCCTACTACCTCCCTTATGGTTCCACCTCCTTCTACTACCCATTGTGTTTCCCCCATTCCTTCTTCACCTTTCCTGCCTATCCCCACCCTGCTTCCCCTCCCCCACCCCTTTATCTTTCCCCTTACTGGTTTTTCACCTGGCACCTACCAGCCTTCTCCTTCCCACCCTCCCCCCACCTTCTTTATAGGGCCCCTGCCCCATCCCCCTACAGTCCTGATGAAGGGTTCCGGCCCGAAACGTTGACTGATCGTTTCCACGGATGCTGCCCGACCTGCTGAGTTCCTCCAGCATGTTGTGAGTGTTGCTTTGATCCCAGCATCTGCAGAATATTTTGTGAATACATAGTATAGTTTTCTAAATACTAGTGAGGAATCATCTGGAACATGTGCTGTTTTGGTCATTTCAGAAAAGAAAGGACAGAATTATTCCAGAGAAGTTGAAGAGGAGATTCACCAGGATGTCACTTGGGATAGAGTCTCAGTTGGCATAGAGGCTGAGGGGTTTGGTTCTAATAGACGTAGTCTATACAAATGTCTTCTGTGATTAGATTACAGCCTTCAATTTGTGCCCTCTAATTCATTTAATTGCAGTAGTTTCAGCTATCAATCACAGAAGTGATGCAAATTTAAATGAAATAATATGAAAAATATGGAACAGTAACAGACTTTAATCAACACAAGTATTAACCTAACAGAATACAAGTGATTGACAGACAGCAGTAAACTCTGTCCATAGCAGAAAATGTTTATGACCAGAGGGCATTGATTTAAAGTAAGCAGAAAGTAGTTTAAGGGGATACAAGGAATCTTTTATCCTCATCTATAGCATGGTTAGAATCTGGAACATGCTTCCTGAGGGGGTGGTCAAGGGTAGAGACTCAACATTTTAATGTCTGCATGAGCACTTGAATTATCAAGACATGGAAAATTACAGACCAAGTATGAGGCAAGTATAGACATGTACATTGGTCAGCATGGACATGTAGGCTAAATGGTCTGCTTTTGAGCTAAATGACTTATATCAGAAAACACTGAGGTCTTGAGGTATGGCCGGGGGGGGGGGGGGGGGGGGAAGAGAACACCCTCTTAGTCCGCAGGATTTAAGAGGAACAAATTTGTAGAAAGATCGCGATTGTTGCAAGAAAGAAAGTGGTGATAGTAGGTGATTTTTAACTTTCTACATAATGACTGGGACTCCATTACTGTAAAAGGACTAGATGGGATAGAGTGTGCCAAATGTGTTCAGGGAAGTTTCCTTAATCAATACATAGAAGTCACAATGAGAGAGAGTGTAATACTGGATCTCCTATTAGGGAATAGTGCAGGTGACAGAAGTTTGTGCAAGGGAACACTTTGCATAATGCCATCAGTTTCAAGGTAATTATGGAAAAGGGCAGGTCAGGTCTGCAGGTAGACCTGAAAGGCTAATTTTGATGGTATCAGAAAGGATCTGGCAAGTGTGGATTGGGACAGGTTGTTTTCTGGCAAAGGTGTGCTTGGTAAGTGGGAGGCCTTCAAAAGTGAAATTTCCAGAGTACAGAGTTTGTATGTTCCTGTCAGAATAAAAGGCAAGTATACAAGGTTTAGGGAACCTTGGTTTTAAAGAGATATTGAGGCCCTGGTTAAGAAGGAAGTCAACAGCAGGTATAGGTAGGTAGGAAACAAATGATGCACTTGAATACAAGAAATACAAGATAACACTGAAGGAGGAAATCAGAAGGGCTAGAAGGCAGCATGAGGTTGCTCTAGTAGACAATGTGAAGGAGAATCCCAAGAGCTTCTACAGATATATTAAGAGCAAAAAGATTGAAAGGGATAAAATTAGTCCTCAAAGATCAGAATGATAATCTCTGCATGGAGCCAGAAGAGGATTGGGGTGGGGGGAGGGGGAGAGAAAGAGATCTTAAATGGATTTTTTTACATCTGTATTTACTCAGGAGATGGACACAGAGTCTATGCCTTGAAACTGAAAATCCCACAAAAGGTAGTGGATTTAGCCATACATCATGGGTAAAGCCCACGCAACCACTGAGCACATCTACATGAAATGTTGCCATAGAAAAGCAGCATCCATCAAAGATCCTCACCACCCAGGCCATGCTCTTTTCTCGCTGCTATCATCAAGAGTAGAAGGTACAGGAGTCTCAGGACTCGCATCACCAGGTTCAACAGTTACTACCCCTCAACCATCAGGCTCTCGAATAAAAGAGGATAACTACCCTTATTCCATTTCAGGTGTTCTCACAACCAATGGTCTCACTTTAATGACCCTTTATCTTGTTATTTCATTCCCATTTATTGCTATTTATTTATATTTGCATTTGCACAGTTTGTTGTTCATTGATCCTGTTTACAGTTACTGTTCTATAGATTTGCTAAGTATGCCAGCAGGAAAAAGAATCTCAGGGTTGTACATGGTGACGTGTGTGTACTCTGATAATACATTTTACTTTGACTTTGAGATGGAAGTGAGACAAAGCAGCGGCGAGATCATGGACCCTATACAGATTACAGAGGAGGTATTTGCTGTCGAGGCATATCAGCGGATAAATCTCCAGAGCCAGACAAGGTGTTCCCTCAGACCCTATGGGAGGCAAGTCTAGAAACTGCAGGGACCCTAGCAGAGATGTTTAAATCATCCTTACTGGAGGACTAGCTAATGTTGTTCCGCCGTTTAAGAGAGGCTTTAAGATAAACCAGGAAATTATAGGCTGGTGAGCTTGACATCAGTACACATATTTGGACAGACAGGGATTGATCAGAGATAGTCAGCATATCTTTGTGCAAGGTGGGTCGTGAGTAACCAATCTTAGTGTTTTTGGACGAGATTACAAGGAAAGCTGATGAAGGTAAGGCGGTGGATGTTGTCTTCATGGGCTTCAGCAAGGTCTTGCGTAGGATGCTGGTCAAGAAGGTTGAGTTGCTTGGCATTCAGGGTGAGGTAGTAAATTGGATTAGACATTGGCTTTGTGGGAGAAGCCAGAGAGTGATAGTATAAGGTTGCCCCTCTGACTGGAGGCCCATGAGTAGTGGTGTGCTGCAGGGATTGGTGCTGGGTCTTTTGTTGTTTGTCAGAAAAAGGGCTAGATGATAATGCGGTTTAATGGATAAGCAAATTTGCGGATGACACCAAGATAGGGGGTGTAGTGGACAGCAAAGTTTACAAGCGGGATCTGGACTTGCTGGAAAAATAGGCTGAAAAATGGCAGATGGAATTTAATGCAGACAAGTGTGAGGCATTGCACTTTTGGGAGGATCAACCAGGGTAGGCATTACACTGTGAATGGTAGGCCACTGAGGAGTGCTGTAGAAGAGGGATCGGGGAATACAGGTCCATAATTCATTGAAAGTGATGGCACAAGTCATAAAGGCGGCTTTTGGCACATTGGCCTTCATAGGTCAAAGTATCGAATACAGGAATTGGGATGTTATGTTGGAGTTGTACAAGATATTGTTTAGGCCTAATCTGGAATACTGTGTTGAGTTTGGTCACCTATCCATAGCAAAGATGTAAATAAGATTGAAAGAGTATAGAGAAAATTTACAGGGATGTTGCCAGAACTTGAGGACCTGAGCTACAAGGAAAGATTGAATAGGTTAGAACTTTATTCCCTAGAAGTAGAAGTTTGAGGGGAGATTTGATAAAAGGTATGCAAAATTATGAGGGGTATAGGTGAGGTAAAACACAAGCATGCTTTATCTACTGACATCATGGGTTAAGGGTGAAAGTGTGGTGAGTATGTGGAACAAGCTGCCAGCACAAATGGTGGACACAATGTTGATTTCAACGTTTAAGAGAAGTTCAGATAGGTATGTGGACGGGACGGGTACAGAGAGCTATGATCTGGGTGCAGGTCGACAAGACTAAGCAGATTAAATGGTTCAGCATGGACCAGATGGGCTAAAGGGACTGTTTCTGTGCTGTAGGTTTCTATGACTCTGTGTAGCCAGATATGGACTAACAGACTCTTCAAATGTATGTGACAAAACAAAAATCAGTAATTTCACAAAAAAGCACACACCACAACCTTTCTTTTAAAAAAAAGCTCACTGAATATTTAACATGAATATGCAGGAATGCAGATCTGTTAAAGTCACTTGCCATTCAGGCAACTTTCAGATCCTACAACCTACAAATGTACGATTTCCTCTCTAAAATCTATCCCACTAGGCTTCTACTGTCTTGCAGTTGACTTGGATTTACTGCACAACTGTTACCTTGGTGAGTGAACCTGTTGGATCAACCAGAGAGATTGTGTTACAATTCTGTGGAAAAAGAAAGAACAACAAATGGTAAAAGTGTCTATCTAAATATTAATACTAAGGGATAAAATAAGATCAATAGTGAGCTGGCTGGTTTGGACATCTATCATTGCATAACTATATAAAAGGGAAGATTACTGAAATATCCACAAAACAATTTATTTTATCCGACAGGTATCATAATTCTTTTGTTAACTGGATAAAATGGCTTCTAACTGTTGGCAGGTCACTAAATGTCTGTTTTGCCAGTGTTCTATGTTTCAATAAACTTTTTCATTTAAATTTCCTTTGTGTGTAATAGATATGTAAAGATACTACAGTAAAATGGATTACAAACGTAGAAGGTGCAATTTCAAGGGGAAATCTCATCATAGAAAGCAATTGGGGCAGGTTTGATATTATTGAGACCGACAAATAAAATGCAGTTGATTACAACTAAATGCATATTCACTCTGGAATCAAAGGTACAACATCAAGGGAGTTTATACATTAAACTATTTTTCAAGGATGAAACAGTCTGGGAATAACATGCTTATTATACATTCTAAATGGAAATTGAAACCATCAAACTGAACTGTCAAACTATTTAGATTTACAGCAAGTAGATTTACTGAACCTATGGGAAAGTTAACCAATTGCTTTGGTAACTGAATAAGAGTAGAGCACATCACAAATAGATTAACTGCCCATTTTAAATTTGATTTTCATAATTGTTCAGTGACGGATCGCTAGATTAATACATAACGTGAAGATAGTAGAAATCAAATGCTTTTACAATAAGGAAGCGGGGAAAATACCAGTGGCATAAGAGAATCCAAAACAGAGGAATTATATAATTGAGAAATAGTATCTTAGCTGGATTTGTCATTGGTGGATTTAAGCAGTTGGTTTTCTTTTGAGAACGTCACTAGCAGGAAAGATAGTGGTGGGTCCATTAATGTTGTCTAAAAGGGCTTCCCCAAGTTATCTGATTAGTCTCTGCATGACATATTATAATTATAATCATAAATTAGTGTGATTTTAGGAACAGTTGTGACATATTGGTTAGAAAGTAGTAGATGGCAGGGCTTGGCCAAAGATGCGATCAGTGGAACTTTCAGATTTTCATCAGGTACATCAATTACCTAGATGAAGGAAAAGTAAACTATCTAATTATGCAAGTGACATGGAAGGAAGCATTAATCATTTATGCAATGTTATAAAGAAATACAAATCCAATTACTGTGCAAATTACTGTCATGGCTGGAGGTCAGTATGCATAACGGCAAAGTTTGAATCCAAAAATGACAGAATGTTTTCTTGTGTTAAGAGCTTAGTGACTGGAGTATGCTGGTGAACATACTCATATCACCAAAAGGAAAAATAACAGGGCAACAGGTACAAAAAGGTGAACAGATTTTTGGCTTTTAGGTCAATAGGGAGAAATGTTTCTGTTCAGCAGTCTTGGTCAGATGCAGTCCTACAGTTTTAAGCACTTTCATTCATATTGATATGAGGAAGTGATAGAACAGATTCCTTTGACAGAAATTTGCATAAACTTGTGGTAGATGATCATAAAAAGTAGTACCTAGCCCACTCTACATGCAATTCTAGTTGGCCCAGCAAACAGAAGCACAAAGGTGAAGAGAACATTGGGACAAACTGACTAATTGAGGTGCCTAGAATGGCATCACAGTACCAAAATAAGGCGTCAACCAATCAGGATGGACAAGGAGAAACTTCTTCACCATGATCATGATGAACCTTTGGCATTTTCTACCCAAGAACGCTGTAAAGACTCAGCCAATAAGAGAATTAAGGAAACGGGATTAGTGCAGGAAAGCGGAGCTGATGCAATCGATCAGCCATAAACGAAATGGTACAGTAGACACAAGGGACTAAATGGCTACTCAGGTTATTTTGACTGCTCTTATTGAAGAGAAAACATGTATTATTTGATCAATTGCTGACGAGATAAGCAGTGTTGATAACCATGCATTGGCATTTACCCTGTACATCTACAGTTTTGGCTCCTAGTCACGAGGTATTTTCTGCTCTTCTTCGTCTTCCCACAAAGCAAAAAGATTTATTCTGCCAATGTATCATATTAAAGAAAAGCACTCCGTGCAACAGAAACAAAAAATGTTAAGTGTACCAATAGGAAATTCTACAGGATATACATTTTACTTTTATTGTTGTCCCGTCTGATTTCCGCACATTTGGCACATCACAAGGCTGATGATTAGCTTCCAAACATCTGGCAACATCATTAAGTTAATGCCTGCTGGGACTGGAGCATCTAGTTACAAAACTGACTCCCCTTTCTCTGAATCCCATTGCTCTGTAAAACTGAAGCTGCAGTATGAAAGTTCACAAACGTTTAGTCACAATACGTCAAGCAATATATCCAGTGTGGGGCCCGCCCTTCCACTGGATTTAAGTTTCATTTTAATGGAAATCACATGACATTTGTGGAACAGGTTGGTTGAATCAAGTTGTTGCTTGGCAGATAGGCACAGATTACAGGTATCTTGAAGACTAATATAACAAAGCAAACAATCCCACATGGAATGATGAACTACAATAACCATTAAATATAGAAAACATTGAAAAGAATGACACATGTAATCTGCCTGTCACTGTTATATCTTATTAAAAATTGAATGCTTCAATTTCTTGAGTGAGATTTAATAGCCAAGTGTTGGCTTTTGATTTTATTATTATGGTGTGGGTTATTATTACCTTGTCCTAGGAGTATGAAGGACTGCAGAACGCTTTTGTTCTACAGGATACAACTTCAGTTTCCATTTCTTCACATGACATGGGGTGGGGGGGGGGCGTGGGGAGCCATATGCCCCCATCAACTTTATGCTGACTCTCAAAAGTAATCCCATTAATCCCTCTTCTCATTGCTACCATCAGGGAGGAGGTACAGAAACCTGAAGGCACACACTCGATTCAGAAACAGCTTCTTCCCCTCTGTCATACGATTCCTACATGGACATTGAACCCATGAGCATTACCTCACTACTTTTTGTTTTTGAACTACTTATTTCAACTTAACTATTTAATAGGCATGTATATACTTACAGTAGTTCATTTTCTCTATATTATCATGTATTGCATTGTACTGCTACTGTAAAACTAACAAATTTCACAGCATATACCAATGATAATAGAGCTGATTAATCACATTGCCCCAATTATTCCCCAACACTCAACTACCCACAAACCTTCAGAGGGTAGTTTGCAGTAATCAATTAACCTAGCAATCAGTGTCTTTGGGGTGTTGAAGGAAACCAGAAATCCACAGGGTCACAGGAAAAATGCGAAACTTCACAGAGACAGCAGACGTCAGGACTGAACTCAGGTGACTGGAGCTGTGCAGCAGCAGCTCCTCTTCTAGTTGCACCACTGTGCCTCCCAAATACCCAATTCCTCTGGGTTGCCTCTTAGCCAGTGCAACAAACCAATGGTATGTAAACAAATAATCCTTTTATCAAGTATCTTTTGCAACATTAGAGAATAAAAGTGACACCTAACTTCAGTCATCTTTGCAGGGCAAATTTAGAAATAGGTACTTCTTTCCGGTTGTAATTATATACATTTTAAATTGAATCCATAACAAATGCAGTTGATTTTCACAAAATTCACATGGTAATCGTTTTCAACACCAGGAAAACTTTACTAATTTTCGTAAAAGGGATAAGTTAGAGGGCAATATTTCACTTCAGGGTCACACTGGGTTTTTCCTGTACAATTCACTCAGGCTGTCAGGCAACAGCTTATGGTCTTACTGCATCCAGAATGACCAAAGGGAATTTGTTGAAGTTCTAAAGTAATTTTCCCAAGTTTTGTTTGAAGATTTTTTTTCATGAAACAGAAAGTACTTAAGTCCCATCTATGACAAGGTTAGGTGAAAGTGGGAAAATGATTAGTTACAGACTACCCTCATACACCACCATGAAAATAGACCACAGAGGTTTATCTTATGACATAGCATTTATTTAACATTCTTATTGTTCAAGGAACTTCCATTAAAGAATCAAAGCTCTGAGATTTACTTGGCCAAATCTTATAGTGAGAACATTATACAGTGTTATTCAATTTATCTGAAGATTTCATGTAGTATATGGTGATATAGCTTCATAGCATGCCTCTAAAGTACCAGTGCACTCTGCCTTTGATAAGATCTTGTGTCTGGCAGATTCACCTATTGGGGGAGGGTTCACTGATCTATCATCATTTTAAACAATGGGCTGGGCAGTGCTAATTGGTAATAGGTATAGTCAAGTGTAGACTTAGGGTCTTGAATGTCTCAAAAAGCCAAATTTAATGGACATCCTTTGTATAAATATTTGAATGACTAATAGTTATAAAAAGCACATCAAGAGTAAAGTTAAAATTAGGATTGGGAAGAAAAAGAGCAGTGCAATCCCACAACATTTGGAATCAGAATGCTCTCCCGCAGCTCTCCTTTTGACATCTCAAATTGCAGTACAATCGTTAAGATCACTCATTCACAACTTAATACGTAAATACCAGCAACAAGTCACGAGCCCTGGACAAGAGGCATGTAAAAATCTTGCAAAGCATTTTTAAAAACAGATAAACACCAAACACCAGCTTGTAAAAGAGTGGGTAGTGAACAATTCATTTGTCATGAACACATTCCAGAAATGAGTCGACAGTCTGTGCAGGTTTAATTTTAAATAAGACAGTGGTTGGTTCATGACAAATTGGTTTAGATACAAATGAGCTGGAGAGAAACAGGATATGCTGGATTTTCTTTCCATTGGGACGAAGAGGCTGAAGGAGAGAATCTAATAAAAATTGAGGGGCATAGATGGGGTGAATAGTGAGATAGTTTTCCTTCTAACAGATGTCTAAAACCAGAGGGCACAGGTTTAGGTTGAGTAAGAGGGGTAGAGGGGATAGGAGGAACACACAGTCTGAGAGTGGAGTTAGGTAGTCTCAAAACGTTTAAAAAAAAATCAAGATCAGCACTTGAATCACCAAGCCATAGAAGACTATTGAGCAAGTCCTGGTAAAAGATGAGCAGAGATGGGGATTGAACAGTCAGCATGGGCAGTGTGCAAAAGTGCTTGTTTCTCTGCTGTTTGATGCCAAAACTTGAATGGCCATTATTTTCCTTCCAGAATCTTTTCTGGCAACTATTGCTAGAAAATATTTATAAAGAAAAGTCAGGAAGGTTTTCAGTAATTGGAATGCCTCACATAGCTGGCAGCCTGTTAGCGCTAAATGCTAAAGGTCACATGAACTGTCTCTTAGGAATTCAGGGCAGGCGTGAGAATAAGAATTGTGAGGCGGTGCTGATATACTAAAATTAAACTATACAGGATCATGGCTTTAAAAGCTTGGGAAAGGGAGTTCCTTCTGGTGCTCCACAAGTGTAATTTTGTTTACACTTGTTGAAAAGTCTATTTATCCAGGTGTGGTCTGACAACAGGATACGATTAAACATAAGCACCCATCAAGGATGTATGTTGCAAAGACCCGAGGAAATCAAGATCTTTATATTTATACAATGCCTTTGATATTACACTTTCCTTGAACATCCAGATACTGCTCAGCACACAGTTATCTTACTTTGGGCAGTTTATGAGGCTATTCCAAGCTGGAGTCCATAAAAGCAGAGGAGCATCTGATAACATGAGAAGGTCCTTAAAGGATGAATTCTTTCACCGAGGCAAGTTAAAAAAACACATCAAAAATACAAACAAATCTAATACATTGGCAGTAACTCAATAGGATCAATTCAGCAGCCTCAAGCAAAGTATTGGGAACACCAGAAATCTAAATAATACATTGGTAGAATGCAGACTTTGTTATTAATATCATTTAAAGACATTCCTTAATGAGGATGCCTTCACCTTGCTGAACGAGATGTGACTTGAATTTAGCAAAGAACCTGTTAAACATGTAAACTGTTTACTGTTCTTTAAATGTCACAGATCCAACCCTCTTCCATTCCAATCAACAATGAAACAAAATACGTCAAAAAAAAACTTCACAATTCAGGAGACTACCCAATTAGTTAATTGCAATAATCTTTTACTTCCATCCTTTTAATACATTGCAGCCTAACAAGCAAGGCAAAAATCATGATCGACTTACCAGTTTTGTATTTCAGCAAATGCCACTTTCATTTTCTTTATAGAAACATCTATTTCCTCTTTAATAACTGTCCGATATCTGGCTAGGGATACAGTACATCGCTGAAGATCTTTTGCTGACTTTTCTATATTTGTACCTTAAGAAAGCAAATGAAAAATTAATTCTAACAATCTATATAAGCAAAGTACTTCAGAATCTGAGAATACAGAAAACAAAAATACAAGAACTCTTCAGCCCTTCTAAGTATATCTGCTTCTATCAACATGCCATCAAAAGACAAAGAGTGGGGAACTTTAAAAAACACATTGCTAACATGGGAGAAACAGTTCCTACGAGAGTTCCCACAAACAGTAATGTGGCAATGACCAGACAATTTGTTTGTGATGTAGGTTGAGGGACTTTGGCCAGTATGTCGCGAGTTCCCTTCTTGATCTTTTACATTTAGAGCCTTGTAACATTTATCTTCTACTTTTAGAGCCTTGATTTCGAAAGACAGAATTCCTGATGGTGCACCACTTCCTCAGCTTTGCACCAAGGAGATTTCTGGTTGCTTAACATATTCTACTGGGAAAGCACAAAAGATACTTATTTTTAATTGACAGGACTTTCCCCATGCAAGGTCGCTGGAGCAAGGAATAATAGACACCAAGACAAAAATTGAATCAAACCCCAAAAAACCATAGATGATGCACTTGGATCTACCCAGATACCATAAAGTCTGACAAACAGCATGAACCAGTTCTACAAGATAAATAGATTACAAGATTCTCTATGGGCCAGGAGCTGTGATATAACACTGGTCATTGGATAAATGCAATTTTGTGTTAGGCAGCACAACAGATTGTAAGTGGAATAAAGATGTCTAAAGCTTGAACTAAATAACCATTGAGAAAAAAGCCTTTGGGAAATAGTACCAAAGTGGGGGCAGATAGTGAAGATGTGGGATAGAGGAGAAAAAAAAACAACTAATCATGCCTATGCAAGGTTTCCAAAACTAAATATGTTAAAATGATCTTGCTTTAGAAATCATGACTGTTTTTGCAGACAAACATTTGCAAATAAGGGCATGTCCAGGGGAAGATACTGTCTGGATCCTCTTCCGAGTGTAGCTGTGGTTGAAGCTCCAGTTTAGAAATCCATTATGGATTGTCTGTTTCTCTACAAAACATGAGTTACAATCACAATACTTTGCGTACCTGAAATAAACTCAGGCCATAATAAACTGTAGTCATGAACAGGACTGACAACCTGAACAGATGTGCTCAATGTTGTACAGGCTAGATTCTGGTATGGAGTATACTACCTATGTTAAACCCACTGGTCTGCATGCCATTACAATGTATCAAATCCAACAGCAAGAGCTATAGCATTCCACCAACAGGTAAATACGGAATTTACGGAACATTAAAGGCACGTAAAACATTGGTGTTTAAACATTAAAGCCAAATATTGAAATTCTTTAGTTATTTGCTAAAGAATTTATCAGAACATTACTTAAGCATGCAGCTTTAAACCTTTACTCCAAAAACAAACAAAATGCATCAATTTAAGCTCCCAAATAACAGATTGTTGTATGTCTGAACACACAGGAACACCAGGATCCGGGCACAAACAAATTTGACAAATAGGTTTTTCTATTCAGCATTTGTCAACCATGGTTAACAGCTGGTCAACAACTTGTGAATAAGTCATGGGCACAAAAAAAATTGTAGAAGTCAGTTTTTGAAAAGTGAATTTCAATAAATTCACTAATGAAATATTCAGCAAAATAATTGGCCTCAGTTTTACACATTGCGACTAATTGAATTACCCAAAAGAATGTGATTTCAGTTTTGTTTCTGAATGAATAAAGTAGCTATCAATCAAAAACAAATAATTTTGCTCAATTTACTGTTGCTGCTGCGACGTAGAAGGGCAGTGTAAATCAAACATTTTCCAGCTGCTGTTAATTCCCATTCAGTGCCTCTGCTCAAGATAAAACCTGCGCTGTTAAAATTGTTTCTCAGATAATTCAATTAGAATAAAGTAGCCGGCACCATGTCAGGCAAAATATGACCAATGTAAGTTAATTTTCTCTTCTGGAACATAATGGAGAAAAAAAATTGCTGTGGCATGAATTACACAAAGGGAGTACCATCAATTCCCAACTTCTTTACTTATTTGCTTATGAAACTGATCACCATGTATTTCTTTTTCAGTGACCAGAAAATATGCCCATTTTCTTTCAATAAATAAGATGGAGATTTCAACTTGAATGATTTTTTTTATATATATACGAGTTGACCTTTAATAAGTTCAAACAACCCAGCAATGGTGTTGCACCTCAGATCAATCCAGCAGAAATAGTAAATTCAGAAGTACAGGGCAACGATTACTTTTTAAAAAAAAAATAAAACAGTCTGTACAGTTCTTTTGTTAGTCATAATTCAGAAGATAATATGCAGGCCAAGATGAAAAGCAACTGACAGATCAGGAAATGTATGACATGAATAGGGACCTACACCCTATATTTTACAAAATTTATAGTACTGTGTAATACAAACCCGATAGCTCCGGTTGCATAAACTTAGCCAGCAGCTTAATGGTCCAGTAATATCAAATAATAAACTTGGCAATTTCACACCTCACAAAATCTGTATAGCATGCACAGTTTTTTTCTCTTTAGGATCAAGACACAATGCTAGTTTTGGATGGAATTGTTTGACAGTATTTGAAACCTGGATATAAACTATTGACAGGAAGGACACACTTACGTTGATGTTTAGGGCAAAGTTGTGTGCTTGGAATAGACCAGATGGAAAATTTACTTCTGGTGGCATTCTCACAATTACTCAAAATTGATGCATTACTTTTTCTTTTGAGAATCAACCATCCAAATTTTCCATGAAGAGTCTATTTGTAAACAGGGGGAATTTGTACAATCTAGTACATTAAGGGGAGCTTGGTTACTACCTCTATTTGATGCTAAACATTGGAATGAGCTGAAGTCGGGGAGGCAGTTTGTTTTATGACTATTTAAAGTGATCAATGTGCAAACATGACTACAATTGGTTATATATATATATATATATATATATATATATATATATATATATATATATATATATATACACACACACACACACACACACACACACACCACTGTGATATAAAATCTTAGCACAGACCTTCAATCCTTTGGTTAAACTATTTTGTGCAAACTGGGAAAGATTTTAGCAAGTTATCACAGAAGAAACAAACTTTATGCATGTTGCCTTGCCAGTTAAGGCTTTTGGGTATTTAATTAACATTGGAAAAATTAACCAGCAATCAACTCAAATTAGAGAAGTCAATTCTCAGTGCATTATATTTAGGTAAATTTATTTGTAGACTCTCTAACAACTAATTGTGCTTCTAATATTAACAGACTATTGTTTAAATGGCAGCTTGAAAATATCTAATCAATTTCAAGTCATGTGCAGAAGCCTGGAAGTACTGCATGTCTGAAATTTAATTGACATACAAATTGACAATAAGCGATGATTTACCATGTGTTTTTGAGATGTACAGCATGGGTAGTACCCACAAAATGTTGGGAGGAACTCAACAGGCCAAACAGCATTTATGGAAAAAAGTACAGTTGACATTTTGGGTCAAAAACCTTCAGCAGTCTTGCCAAAGGGGTTTGGCCCGAAATGTCGACTGTACCTTGTTCCCCCATAGATGCTGCCTGACTTGCTGAGTTCCTCCAGCATTTTGTGTGTTGCTTGGATTTCCAGCATCTGCAGGTTTTCTCTTGCTTGGGTAGTTTTCATACACAATAAAACAAGAATCCAAATAAATCTCAGGATGATCACAAGCAATTTGTTAGAATACTGCACACAATGGACATGTACTGTCAAACTAATTAACAGTGAATATGGGTTTGAAACAAAAATGCTCCACAATCTAAAAATCCCCAAGGTAGCAAAACTACCTTGCAAAGGATACTTTACAAAAGTTCAAATGTGCGATTAATGAGGTTAGAGGTAATATAGCTTGTTTAAAAACAGGGACATTTAACCTGCAGCTGAAATATAACTAATTAACCTGGAAGTGCTTAGTGCCAACAAGAGTGGCAAAACTAGGATAGTTATGATATCTACACCAAAAATATTCCAGGAGTTAAAATATATGGCAATATAAAAATGGAGCACAAAGCTGCAAAACATCGTCATGAATTAACAACTTTACCTGTGATGGTATATGATGTATTCCTGTTTTCAGTCTTAGCACTGAAGTAGAGGTGCAAGGAAACAGTGAAAAAGCCAGGACAGGATTATATCAAATATTCAGATGATATGTCAAGGTAATCACATATCTCATGGTTAAAAGGAGATACTGCCAGAGCACACGTGGCGCAAACGCAACAGATGCTGCAATTGCATCTTTCGGTCTTGCATGAATCCAACAGACAACATAACCCTTGGCTTCCCACAATCCTTCAGTTAAATGTTGAATTCACCCAAGAAAAAGTTGCTCTCAGAATGCTGCCATTTTTATTCAAAGATAGATCTTAACAAAACTGGACTGCTTTAGGAGTGCAAGATCAAGAGGGGAAACAAAAAGGTGCGGAAAAGACCTACATCAAAACTGAAGTTAAACCCACCAAAGAAAGATGAAAAGGCTGGGTTTCCACACTTTCCCTTAAACCTGGTCATCCAAAACACATTATGCCCCAAACTGCACCAAATCCCACCCACTGATCATCCCTCCGCTTTCCACCCATGGTTAAGCAGAGCCTCGATTCTCATTTTTATTTTCAACGCCTTCAACAACTTCACTTCTTTCTGTAGCTGCATCCAGCTGTAGATCTCTTCAAGAAATCAATCTCCCTCCCTGAACCTCTTCACTTTTGTTCTCTTGTGTAGGATGTTCCTGAAATCTTGACACTTTTTGACCAACATTTTCTTTATTAGCCCAACTTGATAACATTCTTCTGAAAATCATGGATGCTTATTATGTTAAAGGCATTTTACAAATACAAGACAGCAATAAAAAAAATCATCGAAAATTTACACAGGCCACTCAGCCTGTCGTGTCTGTGTTAACTGAAGAGCTAAGGGCCACAGGGCTGAAGGTCACAGTTCAAAATCACATCCAAGGACTATAGGTGTGAGGGGAGAATTTCTGCTTCTACAATACAAATTCCAGGACCTCCAATCTGACTAGGTGATAAACTATTTTCCTCATCTCCCCTCTAACCATTCTTCCAATTACTTTAAATCTATGTGCTCCTCTAAAGGGAAACTAGTCCCTCCATTCTGCTCCCACCCATTCCCGATTAATTTTATACATTTTCATAAAATCTCCACCCAGCTTTCTTTATTCCACCTCACCATCCAAGGAAAATAATCTTAGCTTATCCTATTTTTAGTAAGGCATTCGACAAGGTTCCCCGAGGTAGGCTCATCCAGAAAGTCAGAAGGCATGGGATCCATGGGAACTCCTGGTTTTGTTCTTTCCCACACATGCAAACACCTTGCCCAGTTTTTCAAAGCATTTGTGAGAAAGAACAAAACTAGGAGACTATGAGTAAGATCGACAGCAAGGAAAAAATAAAGTGGTAAGAATGCAGAACTGACTTATGGTGTAGTTGAGAGACAGACATTTAAGCAAAAGCTATGAGAGAGAAGCATTACACAGAGGATGGATGGACAAGGGCTCAACTAAAGTGTAAATATAAGGCAAGGACTGGTGGTGCTGAATGCACCACTTCTCTGATGTATATTTCATGTTATTTTATAAAAAGCAAACACTACACTTAAAGGCTACACAAGTTTTCTCATACACATCTTGATTCAACACACCCAATGACTGGATACCTTGATACAACGAACATTTTTGTTTCCAAATTGGCCCTTAAGTAGTAACAGAACTAAATTTAAGTACTTTAA
This sequence comes from Mobula birostris, assembly GCF_030028105.1. NCBI lineage: Eukaryota > Metazoa > Chordata > Chondrichthyes > Myliobatiformes > Myliobatidae > Mobula > Mobula birostris. The sequence continues at coordinate 68,549,155 of NC_092402.1, forward strand.
GCCACTTTTGTAAATACCCCTTACCTATTTTTTTATTTTTAGGTGGAACAAATCCACTGTCACCTGGCATGACCACGGGGAGGGAGGCAGAGGACAGTGATCCTGAAGAAACATACGTTCTGGACTTGGCTGCATTGCTCTGTCGCTGTATTCTAGAAGAACGAGAACTATGGGACTGTTGATTAGGTTGGAACTTTGATTCTGCTTTACACTTCTCATTCTCTACTGCAGATTCTGAAAAATATTAGTTAAAAGAATTGTCAAGGTGAATGTCGTAGACCAAAACATACATTTTCTGAGTCAAATATTTTGAATTTCAAAAATAAAAATCAAAATCATAGAGTTTTGAATTTTTCTCATCATTAGGTTATAGATACAAATCATTTAAAAACTCAAAGATTTAGTCTTTTCAATACAGGCTATAGCAAATATTGTGACTTTTTAAGCAAGAAAACCACGTCCTTCAAAAATTTACCTGAAAGAGCTGCTTCTTTTTTAAAAAAAACTAAGATGGATTTTAGTCTAAATGAAATGTACAGGAGCAATACACAAGCAAGCAGTTTTCTCCCCTTCAAAGGGAAAAACTTGAGGGCACCTGAAGTTTAAGCAAATACAACAGTTAAGACTACACATTCAGACATACTACCTTATTGATACAGTAGCAAAAATAATTGGCCTATATGTTAGATGACAGTAAGTTGCATAGTAATAAAATTCGCAAAATCAAACCTTCACAAATGATTTGCAAAAGGTTAATTCACTGTTGATGTTTTAAAAATTTGTTCAGGCAGTCTCCAGATTACAATAGAGCTCCATTTGTAACCCGAACAGTTTGTAATTTGAATTTGAACAAAAACAGTGCTGGAGAGGAATCAGAGGGAAAAGCTGTGGTGAGAGCTTTGGTGAGCAGCCAGCCAGCCAGACTCCCCAGCTCAGAGTGTGCCAGTGAGTCTGCTCAGTGCTCCCAGTTCTGCTCAGCTTGACTCAGCCCCATTTGTTGTACTTGGAAGTGGGGTATAGGGGGTGGGTGGCGAGAGAAAGCCCCGATTCCATCTGGCAGAAGATGCCAACAGCCTTATGGCAGCTAATAAGCGCATTCTATATCAGTCACCCAAACACTCGTTTGTACACGAAGCGTTTTTATGTCTGGTATTTGCAACCTGACATATAATCGCACATGTACAAAGACGCTTTAAGATGTATTAACTTTCAATTTCTGCACTATCTTGTGATAAGAATACTTAGGAATTTAAATATCATCAACATTCATTAGTTATTATTGATGAGAACCTGGGAGACCAAAAACAACATCATAAAGCTATTATTAAATTTTGTTTTGCAGTGGATTGGTGAGAAATAAACTAAAGAATATACATTAAAATGTTAAAATTAAAATGAGATTTACTTGAGGTTTCATAACAAAACCAACACTCGGCACATACAGCACACTTATGTACGGGATCTTTCTTTTTTGTTAAATTTAAAATAGCTTCTTTGTTATGTTATACTGGGGAATGCTGAGAAAGTCTCTAACTAGACAGTTGCTTGGGTTATTATAGATAGCAGGGTGCTATTAGCCAATGGGTGGTCATGTATCGTTTTGTTTTCGGATATAATGCTGTATCATATGACTGTGGATGGGGTTTTTGGCGGGGAGTGGGAGGAGAGACGGAGAGGACGGCGGACGTGTGGAAAGGCTCTGGTCGATCACTTCGGGTGGTCCCGAGCTGTGAGTCGACGGGATCCGGGTGGTCATCCAGATTCGATTGAGCTCCAACGGTTGCACACGAAGAACTTGGACTTTGATAAGTGTTGGCGCCTTTTTTTCATTACTTCCCTTTCTGTATCGAATTTATATTAATGTCATAGAATTAGTAATATCTATAAAGTGTACTTGTTAACATTTACTGGGTGTGCTGGCTGATGATTGATGTTTGGGCTTGATTCGGGCGGCAACCGACCCTGTGGGGTGCGTTGAGGCGGGTGCTGGGTGGGATTTCCCCTAGACATATACGAGCCAATGTAACTGAACGTTACACTTATAAGAAAAAAAAAGCTATTTTATTAGCGCTATTGTTTATTGCATGCAGGTGCTGGAATAGTGAAGCCAGAGTGCACCATCATTAACAAGTTTCAGTGTTATATTTAGTTCAGTTTGTGCGGAGTAGAACATACTTTCATATTAGAGTCAACCCACTACCAAAAAACAAATCTGGATTCTTAAATTTATTTGTGAGAGATCAAGAATAACAAAATATTGAAGAACGAACTTAAAAATGGGCACAGAAGGAAATATAATTAATCAATTAGAGTGACATTCAGATGCACCGACCTATTATACCATTAATTTCAGGAGTCAATGATTCAGAATCGTCCAGCTCTTGGGCATCCACTGAGAAAGTCTCCAGGTGCTCACTGAGAGAATCCACTGACCCATCTTCATTCACAGATCCATTGATGTGATAACCGTTTATTTCCTCCTTCTCTGAAGAAGCTGCAGATAATTCACCACCACTAGCTGCATTTTTTTCTGGCTGCAGTGGTTCTGGTTCTGCTTCGACTTTTGGCTTTGGTTTAACCTTCTTCTTCTTTTTGTTCTAAGTATTGTTAAAAAAAAAGCAGATACTTAAAATACTTACAACTTTTAAGACTTCAAATCCTTAAAAGAATTCTTTTTTTGACATCACAACTAGCTACGGCAAGTTTTCACGAAAGCCTTTGCTACATGTGAAATATGTTTTCTTTTCTCTGCATCTAGTGTCAATATAAAAAGTGCCTTTGCTGTATAGGGATCAGGTGCAAGACCAGATTATCTCCTTGCCTGGCCCCCAGACTCACTCATTAAATGTCATTCCTTCAACATTTCCATTGTGTGCACCATCACATAGTTGTTAACTGACTACCCAGTTTAAAGCAAGATCATATTTATAGCCTCTGTCTCATTTCAACATTGTCAGATCATAGACCCACTTCAACTAGATCTCTTTGATGATATATTGAAAAGATCAAATTTGCTGGATGTGAATCTTGGCTGCAGAGGTGAAAGGTCTTTATTAATTCCAAGGGTGAAATACTTTAAATTGCTGCTTTTCCCGTGAAGGAACTTCCAAAGTTCTTCATGCAGCAATAGATTTCTGAGTCAGAGTAGTATGCAGATTGGAGAGGAACCTGCAGGTGCTGGAACTTCAATGAACTTCAATGCACATGCTCTTTTTAGTGGTAAAGGTTATGGGTTTGTGGGTTGCTGTCAAGATAGCCTAGGCTTTGGAAATGATACATATCATGGCCACAATGCAGTAGTTGTGCAGGGAGTGAATATTTAGAGTGGTAAATGGGGTGCTTTGTTCTGGATGGTTTTCAAGCTTTTTTACAAAAAGACTGATTTTATTTCTTTGCACTCATCCAGGGAAGTGGAAAGTACTCCATTAGGTTTCTGATTTGTTTCTTGCTATTGCTGGAAGAGCTTTGGGATTTTAAGTTACTTACCACAGGATACCCAGCCCTTGACCAAGTACGTATTTTGCTGGTCGAGTTGAGACTCCAGTTAATGGCAGTATCCTGACATTGATGCTACACAGACTTGGCAGTGATGCCATTGATTATTAGCCTTGTAAAGTTAAACACTTTTGGTGGGGTATGGTCACTGTCTTGTATTTATTTATGTTATACTCATGTTACTTGCTATTTATCAGTCCATGCCTGTCTAGATTTTGCCAGGTGTAGGCACAGGTGGACTCATTTATTGAGAAGGAACCAAAATAGCCAAATCCATATGGATAGAGAAATTTTCATGAACTAATTGCATATTGGTTAGAATTAAACACATACAAGTGAAGTGACCAAGTGGGACAAGATATTTTATTTGCAGGTCTCTTAAAGGGCAAATATTCAATTCCAGCATCTGTCACAGGACAAATACATAGATGCTAGCTGGAGAGAAGCACTGGAACAAGAGGCTTGCTTGCTCATGTATGTGCAAAAGTTATACAAAATGAAAGGATCAAAGGTTATTGGAAACAGTCCAGGCAAAAATAACAGAGCAAGATTTAATGAAGGGCATAATTCAACAAATCTTCTTGTGGTTGATAGGTGGGGAGGCTGTTGGTTAAGGCAAATGGTGTGATGAATTAAAGCTGCCTTTACATCTTGAAACTTTGTGCTTGAATCTAACCCATAAGTCCACTAAGGTAGGAGCCTTCTCTTACGCTATCTGGAAAAATTAAACACAGTAAACTTAATCAAGTTCCTACTTTGCTTAACTCCACAGCACCAATTTAATTTGGTATATAAAAAATAATTTAAGCAGGAAAAGAAAAAGGTGGCCAGTAAATTAAATACATATTGAGATACTGAATAAAAGCTCATACAACTTGGGTAATATTTGTAGATATTAAACTCAATTTTCTTTCAAAAAAGCGAAGAGTTGAGTGCAAATGAATTACAAGACACAAACTCTGCACAGGAGTCTGGTCAAGATCAAGGCAATTCCAATAATAAAAGGGAATTGTCATTACTAAATTACTTAATAATTAATAGGATTCACTCAATGCCACATTCTATACAGCATTACTAGAACTCTTGTTTCATTCAAAAGATGTGGGTGACACTGCAAGAGTGTCATTTACTGCCCATCCTTAATTGTACTTGAGATGTTGGCAGGAGAGTTTTTGAACTGTTGAAGGCCAAGGTATTCCCACATATTACTAAGTAGTGACTTCCAAAGTTTAAATCTAGCAATGTCAAACAAACAAGTATTTCCAAATTAAGACAAGTACAAGCTGCATAGAAGGGGGAAGAGATGGAGAACAAAGGGTATATCTTGATGCAGAGATGGAAACGGAGAAAATTAATTAGATTCAAGATTCGAAATTGTTTCATGTCATTTCTAGTGCACAAGTGTAAAGGAGAGCAAAATAATTGTTACTCTGGCTCGGATGCAGCACAATAAAAACAGTAAGATAAAGAACACAATAACAAAAACATAATAAATATAAACAGATTTATACATAGATTAATTACATGTCCATAAAATGATGTTGGGCACGAATATCTGCACATAAGGTGACAGACAGGAAATGATAAATAGTGGTGGCTGGGGTGTGGAATGGTGGGATAGTTGGAGGTGTTGATAAGCCTTACTGTTTGGGGAAAAGGTATTGTTTTTAAGTCTGGTGGTCCTGGCGTGGATGCGATGTAGCCTCCTCCCTAATGGGAGTGGGACAAACAGACCATGAGCAGGGTGAGTGGGATCTTTCATAACGTTAAGCAAATTAATGGCAGCAAAGAGGGAGTTGCGAAGGTTTGTTCATGGTAGCTAAACTGCCAGGAACAAATAGGAGAGAACTTAGAACTGAAGAAAGAACAAGACAAAAACAAACCATATTGCAACTGAGATAGCAGTTTGTGGAAATCTGAAATAAAGGAGAATGCTGGAAAAGCCCAGAAGGCCAGGCAGTGTCTGTAGAGAAAGAAAAGCCAAGTTATTGTTACAAGTCAGTGACTTTATATCAAAACTGGTCAGAAATTGAAAAGCATAAAAATAACAGATGCTCAAAATCTGAAAAGAAACCCCAGAAAGCTTCAATGACCAAAAAATTATAAAACAAGAGAAGCAGGAGAATAAACTGCAGATATACAAGTGTAACTAAAGTAGGCATTGGCCCCTTAGATGTGAGTGAGGAATTAAAATAAGTAGAGAAATGACAGATTCTAAATAATTATTTTGAACCAGTCTTCATGGTAGCCAAACCATCCAAAGAATGATAGATAATCAAGGGGCTACAGGGAGATAAGAATTTAAAAATAATCAGTCACTTGGACAGTACTAGGTAAACTAATGGGAGCTAAAAGCTGACAATCTCTGGTAGCTGATGGCATCCTAGTGGCTTAAAGAAAGTGGTTACAAAGTTAGTGGATGTATTGGGTGCAATCTACCAAAATTCCTCTCTATTCCAGAGGGGTCCCAGAGGATTGGAAAACAGATTTAATGCTGCCTTCGGACAAAAAATGAGACTGAAAGCTGGAATTTATTGGCTAGCTAGCCTAATGTCTGTCATTGGGAAAATGCTAGAATTCATTGAGGAAATAACAAGGCATTTAGAAAATCTAAAGGCAATCCAGTAACATGGTCTTATAAAAAGGAAATAATGCTTGATAAGTTTTATTCCTGTTCCTTGAGAATGCAATAAACGTTGTTTTAGATTAAAAGTCAATAACCAGTGGAGTGCCACAAGGAAAGATGGTAAAGCTAATTATTATTAAAATAGAGTGAGCCTATAAAATTGGATACAAAGGCGTCTGGGAGTCCTGTGCATTAACATAAAGGATTGACATGTAGGTGCAACAAGGGATTGAAACAGCCATTATCATATTGAATAGTAGAGCAGGACCAGAGGCTAGTTGATCTACTCATACTCCTGTTTCGTATGCTCTTATGAGCAAGTTCTGCCAAACAGTGCTATCAAAGGCACAGATCACACATACAGTGGCACGCAAACGTTTGGGCACCCTGGTCAAAATTTCTGTTACTGTGAATAGCTAAGCGAGTAAAAGATGACCTATTTCCAAAAGGCATAAAGTTAAAGATGACACATTTCTTTAATATTTTAAGCAAGATTACTTTATTTCCATCTTTTACAGTTTCAAAATAACAAAAAAGGAAAAGGGCCTGAAGCAAAAGTTTGGACACCCTGCATGGTCAGTACTTAGTAACACCCACTTTGGCAAGTATCACAGCTTGTAAATGCTTTCTGTAGCCAGCTAAGAGTCTTTCAATTCTTGTTTGGGGGATTTTCACCCATTCTTCGTTGCGAAAGGCTTCTAGCTCTGTGAGATTCTTGGGCCGTCTTGCATGCACTGCTCTTTTGAGGTCTATCCACAGACTGTGAGGGCTGCGGCAAAGCCTTCAGCTTGCGCCTCTTGAGGTAGTCCATTGTGGATTTTGAGGTGTGTTTAGGTTCATTATCTTGTTGAAGAAGCCATCCTCTTTTCATCTTCAGCTTGCTTTTTTTTTTAAACAGATGGTGTGACATTTGCTTCCAGAATTTGCTGCAATTTAATTGAATTCATTTTTCCCTCTACCAGTGAAATGTTCCTCGTGCCACTGGTTGCTACACAAGCCCAAAGCATGATCGATCCACTCCCGTGCTTAACAGTTGGAGAGGTGTTCTTTTCATGAAATTCTGCACCTTTGTTTCTCCAAACATACCTTTGCTCATTGCGGCCAAAAAGTCCTATTTTAACTTCATCAGTCCACAGGACTTGTTTCCAAAATGCATTAGGCTTGTTTAGATGTTCCTTTGCAAACTTCTGATGCTGAATTTTGTGGTGAGGATGCAGGAAAGGTTTTCTTCTAATGACTCTTCCATGAAGATCATATTTGTGCAGGTGTCGCTGCACAGTAGAACAGTGCACCACCAGTCCAGAGTCTGCTAAATCTTCCTGAAGGTCTTTTACAGTCAAACGGGGGTTTTGATTTGCCTTTCTAGCAATCCTACGAGCAGTTCTCTCGGAAAGTTTTCTTGGTCTTCCAGACCTCAACTTGACCTCCACCATTCCTGTTAACTGCCATTTCTTAATTACATTACGAACTGAGGAAACGCCTACCTGAAAATGCTTTGTTATCTTCTTATAGCCTTCTCCTGCTTTGTGGGCATCATTTATTTTAATTTTCAGAGTGCTAGGCAGCTGCTTAGAGGAGCCCATGGCTGCTGATTGTTGGGACAAGGTTTGAAGAGTCAGGGTATTTATAAATCTTTGAAATTTGCATCACTTGGCCTTTCCCAACAATGACTGTGAACAAGCCATAGCCCTAACAAGCTAATTAAAGTCTGAGACCTTGGTAAAAGTTATCTGAGAGCTCAAATCTCTTGGGGTGCCCAAACTTTTGAATGGTGCTCCTTTCCCTTTTTTTCCCTCCCACTCTAAAATTGTACAAAACAAAAATAATACACTAACCTTGCTTAAAATGTTGAAAAGAATGTTTCATCTTTAACTTTTGGAGATCAGTTCATCTTCTACTCATTTAACTATTCACAGTAACAGAAATTTTGACCAGGGGTGCCCAAACTTTTGCATGCCATTGTAATTGGTAAATTTTCCACACTGAATCTAATCGGAATCCATGCCATTTTATGTGGTATCAATGTCACATGTATTAAGTGTGAGGACAGGACTTGCTTTCCACATGGGATTTGCAGTAGTTACAATTATTACTGTCCTCAATCCTTTTTTGTTACTAGCATCACTGGAATATACACAAAAGACAAAGCATGAAAAATTACTTTTTCATTAACAAAATTACATTTGCAAACATGAGCCACCTTCATAAAATATTGATTCTTCACAATTGGAGTACTGTATTCAGTTCTAGGCAATTCACTTTAGGAAACGTGCAACATCTTTGGAGGGGGTGTAGAAAAAATTTACAAAGATGATTCCAGGAAAGAGGGATTTCAATTACAGGAAGAGTCTTAAGAAACTGGTACTATACCTCTCAGAAGAGAGGGGGCTGTGAGGGGATCTGTCTGAAGTATATAAAATTATTAAGGGCATAGACTGAAGAGTCAAACTGATCCCACTGATAAAAGAGCCAGGAGAGGAGCGACGTGGTAGTGCAGTGGTTAGCACAATGCTTCACAGTACAGGTGACCTGGGTTCAATTCCCGCTGCTACCTATAAGGAGTTTGTAGGTTTTCCCCGTGACTACATGGGTTTCCTCCTACAGTCCAAAGACATACTGGTTGGTAGGTTGATTGGTCATTGTAAGTGAACCTGTGATTAGGGTTGAATTAAATCGGGGGATTGCTGGGCAGCATGGCTCGAAGGGCCTATTCCATGCTGTATCTCAATAAAAATAGAGCAGTGGAAACAGAATGGGGGTCACTGGTAAAATAATTGAGATGAGGTAACACTTTCACACGAGTAGTTTGGGTCTGAAATGTCCTAAGGTAGCACCAGAGCTAATAGTGGAAAAAGATTCAACCGTGGCTTTCAAAAGAAGGAATAGTACTTGCAGGTATATAGGAAGAGAGCATGGTGCTGAAACACTTAGTAAGAATTGGTATGGACTCCAAGGGTTTAATTACTTCCTGTATTGCAACCATTTTGCAATCTTATTCCACTACAACAGTTGGTTGCTTTAACCACTGCTTACAACTTTCCAATTAGAAAGTTTAAAGATAATTGAAAATTAATTGGGAGGCAGGGAATTGAATTGAGATTTGATTGGCAAGATGTAACATGGGTCTGAAGTACAGATCAACCATAATGATTCAAATAGAATGGCAGAGGAGCTTAAAAGCTAAGTGGTTTGCTGTTTTTATATGTTTCTTACCTTCTTTTTCCCTGTTACATTCCATTCTTTTAAAACCTCTGTAGCATAACCTTGAATAAATAAAAAAACAAAACATTAAGTTACAATTATTCAAAAGTAGCATCACCAACTGCATTGTGAAACCTTTGAATTAACAAAAATTTATTTGAATTTTTATCTTATTGGCACAACCACAATTTGTACTATGTATTTTTTTTTGCTGGTGATGTTGATTTGGTGTTTTAGAATTGCGTAAATGCTTTCACATTTGGCAAAACCACAAAATGATTATTAAAAAAATTATTAAATTCACACACCGCAGATATTTGCAACACATCTGAATCAAAAGGATTTAGTTGAGGAAAATAGGATGCTGATTTGGGCTCTTCATTGGTAACCACTATCTGTTCTAGTTAAGGCTTCCAAAAAATGACAATCCAAGAACAACAGAAAAATTGTTCTGCTTTCTCAAGGACAAAATGTTATGCTTTTTCTGTTGAAGCAGATAAATCAATTACTAAAATGAATAATATTCTGGGAAAAAAAGTTTCTAATATCTTTCTGAAGAGCTGTCATGGAACAGAAGATGGAGAGAGTTGGATGTTAGTCTTTGATTTCCAATACTTGAATTCAAATCCAACCCAAATTAACAAAGTAGTAACCTTTGTCTGTTCGCCTCTAAATTGCTAAGTATAGTAAGGTTCAATGTCTTTCTAGTGGAAGCAGACACTAAGCTTCAAACCATCCTGTTTCAGTATCAACAGAAAACGCTGGAGACACACAGGTGGTCAGTCAGCATCAACGGAGAGAAATAAAATAAATTTTCAGATTAATGACACTTCATTGGAACTCAAAAATTGAGAAAACAATTGTGCTTTAAGTTGCAGAGGGGGAAAGAGTGGAAGGAACAAAAGGGATGTCTGAGAAAAGTGAAGACCAAAGTTGTCAAAAGTAATCCTACTTTTAATACTACTGGAGACAGAGAAAGGCAAAACAAAAAATTGAAAATGCAAGGTAAAATAAGGTGCTGTTCCTTGAGCTTACATCAAGCTTCAATGGTAACACAGGAAGCCAAAGGTAGAGGGAAAGGTCAGAATGGAAACAGGGCAGAGAACTAGCACCTGGTGGCTCAAGGTTACCCATTCAGATTGAACAGAGGCTTTTTGGAAAGCAATCATTCTTCAACTTCAACCTGACACATTGACTCTACTTTTCTATCCATGGTTGCCACCTGGCCTGCTGAGCATTTCCATCTTTTCCTGCCTCATTTCCAATTACCAGCATCTTTTATGTACTTCTACCCCAGAAGCTTCCACAGATAACCAATCTTCCATAACTTCTGCCATCTTAAACACGCCACAGCCTGGCACACCTTCCCTTCCATTCCATGTTCAGCATTCCAAAGGGACAGTTTCCTCTGCAACTCGCTAGTTCACTCCTATATCCCTACCAACCACTCCTCAGCGCTTTTCCATGCCATGGCAAGAGATGTCCTTTTTCTCTTCTCGCCATCCGGAGATCAAAAGTCCTTCCAGGTGAAGCAACAGTTCTCTTTTATTTCTTCCAATTTAGTGTATTGCATTTAGTGCTCACAATGTGTGTGTGTGTGTGTGTGTGTGTTTGTTTTTTTTTTACAGTGGAGAAACAAAATGCAAGTTGGGTGACTGTTTTGAAGAACACCACTGCTTAGTCTGCAAGGATGATTGATGTTCCAGTCAACTGTCAATTTAATTTTCGGTCATACTACCTGCCTAAACTGTCGCAACGATGCCTAAAGCAAACTTGAGAAACAGCACCTCATCTTCCTTAGGGCTCACCATTGGGCACCCGCTCCCCCCTCCGCCACCAAATATATTGTCGTAGTTTTCAGTTTTAATTTGGTCCTTGCGTTCTTTTCTCGGGCAAGAGTTCCCAACTTGGGGTCCAAGGACCGCGTGCTTAATGGTATTGGTCCACGGCATAAAAAAAGATTGCAAATCCCTGCTCTTCAGTAATGTTTGCTTGACAACTTTGGTCTCCACTTTTTGCAGGAATTCTGCTTCACCCTGCCCCATGCTTACAACTTAAAATATGTTTGCTTTCTCACTTTCAGTTCCAAGGAAGGGTCATTGACTCGAAGCACTGGCCATTTCTCTGCTTCATGCTACCTGACTTGCACCATTGTCTACTTTTGTTCATTCTGCATCTCCAGTTTCTGCAGTTTTTTTTTTGCTTCCATTTCAGCATTATTTGGCAGATCAGGCACAAGGACAGTGAGTGTAGGAAAGGGAAATACCACAGCAGTCGGTAATGTCAAAACTTCTATATAAAAATAAGGGAAAGTGGTCTGAATAGGTCATTCCAGTTTGGATCTCTGGTTAGTATCCAAGATAATGTATGGATTTTAGCTTGAAAATGTAGCTATGATTTATGTTCAACATCTTTTTTGACCTTTGTTCAAACCTTAAGCAAAGTTTTTTTTGGGGGGAAAGGATTATTAGCTGGGAAAAGAAAGCAAAGCACAGAAATTTTTGTTCATAAATCACTGACAGCCCACCAGGAAATATTCTGACAGGAGGAATTCTATAATAGTACAGTGAATAGGAAATAACCCTTTGTGATGGTTGGCTGTTTCATAACAGAATTATGATGTTCACAGAAAACAACACTTAGTGAGAAAATGAAATTTGAAATAATGAACATAAATTCTGAAATTTTAATGCCAGTTTAAAAGTCAGGGTAAGGCAAGTTTGCAGTTACATTCAGTACAAGTACCTAGAATCAACTGCTGATTTAGACCAGTGGTTCTGAACCTTTTCTGCTCGTGGACCACATGTGACTTCATTCATCTCCGTGGCCCCCACTCTCCACAGTCTCCGTTAGTTGATAAAGTTTTTTTTGGTCATCTGTATTAATTATTCTAATATAGTCAACATTTGTTTTAACCAGTTATAGGTATTATATGTTAAATATGTTACAGGTGTATAGAGTTGACGTGGATAGGCTTTTTCCATTGAGAGTAGGGGAGATTCAAACAAGAGAACATGAGTTGAGAGTTAGGGGGCAAAAGTTTAGGGGTAACATGAGGGGGAACTTCTTTACTCAGAGAGTGGTAGCTGTGTGGAATGAGCTTCCAGCAGAAGTGGTTGAGGCAGGTTTGATGTTGTCGTTTAAAGTTAAATTGGATAGCTATATGGACAAGAAAGTAATGGAGGGTTATGGGCTGAGTGCAGGTTGGTGGGACTGTGTGAGAGTAAGAGTTCGGCACCGACTAGAAGGGCCGAGATGGCCTGTTTCTGTGCTGTAATTGTTATATGGTTATAAAAATAAAGCTATTTCAAATCTCTGAACAGAATACTTTACATTTGCCCATTCATTTCATTCAGGGTTCCAATTAAATTATTGTATATAAATCAAAAAGAAATGAGTATGTAAACATCATCAAAAACTCGTGCCTCCCAATTTCTGATTTTAGAACACAGTTTCAGATTACAGGTTGGAGCTAATGTGGGACAGAACCCATTCTAATTCTACATTAGCTAAAGGATGATTACTATTCAAATACTTATTCTGTCTTATTGGGTTTAATGTGTCTTTTAGTTTTAACCAGCAATTGAAGTTTGCTTGCAACACAAAGAATCACTTAACACTGATGCTTTACACATCTTAGTTCTAAGCTTCCGCTCTCTTTATGCTTAATTTCAATAGCTATTGTCTACGTGCTTAGAGCAAGATTGAAGTTAGTTGCATATTCAGTATGTGGGGAAAAAAGCCTTACCTTCCATAAAAGCTTGCACAGCTTTGTCTACACAATTGTCATAATGTTGCAATACCAAAATGATCTCATTGTTACTCCTGTTAGGAACTATTGCACGAACAGCAGTAATCTGAGCAATAAAGTACAAACACATAACAAATTATATCAAAAGATTGTCTAAAAACAATTCTAGACAACATTGCATAAATAGACAACCATTCATTTTAATCTCTGCTGCAGTACACAATGACTTGAATATTTACTTAAATTTGTAAGGTGGCAAGATACAAACTCTTATTCTGATGTGAACAATGGCATCAAGGACATTCAACAGATATAAAATTAACTTCAGTACAATCGAGCCAATAGAGCATTGGCAGCATGGACTTCACTCTACTTAAATCATGCTGGGCCCCAAACAGTCCTTCCAGGTGAGGTAACACTTCACCTGTGAGTCGGCTGGGGTGATACACTGCATCCGGTGCTCCCGATGTGGCCTTCTATATATTGGCGAGACTCGACGCAGACTGGGAGATCGTTTTGCTGAACACCTACGCTCTGTCCGCCAGAGAAAGCAGGATCTCCCAGTGGCCACACATTTTAATTCCACATCCCATTCCCATTCTGACATGTCTATCCACGGCCTCCTCTACTGTAAAGACGAAGCCACACTCAGGTTGGAGGAACAACACCTTATATTCCGTCTGGGTAGCCTCCAACCTGATGGCATGAACATTGACTTCTCTAACTTACGCTAATGCCCCACCTCCCCCTCGTACCCCATCCGTTATTTATTTATATACATACATTCTTTCTCTCACTCTCCTTTTTCTCCCTCTGACTATACTCCTTGCCCATCCTCTGGGTTCTCCCCACTTTCCTTTCTCCCTGGATCTCCTGTCCCATGATCCTCTCATGTCCCTTTTGCCAATCACCTGTCCAGCTCTTGGCTCTATCCCTCCCCCTCCTGTCTTCTCCTATCATTTTGGATCTCCCCCTCCCCCTCCAACTTTCAAATCCCTTACTCACTCTTCCTTCAGTTAGTCCTGACGAAGGGTCTCGGCCTGAAACGTCGACTGTACCTCTTCCTAGAGATGCTGCCTGGCCTGCTGCGTTCACCAGCAATTTTGATGTGTGTTGCTCTATTTAGATGTTCATTTCCATCCAGCTTTGTGCTACTGCCCATAAATTACATCTCCTTTACTTCTAAATTACATATTATAAGCAATGATTTGTTTAAACATTATCACCAGTGTTGGGGATCCATTCAAATGGCATAATAATTACCTCAAAAGATAAAATTGTAATATAAAAAAAAAATCCCATCATGTTTCAAAGTTTGGAGAAAACCAATCCCAGAGTGGAAGAGTAAAATTGAATAGCTGTTTTAGTAATCTAGAAATATCTGAATTAAAGATTTTGGGAGGACGGTAAAAGGAAATAATGTAATCATAAATGAAGCACTAAACTGTTGAATAGCTGGCAGCGATTTGTATCCTTAATTCCTAAAAAGAGCATTACAGTTTCTAGTAAAAAAAAATGTTATTGCTTCATGGGGCTTGTTGAAAGGACATCAAGAAAATGTGGACAGGAGTTACTTGAACAGACATGAGGAATGGAAACATGTTTTCTGAGACTGAAACACAGATTGGTTTTAAAATTACTTTGCATGTGAAAAGGAAAACAGATTTCAGAGAAGCAAACCTTCTTGAAAGTTGTACGTGATGCATTTTAAAAAAACATAGAAGCCTGTTAATATATTATTACTTGCTATTGATATAATTAATCCAGTTGAATGCGATAACACGGGTGGAAAATGAAGAAAGATTGGAGATGAGACTTACTGAGGTAGGCCATATTACAAGGGGAGAATAAAAACTAATCAACCCATTTGCTTCACAAACAAGAGAAAATATGCAGATGCTGGAGATCCAAGCAAGACACACAAAATGCTGAAGGAACTCAGCAGGTCAGGCAGCATCTATGGGAAAAGGAGAGTCGACATTTCAGCCCTTGTTTCAGCCCGAAATATCAACTGTGCTTCCCCTTTTCCCCCACTGCCCCAATAGATGCTGCCTGGCCTGCTGAGTTCCTCCAGCATTTTGGTTTTGTGTGTGTGTTGAACCCATTTGCTTAGTAGAGGGGCTAATAACTGAGGGAGTATAGAGGAAAGAAGAGGAAAACTATTATCTAAAGGCAGGAGGGTTCCAGAGCCCACTGTTTAAATGGGAGTTTGGGGCAGAAATCCTTATCTGATTTAAAATTTACAGGGCTGTAGATATGCTGAGAGGTTGTGTTAGGTTGGGTTGCACTTTTTTATTGAGGTGCACAGGCACAATGGGCTGAATGGTCCTACCCAGCATCACACATCTTTGTCATCTTTGACCAGAATCGTCTGATAATTTGGGACAAGATTTATCAACTTATCCAAGCTTTTGAAGTGTCAGAATATGGATTGCCATGCCTTTCTATTCATACACCCCTTTTAAAATTGTACCAATTTGTCATATTCCTCTTCATTTTTCCAAAATGCACAAGCCAATCTTCATTGCTGTTCAGCATCAGGACTGCATCAGTGATGGATTTCCAGCAAAACTGCCTTCCTATTTTCAGCAGCAAGGTCACATTAAAGCTGGCAGCAAGTCAACTTTATTTCATTCAAGAGACTGAAAACTTTTCTTTGGAAGAAGAATAAGCATCTAAATCCAATAAAGTTTTACAAAGTAAAGCTAAGGACTGCAACAGAATGCAAATTGAAACAGAGTCCTGGAAACACTCAGCAGGCTAGGTAGCATCTGTTGAGTGGTTCCAGCACTTTATTCTTTTTTCAGATTTTTACCACCTGGAGTTTTTCAACTGATTATACATATTTATTTCAGCTCACTTTAGTCTACTTTATGAATTGCTGATGGCACTGCTGAGAAAAACACAGAAAGAGTAAGTGAGCTTAACGATGCAAGGAGAGGACCAACATCAGGCCCATCAGAGTGCTTAAATGGTGATATAGTTTAAAAAAAAGGGCACTTTTTAAAGAATTGCTGTTACAAACCAAAAGGAATTGCTATAGCACTAGATATCCTGAATATTTTTAGGGTCCGACATAACTCACATTTTCTAAGTTGTTGTTCATCAGCCCAAGTACATACAAAAACAATTACATGGAATTTAGCTCTTTTTTTTGGCATGTTTAAAAGATGTAAAAGTATAATATATGACTCTTAATATAGATTTAAGCAAATAAATACAGGGCTTAAAGACGTGCTATTCCAACAAGTTGCATTTCTAGGTCGACACAAAATGTAGTCTTAATTTCCACCCAATGTACAGACAATTCTCATCCTTGAGTTAAACAAAATATACATCATTCATCTACATTAAATAGTCTTGGAGTTCCAACCAGAAAAAAATGTTATAGGAACACCACAACATGACAATGATCCATCTTCATTGTTTAAACCATGGTGGACACTCTCAGGCTCACATTGTCCTAAGCTAGCAAGCTTGAAAGCAATATGCTTTCAGTTCGAAAAGCACTCTAGACAAGCATTTCCCAAAAAAAAGTGCCACATAAATTTATAACTGAAATAAATTTAGATCTAGAGCAATGTATAAAAAAATTAAAATCTGTTTAATAGTACTGTTAAATATTTTTGCATTGTAAGGTTCAGAAAGGCTGTTAACAACCATGGACAGGTCAATATGCCCATCATGGCTTAAAAAGCTTAATTAAATTTAGTGCAAGTAGTAAGCAAAATTCTAAAATTTCACAATAATGTAAAGGACATTTCGTTTAACCAAACATGGGTTATGAAATGTTATGAAGCGTCATGGCATTTTGTTAAACATGATATATAAATATATATTGTATTCAATGCTCATGGTGCAGTCTCCCTTACACTGAAGAAACCAAATGCAGCTTGTCTAAATAGTTTGTAGACTGCCTTCTTTCAGTAGGTAAGATGAACTCACTCACTTTTTATTTTAATTGTTCACCTCACTTCCACTCTGAACCTCCCCACATCTGGCTCCTACATTGCTCCAAGCACCAAGGAGAGCTCAAGGAACAGCACGTTCTCTTCCAAAAGCATTTTTACTTTGTTTCTGATTTCCAACACTTCCAGTTTTATGTTGCTCCAATAAATGCAAGCTGTTGTTTGAAGCTAGATACATGAAATACCATTACCTTTTCCTTTATCTTGTCATTGGATCCGCCCTGGGCCATCACAGCTTTGGACCGTGTGTCAAACACAACTCCAGTGGGATCTGTTCAGGAAAGATTCACAGAATTATGGATTTTCTTCTATCTATTTCACTTTTGTATGATCTCGCTGCAATTCTAACACACTCAAACAGACAGATACAGTGGATTCTGGTTAATTAGGCCATCAGTTAATCAGAGCAGCTGCTTATTTGGGACAACACGCAAAAGAACATTATCTGCACAAGGTGTTTGTGCTGATTTTGTTCATTTACAGTCAATCAAAAGAACACGGCAGCGTGCAGTGGATGAATTTCTCTATCAATAATTATTAGGAACTAATGCAGTTTAATAGTACTGGTATTGGAAGTGTTCTAATTTGTTCTGTACTTCATTTAAATACATAATTTGTTACTTACTCAATTAAATGCTAACTGGCTACATTACAGTCTGGTATGGGAACACTAATACCTTTGAGTGGAAAATCCTAATAAAGGTAGTGGATTACCCAGTACATCACGGGTAAAACCTCCCAAACATTGAGTACATCTAGATGAAATATTGCTGTAGAAAAGCAGTATGCATCAAAGATCCTCACCACCCAGGCCAGGCTCTTTTCTCATTGCTGCCATCAGGTAGAAGGTACAGGAGCCTCTGGACTCACACCACCAGGTTCAAGAACAGTTCCTACCCCTTAACCATCAGGCTCTGGAACAAAAGAGGATAACTACACTCATTCTATTTCTGGTGTTCCCACAACTGATGATTCACTTTAAGGACTCTTTATCTTGTTATTTCATGCTCTTGTTATTTACTGCTATTTATTTATATTTGCACTTGCAGTTTGTTGTTCGTTAATCCTGTTTACAGTTACTGTTCTATAGACTTGTTAATGCAGAAAATGAATCTCAGGGTTGTATGTAGTGACATGCATGTACTCAGATAATAAATTTTACTTTGAACTTTTAAATGGCAGTTGGTCTTTTTAAAAACTCTCTCTTTAACTACTTCCATGAAACTTTGGCTAATTGGGGCAGTCGCTTAATTGGTTCCAAAGTGTCCCAATTAACCGGACTCCACTGTACTTGGTATAAACAATGAAGAAACAAAATTAGCTGCTCTGTATTCAAACTTAAATATCAGAGAGAAAGCAACATTATTTTCTTACTCAGACGCAGTAACGGAACTCTGTTCTGTGGTGACACAGACGTCCCTTATTTAAACACCACTATTTGCTGAAGGATGAAAAGCTTTGAAATAGATAAAAGGATCTTTTTAAAAGTACATTTGTCCCTTGTTAAATGATGCCAGTGCAATACAGTCCTTCATGTGGGAAATAATGAAGTTTGGCAAATATTGGCAGATCAATTCAATCAATTACCAGGAAAAGGCGGCTTCATTTTTAGATCCTTCCATGGTCTTGTTTGAACTTGAACTCTATTGTGAAGGCCAAGAGAAACAGCTGGTACTTCTGAAAAGCTTGACCTTTTGCTCAAGCTGTTTTATAAATGCAACATTCCCTGTTTAAAAAAAATTCTTAAACCTTTTTACCCCCTAGTTGTACCTTAAGTTCCTTCGTAAATGGAGATGCAACACATCAGGGATTATGACTCTACAGTTTGAATTAGATTATTTCAGACAATAGGGTATTGAAAACAATTATGAAAAGTCTCCTAATCTCAATTTCCAACAAACAATCTGCCACATGGAACTGCTTTTGTATCTTATCAAAAGCACAGCACTCAGTAATTTTCATCTGTTCTTTATATTGTTTTCCTACCTGGCCAATGACATACTTTAAGTTGTCCTGAAGTATTAATACATCCCTTAAAGAAAAATTACAACGTGCATATTTTTATCAACAAAAATTCTAAATGTGCAGCTTTAAATTTGAAAGAACATATGACAGAACACATTGGCCCTTAATGTAATAATCTTGTTGACTGTAACAGAAGTTGCAACACAGACATCGAATGAATAAATAGAAAAGTTACTTTGCAGTGATGCAGAGTACAGAACGTGCTTGGTAATGTGAACATTCAGCTGAAGAAAAATTTTGTAAGGTTAACCTATCTTTACCCAAGACCACAGGAAAGTTGGGTTTCGATCAGCTTAGTCTGAAGCTATTTTTCTTTAAAAGTTGATTGGTTTTAGACAGTTATATACTACAGAAGGATTCCATTGGAGGAAATTATCTAAAATTTGGCAAGTGGCAGGATGGCACACTGATGTACCTATATCAATTCTTGTAGTGTGCTCTCAGCGAAGGAGGGGAGGCAAATATCAATGGTTCAAGTAGCGGGAATCTTCTTAGAATAGAAATATGTCTGTATAACATAAATTATAGTTTCTGCTCCCTACTCAAGGGTGCAGTAGCTTCTATTACAAGGAAGACTCCAGAAAGGTGAAAACTATTGGAAACCATTTGCAGTCGGTACAAAAGTAGGTGGAAGGGCAGGTAGTGTTGAGGAAACCGGGTGTCTGCAGAAGAACTTGGACAGATTGCAGGAATAGACAAAGAAGTGGCAGATGGAATATAGTCCAGGGAAGTGTGAGATTATGCACTTTGGTAGAAGGAATAAAGGCATGGACTATTTTGTAAATGGGGAGAAAATTCAAAAATCAGAGGTGCAGAGGGACTTGGGAGTCTTCATGCAGGATTCCCTAAAGATGAATTTGCAGGTTAAGTCAATAGTAAGGAGCAAATGTAATGTTAGCATTCATTTCGAGAGACCAGGTATATAAAGACAGGGATGTAACGCTGAGGATTTATAAGGGATTGATCAGTCCGCACTTGGGGGTATTGAGAGCAGTTTTGGGCCCCTTATCTAAGAAAGGATGTGCTGGCATTGGTGGGGATCCAGAGGAGGTTCACATGATCACAAGAATGAAAGGGTTAACACAGGAGGAGCATTTGATGGCTCTGGGCCTGTACTCTGAGTTTAGAATGGGGGAGGGGAGGGGGAGAGAAGAGGAAGAATCTCATTGAAACCTATTGAATATTGAAAGACCTGGATAAAGTGGATGTGGAGAGAATGTTTACTACAGTGGGGGAGTCTAGGGCCACAAGGCACAGCCTCAGAATTGAGGGATGTTCATTTAGAACAGGATGAGGAGAAGATTTCTTTAGCTGGAGGGTAGTGAATCTGTGGAATTCTTTACCACAGACGGCTGCGCAGGCCAAGTCATTGGGTGTATTTAAGCCAAAGGTTGATAGGTTCTTGATTAATCAAGGCGCCATAGGTTACAAGGAGAAGGCAAGAGAATGGGGTTGAGAGGGATTCTAATTAGCCATGATGGAATGGCGGAGCAGACTTGATGTGGCAAATGACCTTGGTCTACTCCTAGGTCTTATGGAACCTTACTGATATAATAGCTGTTTTATACAAGGTCATGCAGCATCACAGGGCTTGGGAAGGAGAATGGGGCTGGGAAACTTGCATTTTCAGTAATTATGAGATCTTACAAGAGGTGCCACAGTTTTTGTCCTTGTGAAATTATAGGTTATAGATTATTGGACCTTATTAGCTTGCGCTAACCAGCTCCAAGGCCATGTATGAAGAAATTAGTAATTCAAGAAAACATTAAGCAAGTGACAAGAAAACATTAAGTGCTTTAAAAGAAATGAACTTCCCAATTTGAATTCCAGGGTAAAACACAGCAAAAACACACAACTCACTTTAGTCAGAAGAGTGTTGGGAGGGGGACATTGCATGGGAGAAAAACAGAAATAGAGACTCACATTTGGGCTTTAAAAATATTTAAGATGTTTTAATAAGAAAATCAAACACAGAAGATACTAGTGGATGCTGCATTTATGAATCACATTCATCCATCCTGATTTGCTTTCTGCCTTCCTGAATAATGAATTGCCCATAATAAACAAAACTGACTTCAAAGTTTAAAACTTAAAATTACAGACTGTATACAAATGCAAGCAATAAGTTCAAAGTAGATATGCATCTGAGTGTAGACTTCAAAAAGGGTAGGATGAGGGAACACATACCAATTTCATAGATGGGTCAGAAATGGAGAGCATGAGCAATTTCAAGTTCCAGTGTGTTAATATTTCTGAGCACCTAACCTGATCCCAACATAGCGATACAGCTATAAAGAAGGCAAGACAGTGGTTGTATTTCATTAGGAGTTTGATAAGATTTGGCGTCACCTAAAACATTCACAAATTTCCTCAGATGTACTATGGAGAGCATTTTGACAGGCCGCATCACCATCTGGTATGGGGGGGGGGGCTACTGCACAAGATTGAAGTAAGCTGCAGAGAGTTGTAAAATTAGTTAGCTCCATTATAGGCATTAGGCTCCGTAGTATCCAGGACATCTTCAAGCAGCGGTGCCTCAAAAAGGCAGAGTTCATCATGGAGGTGGTACAGAAGCCTGAAGACACACACGCAATGATTCAGGAACAGCTCCTCTCCCCTCTGCCATCCGATTTTGCAATGGACTTTGAACCCATGAACACTACCTCACTACTTTATTTCTGATTTTGCACTACTTATTTAATTTAACTACATATACTTATTCATATTTGTATAGACACACAGATGCGCATGCACAGACACACACCCTTGTATTCTGAGGCTGGACTGCCCCACTATAGGATATGACCTGTCCACATCCACTCTATCGAGGCCTTTCAATATCACCCACGCGCCCCCCCCCCCCCAATTCTTTTAAGGACCAGAGCCATCAAACTCTCTTCATACATTAATCCTTTCATTTCTGGAACCTCTCCAAAGTCAGCAGATCCTTTCTTAGATAGGAGGCCCAAATCTGTGCAAAAAACTCCAAGAGCAGTCTGATTAATGCTTTATAAAGCCTCAGCATCACATCCTTGCTTTTATATTGAAGGCCTCTTAAAATGAATGTTAACATTATGTTTGCCTTTGTTACCACTGACTCAACTTGGAGTGAAGCTCAGTAGGACTAGGTGAGAGTAAGCGTTCGGCACGGACTAGAAGGGCCGAGATGGCCTGCTTCCGTGCTGTAATTATTATATGGTTATATGAAATTGGTAAGGGCACACTTTATGTGCTTAGTAGCTCCATAAGTATATGGCATACACCCAGTGGACCGTGTTATCCAGGTATTCAGAACCAAAATAAAAAAAAGAGATACAAATCAAAGACTCACAGACCAGTAATGCAGAGAATGCTTAAAGTTTTACAAGATGCTATTATTTTTCATCTGAAGTGACATCAGTATGGTTTCAATAATAAGTTATTTCAGAGGTACAAAATAAAATACAATTTAAGAAACATATCTTCACTGGAGACATTGCTCTATATTCAGAAAATACTGAATTTTTGCATTGATATTAAAGAGGAATTTCCATGGAATGATCAACAAAATAGTTATATTGAAAACAAATCTTTCCCGGTTCTAATTTAAACAAAACATCACTAACGTGACATTGAAATACACTTGTATTCTCTCACTCCCCTCACGTTGCCTGATGTGGCCATTCCCAGTGCATTTTAAATTCTGTATTTGCTGGCTTTAACAATGGTGATTAGATGACAGACAAAAATATTTGAGCATCAGGTGGAGAAATATGCAAATTTTTCTCAAAATCCAAATTTACTATTGCCTTAAGAAATGCCTCATCTTTTCATGTGCTTTTGACTAAACGGATCACTGAAAAGCATCCC
Organism: Mobula birostris; assembly: GCF_030028105.1. Lineage (NCBI taxonomy): Eukaryota > Metazoa > Chordata > Chondrichthyes > Myliobatiformes > Myliobatidae > Mobula > Mobula birostris. Next base: position 68,572,070 of record NC_092402.1, read on the forward strand.
ATGGACAATATCACACAACTAATTCAGAAATACAAAGCAACTTATGCTGATAGAGGTGCATGCCTACAGAGATGTGCTATGAAGTCAATTGGTTACTTTGGGATTTGGGTGAAGAATAAAATAAGCTTGCTAATGACCAATCTACAAAGTACACAGAATGAACAAGATCTATTCTAAATAAGACCATAAGATATAGGAGCAGAAGTAGGCCATTCAGCCCATTGAGTCTGCTGTGCCATTCAATCATAGGCTGATCCAATTCTTCCAGTCATCCCCACTCCCCTGCCTTCTCCCCATACCCTTTGATGCCCTGGCTAATTAAGAACCTAGCTATCTCATGACACAAAGACATAGTGATTCCAAAATGATTTTTATCTTTGAACATTCACTTGTTAAAGATTTAATAGCAAGGCACTTAGAAAAATTTGTGATAATCAGGCAAAAATCAACATGGGAAATCACACTTGACCAAGTTATTGCCAGTCCTTGAAGTTATGGACTGCAAATTGCAGGGGACTGTTTGATATTCTATGCTTAGATTTCCAGAAGGCATTTGATAAGGTGCCACACCTAAGGTAATCATGCAATTTAAAAACTCACGGCATAGTAGATAATAATTGGCATAGACTCAAAATGAGCTGGTTAACAGGAAAAAGACAGTGGGCATAAACCCTTTTCCTGGTTGGCAAGATGAATCAAATGGTGCAGGGGCTTCAAATTTTTTTTTTACAATTTATACTTAGATGAAGGTATAGAGGCTGAATTCACGAAAAACAAAGATAGGTAAGAAACTGAAGGATATAAAAAGCTACTAAAAGGTATAGATAGATCATGAGTGGGTACAGATCCGGTGAAGAGGATTCTGCAGAAACAGCATTACTGGCATTTTTCCAGTGCCATGAGGTATTTGTTTTAGGTAGTCCAGGTCTCATAAGCAGTAAAAATGAATATAAATTAATACAGTTAAATAAAATTGTAGGTATCAAGAATGTTTTTACTATTTATTATATTTCTTGGTCACCCAAGAGTTTAGAGGCATATTTCTGGTTATTTGGTCTTAATGAATAACAGCACAGTACAGGCCCTTCAGGCCACGATGTTGTACTCATTTTTTAACCTATACCAAGATCACTAACATTTCCCTCCACATAGCCTTCATGTTTCTTTCATCCATTTGCCCATCAGAGTGTCTTAGATGTTCCTGATGGATCTACTTCCACCCCTGGCAGTGCACTCCACACTGCCACCATGTAAAAAAAATCAGCCTCCAACCCCCCCCCCCCCCCCATAGTTTTCTCCAATCACCATTATGCTGTCCATACTATCTATGCCTTTTTAATCAACTTACACACTGCTCATCCTCCTTTGTTCCAAAGAGGAATTCCCCAGCTCGCTCAACCTATCCTCATAAGACATGCTGTCTAATCCAGGCAGCATTCTGGTACATCTCTTCTGCACCCTCTCGAAAGCTTCCACATCCTTCTTATAATGAGGTGACCAGAACTGAGCACAATACTCCAAGTATGGTCTACCAGAGTTTTACAGAGCTGCAACATTTCCTCGCAGCTCTTGAATTCAATACCCTGAATAATGAAAGTCAACAAATCATACGCCTTCTTTTGAGGGATCTATGGACGTGGACCCCAAGATCCCTCTATTCTTCCACAATGCTCAGAATCCTGCTATTCACCATGTATTCTGCCTTCAAGTTTGACCTTCCAAAGTGCATCACTTCACACTTTTCCGGATTGAACTTCATCTGCTATTTCTCAGCACAGCTCTGCATCCCATCAATGTCCTGTTATAACCTATGACAACTCTCTGTACTATCCACAACACCACCAACCTTTGTCATTTGCAAACTTACTAACTCACCCTTCCATTTCCTGATACAAGTCATTTATAAAGTTCATAAAGAGCAGGGGTCCTAGAACAGACCACTGCAGAACACCACTGGTCACTGATCTCCAGCCAGAAAATGACCCATCTGCGAGCTTGTCTTCTGTAGGCAAGTGAATTCTGAAGCTGCACATTCAAGTTTCCCTGGCTCCCATGCCTCCTGACTTTCTCAATGTGGATATCTACCATGGGGAACCTTGTCAAATGCCTTACTAAAATCCATATACAACACATCCTCAGCTCTACATTCAGTTTGTTTTGTCACTTCCTTGAAGAATCCAATCAGGCTTGTGAGGCACAACCAGCCCTTCACAAAGCTATGCTGGCTATCCTAAATCAGACCAAGCTTCTCCAAATACTCGCAAATCCTGTCTCTAAAAATCTTCTCCAAAAGTTTTCCCACCACTGATGTAAGACTCACTGGTCTCTATATCTATGATCTTTCTTGAACAAAGGAATAACATTTGCCACTTTCCAATCTTCTGCTACTACACCTGGAACAAAGATCACCAAAGGCACATCTCTTCTCTTGTCGTGATACATGTTGGTACCAACAACAGAGGCAGGAAGAGGGATGAGGTCCTGAAGTGTGAGTTTCGGCAACAAGGCAGAGGACTGAAGAACAGGACCTCAAGGGTGGCGTTCTCAGGATTGCTGCCAGTGCTACGTGATAGTGATGGTAAGAATTAGAGGAGATGGCAGTTGAATGCGTGGCTGAGGAGTTGGTGCAGGGGGCAGGGTTTTAGATTTTTGGATCATTGGGATCTCTTCTGGGGAAGGTGGGACCTGTACAGATTGGATGAGTTGCACCTGAACTCTAAGGGGAGCAATATCATTGCAGATAGGTTTGCTAGCATTGTTCAGGAGGGTTTAAACCAATTTGCAAGGGGGATGGGACCCGGAGCGATAGAGCAGTGGAAGAAGTGCATTGAGTAAAGTCAGATCGAACATATAAAGAGGCTTTGAAGAAAGAGAAGCAGAATAAAGGGTGTAAAGGTAGTAAGGTAGAAAGGTTAAGGTGTGTGTACTCCAATGCAAGAAGCATCAGGAACAAAGGTGATGAACTGAGAGCTTTGATACACACATGGAATTATGATGTAGTGGCCTTTACAGAGACTTGGCTGGCACCAGGGCAGGAATGGATTCTCAATATTCCTGGATTTCAGTGCTTTAAAAGGAATGGGGGGGGGGGGAGGAGGGGTGGCATTACTGGTCAGGGATACTACTACAGCTACAGAAAGGGTGGGTAATGTAGCAGGATCCTCTTTTGAGTCAGTATGGGTGGAAGTCAGGAACAGGAAGGGAGCAGTTACTCTATTGGGGGTATCCTATAGGCCCCCTGGTAGCAGCAGAGATACCGAGGAGCAGATTGGGAGGCAGATTTTGGAAAGATGCAAAAATAACAGGGCTGTTATCATGGGTGACTTTAACTTCCCTAATATTGACTGGCATCTGATTAGTTCCAACAGTTTAGACAGGGCAGAGTCTGTTAAGTGTGTCCAGGACGGATCCCTGTCACAGTATGTTGACAGGCCAACTAGGGGGAATGCCATACTAGATCTAGTACTTGGTAATGAACCGGGTCAGATCACAGATCTCTCAGTGGGTGAGCATCTGGGGGACAGTGACCACTGCTCCCTGGCCTTTAGCATTATCATGGAAAAGGATAGAATCAGAGAGGACAGGAAAATTTTTAATTGGGGAAGGGCAAATTATGAGGCTATAAGGCTGGTGTGAATTGGGATGATGTTTTTGCAGGGAAATGTACTATGGACATGCGGTCGATGTTTAGGGATCTCTTGCAGGATGTTAGGGATAAATTTGGCCCAGCAAGGAAGATAAAGAATGGTAGGGTGAAGGAACCATGGGTGACAAGTGAGGTGGAAAATCTAGTCAGGTGGAAGAAGGCACCATAACATGAGGTTTAGGAAGCAAGGATCAGATGGGTCTATTGAGGAATATAGGGAAGCAAGAAAGAAGCTTAAGAAGGGGCTGAGGAGAGCAAGAAGGGGGCATGAGAAGGCCTTGGCGAGTAGGGTAAAGGAAAACCCCAAGGCATTCTTCAATTATGTGAAGAACAAAAGGATGACAGGATTGAAGGTGGGACCAATTAGAGATAAAGGTAGGAAGATGTGCCTGGAGGCTGTGGAAGTGAGCGAGGTCCTCAATGACTACTCTTTGGTATTCACCAATGGGAGGGAACTTGATGGTGAGGACAATATGAGTGAGGTTGATGTTCTGGAACATGTTGATATTAAGGGAGAGGAGGTGTTGGAGTTGTTAAAAAACATTAGGACAGATAAGTCCCCGGGGGCTGACGGAATATTCCCCAGCCTGCTCCGAGGCGAGGGAAGAGATTGCTCAGCCTCTGGCTAGGATCTTTATGTCCTCGTTGTCCACGGGAATGGTACTGGAGGATTGGAGGGAGGCGAATGTTGTCCCCTTGTTCAAAAACATAGTAGGGATAGTCCGGGTAATTATAGACCAGTGAGCCTTACGTCTGTGGTGGGAAAACTGTTGGAAAAGATTCTCAGAGATAGGATCTACGGGCATTTAGAGAATCATGGTCTGATCAGGGACAGTCAGCATGGCTTTGTGAAAGGCAGATCGTGTCTAACAAGCCTGATAGAGTTCTTTGAGGAGGTGACCAGGCATATAGATGAGGGTAGTGCAGTGGATGTGATCTTTATGGATTTTAGTAAGGCATTTGACAAGGTTCCACACAGTAGGCTTATTCAGAAAGTCAGAAGGCATGGGATCTGAGGAAGTTTGTCCAGGTGGATTCAGAATTGGCTTGCCTGCAGAAGGCAGGGGGTCATGGTAGAGGGAGCACATTCCGATTGGAGGGTTGTGACTAGTGGTGTCCCACAAGGATCTGTTCTGGGACCTCTACTTCTTGTGATATTTATTAATGACCTGGATGTGGGGGTAGAAAGGTGGGTTGGCAAGTTTGCAGACGACACAAAGGTTGGTGGTGTTGTGGATAGTGTAGAGGATTGTCAAAGATTGCAGAGAGACATTGATAGGATGCAGAAGTGGGCTGAGAAGTGGTAGATGCAGTTCAACCCGGAGAAGTGTGTGTTGGTACACTTTGGAAGGACAAACTCCAAGGCAGAGTACAAAGTAAATGGCAGGATACTTGGTAGTGTGGAGGAGCAGAGGGATCTGGGGGTACATGTCCATAGATCCCTGAAAGTTGCCTCACAGGTAGATAAGGTAGTTAAGAAAGCTTATGGGGTGTTAGCTTTCATAAGCCGAGGGATAGAGTTTAAGAGTCGCGATGTAATGATGCAGCTCTATAAAACTCTGGTTAGGCCACACTTGGAGTACTGTGTCCAGTTCTGGTCGCCTCACTATAGGAAGGATGTGGAAGCATTGGAAAGGGTACAGAGGAGATTTACCCGGATGCTGCCTGGTTTAGAGCGTATGCATTATGATCAGAGATTAAGGGAGCTAGGGCTTTACTCTTTGGAGAGAAGGAGGATAAGAGGAGACATGATAGGGGTATACAAGATATTAAGAGGAATAGAGAGAGTGGATAGCTAGCGCCTCTTCCCCAGGGTACCACTGCTCAATACAAGAGGAAATGGCTTTAAGTTAAGGGGTGGGAAGTTTAAGGGGGATATTAGAGGAAGGTTTTTTACTCAGAGAGTGGTTGGTGCGTGAAATGCACTGCCTGAGTCAGTGGTGGAGGCAGATACAACTAGCGAAATTTAGAGACAGGTATATGGGAGGCAGGTCTTAAGGGTCGGCACAACATTGTGGGGCGAAGAGCCTCTACTGTGCTGTACTATTCTATGTTCTATAATCTAATTCTATAGCTCTAGCAAAACTGCCTGCAAGGACATTGGTCACTTGAGGTCAGGTGTAAACCATCCCTTTTGTACAAGTCATACCTTTCCCAGAAGAGAGCTCAATGATCCACAAATCTGAAACCCAGCCCCCTACACCATTTCTTCAGCCACACATTCATCTGTCAAATCACCCTCACTGGCATGTGGCACAGGCAGCAACCCACAGATTACTATCCTGGAGGTCCTGTTTTTAGCTTCCTACCTATGTCGCTGCTACCAATGTGTACCACAACTTCTGGCTGCTTACTCTCCCCTTAAGGAGGCTGTGGGCCTGATCTGAGATGCCCCTGACCCTAGCACTTGGAAGGCACCATACCACCTCGGAGTTTCTTTCATGGTGACAAAATGTCTTGTCTGTCCCCCTAACTACTGAATCCCCAATCACAACTGCTCTCTTGCAGCTTTCACACTGCACTGCCTATTCCCTTTCCCTCTTCTACTAGTTACCCAGCTACCTGCCTCCTGCAATTTAGGGCTGACTGTCTTCCTGTAGCTCCCACCTATCAACTTCTCATTCTCTCAGCTTCAGTCCCAGTTCCCTATCATCATCTGAAAGGAGCTGCACCCAGATGCATTTATCACAGATGCAGCCATCAGGTCTCCCAGATCTCCCACATCTTGCAAGAGGAGCACACCACTGCTGTATGATCTATTGTTGCTGCTCTAACTGGGTACTAGGAAAGAAACAGAAATTTGACAGAAACCTCAATCTATCCGCCACTTCTTCTCGCCAAAGCCTCTTGAACCAAAGCCTCGGTTCCCCACAAACTGCCCTATTCCCACATTCGCTGCTCAGCTTAAACCCAGTTCTATTTATTGATCCCTGGCAATTACCTACTAACCCAAAAGGCATCACGTCCAGCAGAAAATTCCAAAAGTCTTCTTCAGGAATTTACAATACGAAGTATCTCACAGCCCAATGGAAGGGTAACACTTTTGAAATCACTACCCCTGCACACTATGCAAAAAGAATTTATTACAGGCTGTACCCACACTCCTTAGCAATGGTCAAGGGTGCTCCACAATGTGATTAAGCTGCACTATGGTCAAATAACAGGAATAAAACTTGCAGCCAATGTAAAACCTTTGTCGCCTGGAAAGTGAACATTAAATAAAAGATGGCAATGGAGAAAATGAATCCTCAGCAGTACAAGTTCTGGAATAAATAAGCTTCAAGAGAACTATACACAGTGGAATTCCATATTAATGATCAATTTACTCCAAATTGATACATTTCCAAAATTCTCTACAGGAATGTTCCTGGGACATCAGTCCCAATAAAATTGAACCCAGATTGCTCTATTTTTATATAACACTCAAATATTTATACAAATTGTAGCTTATTTTGCAATTAACAATACAAGCGAAGACTGCACAGACTTGAGTTTTTCAATCTGATGGAAAACATCTGATCTTAGAGTGTATAAGGTTGTATAAGTATATAAGGAAAAGGAACAGATTAACACAAAAAGCAAGGTGCTGGAAACACTCAGCAGGCAGGCCATCCCTGTGATAGGAGAACAGTTGACAATTTGTCTGATTTGGAGGGCATTTGCAGTTTTATGCTTTTAGTTTAATACAACTTTAAACATAATGGTGGGAGCATGATAAGAAAACATCACTTCAAACTAGTAAAAGATTAGTCTCAAAAAAATTTTATTTCAGGAAATCATTCTTCACGCAATGTGTAATGAATGGAATAGATTTCCAAGGGAAAAAATAGGCAAAAGGTACTCAATCTTTCATTTAAAAAAATACTGGAATAAGAAAGACAGGTGAAATGGACTTGTTTATTTGTAACCATCTTGGTAAATGGAACAAATAGCTCCAAACATACATGACTTTAATCAGGATGTAAAATTTCACAAAAGTAAACAGGAAACTGGTAATAGGTGTCAGGGCAGGAGTCATTCAAGAAAGATATCAGGGGTGAGATTTCCAAAATCCGGATATGCTTGGATGCCATGAAGAATATTAGCCTGGCAATGCAAGAAATGGAAGCTCATTAATCATTTCATTGATTAATATTAGTAACAATATTATGGACTTAAGGAAAAAGAACAAGTCCTGTTGCTTACTTACATATATTTCTTGCTTTACTGCAAGAGACAAATTGAAATAAATGGAGCATTTTAGAAAACCTACTCAAAAATCATTAATCTTTTGAAAAGACAATTGGAAAATACATTTCTGAATATTGTTGTTATAACTGTATTGTATCCAAACACCGATATATACACCAGGTCTGCAAGAATTTCAAAACGTATCATCCAACATCATGTCTTCTCGCAGCTGCTTAGCTGGCACCAAGCCAACGTGGGATGTTTTTTGTGAAAACATCTTGCTGCTTTTGGGTTGTTAAAAAAAAACAATTTGCTGCTTCATTTGGCAGTAAAGATCATCACTATACATCCTTTTATTATGGGTGGGGCTAAAAGAATTAAGGGGTAGCTCTGCATGCCACAAGGCAACAAAATGTTTACACATGTCAACTTAGGCACGTGTGCCACAGCTTTGCCACCCCTAGACTGGAGAATTACAAACACCACAGTAGTGAAATTAAGCGAAAATGATGATGATGATGATGATGACGACGACGACGACGATGACCCAGACCTGAGAGGCCAGCGTCGGGCATTTTCATGCCTTACAAGGCGCAGTCCGAAAGGCTGTGTGGGACGCCACTCCTCGTACAGACATTTCGCAGTATTATTTTACCAGGTCAGGGTTGTGAGCTCAACATCAACCCGGCATGGATGGAGAGTGCGTTCGGGAGCGGTCTGTCACTGGATCGAACTCGGGAACCTCCGTTCTCGAGCCCGGCGCTGATCTCACTGCGCCACCAGCCGAAATTAAAAGGATGCATGCAAGTTCAAGTAAAATCATGAGGAAATAAAAGATCTTTTTATAAATGTGGAAAGGTAGAGTGATAATTAACAATAGCGAACCTCTGGCCCACTGTTCTACTCTCTCTACACCCATGACTGTGCGGCTGGCCAGCTGGTGGCGCAATGGCATCAGCGCCAGACCCCAGAGTGAAGGTTCCCGAGTTTGAATCCAAGTCGGGCCACCCCCCGAACACGCTTTCCATCCATGCCGGGTTGAGCATCGAGCTAGTCACTTGGCTTCATTAAAAAAAAAGGGTCGGGTCAGGAACATTCGTATCGTGACCCGGTTAATCCGAAAGGACACCAATCCTGACATCACGCGCCAGACAAGAATGGCTGACTGTCTGGTGCGACATGCCAAAAAAACTGTGTGGCTAGGCACAGCTCAAGTGCCATCTATAAATTTAATGACTGTTGGCAGAATTTCAGATAGTGTCAAGAAAGTGTATAGCAGCGGGAAATATCAGCTGATTGAGTGGTGTCACAACAACCTTGCACTCAATGTCAGTAAGACCAAATAATTGATTTTGGACTTCAGAAAGGGCAATAAGGGAACACAAACCAATCCTCATAGAGGGATCAGAAGTGGAAAACATGAACAGTTTCAAGTTCCTGGGTGTCAACATCTCCGAGGATCTATCTTGACCCAACATATTGATGCAGTTACGAAGGCGGCATGACAGCAGTTGTATCTTATTAGGAGTTTGAGGAGATTTTGTCTGTCTATTGCAGGTGTACCATTGAGAGCATTTTAACTGGCTGCATCATCTTCTGGTGTAGTGGGAGGGGAGCATTGAACAGGATTGAAATAAGCTGCAGGAAGTTGTAAACTCAGGCAACTCCATCATGGGCACCAGGCTCCCCAGCATCCAGGACCTTTAAGGAGTGATGCCTCCAAAAAAAAGGTGGCATCCATTATTAAGGATCCCCAACACCCAGAACATACCGTCTTCTCATTGGTACCATCAGTGAGGAGTATAGGAGCCTGAAGGTACACACTTAACAATTCAGGAAGCCACACACACAGTAAATTAGTCTTTATGTATTGCATTGCACTGCTGCTACATAACAACATATGCTGGTGATTTTAAACCCAATTGTGAAGTGTAAAGCCTATTAGAGAGGAAGGCAGAATTTGTGCATGGATATAGCATACAGAGACAAGGTTCTACATTAACACCTCCCATTTGACTTAATAAATAATCCATTAGAGATCAAAGCTGAGAATATAGTTAACTGATAAAGCTGACTGACATCAAAACTACTAATCTGCAATAGAGTGGGAAATTTCATTATTTTTAAGCTTTTATCCTGCAAGTTTGTTCATGAGTTTTAAGTGGACTTTGAATAGCAGCTCAGGAATAACCAAGAATTTCTTAACTGCTAATCTTTTTTTTAAAACATATTCTGTATTATTTCAATTTTCAAAGTAAAAGTTGTATTACAAGAGTGGTAACATATTTAACAAATGTGAGAATTTAACCTTAGCAAGACTAAGGAGAATCCCACGACAGGTACAGAGTGGGTCCCCTTGGGGATCCATGAGGTAACTAATGTGAGGAGCCAGGTGATGGAGGCAAGGTTCCAAATGGTTCTCATCTGTAATTACCAAGGAGAAAGACATGGAAAATTCAGAGCTCAGGGATGGGTGCATGGATAATCTGCAGCAGAGCAGTATTAAGGTGGTTATTTTGAATGTTATAGGATATTCAAGGGCTGATAAATTCCCAGAGCTAGATGAGATCTATGAGTTGCTATGGGAAGGGAGGAGATATTGAGGGTCTGATGGACATTCTTGCATCTTCATTTTCCACAGGTGAGGTGCTCAAAGACTGGAGGTGAGGAAAAATATTCATACATTTACAGGCAGCAGAGATAAGACAAGTAACTATAGGCTGGTGAGCCTCATATAGAAACATAGAAAATAGGTGCAGGAGTAGGCCATTCAGCCCTTCAAGCCTGCATCGCCATTTATTATGATCATGACTGATCATCCAACTCAGAACCCCGCCCCAGTCTTCCCCCCATACCCCCTGATCCCTTTAGCCACAAGGGCCATATCTAACTCCCTCTTAAATATAGCCAATGAACTGGCCTCAACTGTTTCCTGTGGCAGAGAAATTCACGTCACTGTAAGGAAATTATTGGAAAAATCTTAAGGGAAGGATTAATACACACTTGGAAAGGCAGAGATTGATCAGAAATAGATCATGGCTTTATGAAGGGGAAATACTGCCTTACTAATTGGATGGAGCTTGAGGAGATAAAGATTGCCAAAGGCAGTGTAGTAGTCCTGTCCATATGGACTTCAGTAAGGCATTTGACAAGATGGGTCCAGAAAGTTAGGGCATATGGGACCCAAGGTTTGGTAACAGGAATGGAGGGTAGCATTGGTAGGATACTTTTCAAATCATTCATCTGTAACCGGTGGTATACAGCAGGAAAATGCTGGGATCCTCTTTTGGATCTACTGTATATTAATGACTTGAACGTGAAAGCAAGAACTATAATTAGTTAAGTTTGGGGATAACAAATGTTGGTGGTCTTGTGCATATTGAGAAAGATTGACCAAGGTGACAGAGCATTGGCAAATAGAATGTAATGTAATCCCGACAAGTATGAGGTCCCTGGTCCCCATTATCTTCTTTTCACTATGGATGTCCAGTCCCTATACACCACCATCCGCCACAAGGAAGGTCTCATAGCTCTCCTTTTCTTTCTGGACACCAGACCTAAACAGTTCCCCTCCACCATCACTCTCCTCCATCTCGCAGAACTTATCCTCACTCTAAATAATTTCTCCTTTGGCTCTTCTCACTTCCTTCAAACAAAAGGGGTAGCCATAGGCACTTGCATGGGTCCCAGCTATGCCTGCCTTTTTGTTGGCTACGTGGAACAATTTACATGTTCCAAGCCTACACTGGTATCACTCCCCAACTCTTCCTATGCTACATCGATGACTGTATTGGTGCTGCTTCCTGCACCCATAATGAGCTCGTCAACTTCATCAACTTTGCCTCCAACTTCCACCCTGCCCTCAAGTTTACCTGGTCCATTTCCATTTCCTGCCCTTTCTCGATTTCACTGTCTATTACAAACCCACAGACTCTCACGACTACCTGGACTATACCTCTTCCCACCCTGTTACTTGTTTTAAAAAAAAAAAATGCCATCCCCTTATCTCAATTTCTCTGACTCTGCCACATCTGCTCCCAGGATGAGGCTTTTTATTCCAGGATGAAGGAGAAGTCCATCTTTCCTTACTCTTCCTCCACCATCAACGCTGCTCTCAACCGCAGCTCTTCCATTTCACGCTCATCTGCTCTCACCCCATCCTCCCGTCACTCTATAAGGGATAGGGTTCCTCTTGAACTCACCTACCACTCCACCAGCCTCCATATCCAGCACTTAATTCTCTGCAACTTCCATCTCCAGCGGGATCCCACTACCAAGAACATCTTTCCCTCTCCCCTCCCCCACTTTCTGCTTTCCACAGGGATCGCTCCCTACATGACACCCTTGTCCATGTGTCCTCCCCCACTGATCTCCCTCCTGAAACTTATCCTTACAAGTGGAACAAGTGCTACACCTGCCCCTACACCTTCTCCCTCATTACCATTCAGGGCCCCAAACGGTCCTTCCAGGTGAGGTGACACTTCACCTGTGAGTCTCTTGGGGTCATATACTGTATCCAATGCTCCTCCCTATATATCGGGGAGACCCAACGCAGATTGGGAGACCACTTCACCGAGCACCACAGGACAAGCAGGATCTCCCAGTGGCCATTTTAATAGCACTTCCCATTCTGATATGTCAATCAATGGCCTCCTCTACTGTCGCAATGAGGCCACACTCAGGATGGAGGAACAACACCTCATACTCCATCTGGGCAGACTCCAATCTGATGGCATGAAAATCGATTGCTCAAACATCTGGTAATTCCACCCCCCCCCCCCCACCACCATTCTTGCCTGCCCATCATCTCCCTTTGGTGTTCCTCCCTCCTTTTCTTTCTTCCACGGCCTTCTGTCCTCTCCTCCTCCAGCCTTGAATCTCTTTCACCAATCAACTTCCTAGCTCTTTACTTCATCCCTCCCCCTCCCAGTTTCACCTATCACCTTTGTTTCTCACTTCCCCCACAATCTTTTCAATTTTTCCTCCAGTCCTGCCGAACAGTCTCAGCCCAAAACGTCGACTGTACTCTTTCCCATATGTTGCCTGGCCTGCTGAGTTCTTCCAGCATTTTGTGTGTATTGCTTGGATTTCCAGCATCTGCAAGTTTTCTCTTATTTGTTCTTAAGTGTGAGGTGATGCATTTTGGAAAGACAGTGGTAGGATATGTATAGTAAACGGTAGGGTGCCAAGGAATGTGGATGAACAGCTACTCGCCTGAAAGTGGCACCACAGGTCTACAGGGCAGTGAAACCAGCATATGGCATGCTTACTTCATAGATCAGTGCATATAATACAAAAGCTGAGACATTTTGCAATTTTAGTAAATACAGGCTAGGCTGCACTTCAAGTATTGTGTATAGTTCCAGTCACTACACTGGAAGAAGAATATAGCTGTGCTGGAGAGGCTACAGAGGAGATTTATCAGTATGTTTCTAGGATTGGAGAACTGCAATTATGGGGATGGATTGGATAGATTGAGCTCATTTTGCAAGGAAGCCAAGGGGTTAGAGGCACTGATAGTGTTGATAGTCAGAATCTTTTTCCCCAGGTAGGGGTATCAAATACAGGAGGGCAAAAGTTTAAAGTGAAAGAAAGGAGATTCAAAGTTGATTGATTTATTTTTATTCTATTTATTTTTTTATATACACACACGATACATGCTTCAAACCTTTCTATTTCTGTTCTATGCGAATCTTATGATTCTAGTGTTTGAAGCATCAGCAGAGTTTACTAGAAGAATTGTTAAAGTCAGTACTAATTAAATAAAATAACTTTCTTCACACTGATTACAGAGATCAACCAGTATATTTTTTCTACACAGTTTGGAATTACTCCAAAAGTTCAGAACTGTGGAGAACATAACAGACAAAGTAGTAGTTCATATCATTTATAAAGTTAACCAATGAAATGATGCAATAATGACAATTAGACTACACAGTTTTTCTCCAAGCTTACACAGCAAAAAAAAATCTGCCACGGGGAACACTTTATAGGAGGGGCATGGTGAAAATGCAAAAAAGCTACATCTTTTCCTAGTGAGATAAGTTACAAAAAAAAATCTGAAATGTCTCTTGATCGTGAAACCAAAATAACTATGTACCAAAACTTAATTTCTCTACTTTAAGAAACTTGCCCACTTTCTCAGTAACTCTAGAACAATCCACTCTGCACAGCTCTATTGAAGATTTGTACTGTAACTCTGCATTTTTATAAGCATTTTGAATAATCTTTGGGTGTTTTCCAAATTTCGCATTATAGCTGGGCACTTCAGTTCCTGTTTGGCCTGCTTCTAATTCTTGTACTTAAGACTATTGACATTTTGCCAACAAGGATATTGCATCCCCCTCCACTGAAGGAAAGCATTGTATGGACTCATCATATTGGCTACAAATGTTTGATTATTCAATACCTTGTGCTTTAGAGCCTGGATTTTTCCCTTGATCCATGAACTACAAAGAAATCCAAAAACAATGAAACTGTAAACTAAAAAAAAACACTCCACATTTTCTATGGTACGAAAGATAAATTTGTGCAAAAACATACTGATCTAAATTAAAGATAAAATTAGAAATGCTCAATAAATGCACAAGAACAAAAAACTGAATTAAAAAACATTGACATTAACTTTTAACATCCAACAATTGGATCCTTCTGAATGATGCAATTGTTAAATGCTATGATTGACCAGGATTATAGATTATTATTTCTGGTCTATGTTTAAACCCTACTTTCATTCAAATAGTCTTTGCCATGAGGACTATAAATGACAAGAACAATTGGCCCAATTAGTTACAAAGTGATGTCTGCTGCCTATTATGTGATCGTAGCATTCTGTTGAAATCTATTTCAAAAGAAAACCTTAGTTATCAAGTATTTTCTTGAGAAAATTTTTTTTTCTAGTTTAAATTCAAATGGCAAAGCATTCTAAAACCTAGTACAGTAGTTTGAAATAGGAAGAGAGAAATTAAAATTGGTGAGGAGGAAGAGAACAACTTGTATTTCAAACCACAGTATAGCCATCGTATTTCAAAGTACAAAAACAGACTTATGGAAAGTCAATGATATTTTTTACTCTGCTGATTAATTTGTTATGAATAAAAATAGTAAAAGCATGTCCAAAAAATTATTGGTAATGATATACTGGAATACAGAATAGAGATGAAATTGCTGTTGACGTCTAGAAAGAATTGCTCTAATGCATACTGTCAATAGTTACCTCCTTTAGCTCTGCATATCCAGATAAATGATTTATGAACCGCAATCTAATAATATCATTAGCCCAAACACAAAGTTGCTCTGATGTACAGAATTATTTTGATGCATATCATCAATAGTTACCACCTTTCTCAAACACGGCAAACTAAAGTGACCTTCTGACAGGAACCTTTATTCTGTTATCAACATTTTAGAGACAAAGTTAAGTTAACACAAGTATACGTCAACAATAAGTACCTACCCAGCAACCAGAACAACAATTGCTCTACCTATTCTGAAATGTTGTGTAAACACCAGAACCAGAATTGGCCAATTAACTTTTCAAAATGGTTTTGCTATTCATTTAGATCCTGGTTGACCTTCATCTTAATTAAAATCTCAAAATTTCAGTCTTGCAAATTTCTGACGAATCACTCAGTTTTTTTTTGAAGTGCAGGTTCTTTATTTCCACAGCCCTTTTTTGAAAATGTGTTTTGTGCATTCCCTCTGAAATCAATGGTGTTTAGCTTTAAGATTCTTCTACAGGAGGGCAAATCTCTTGTAGATGTGCGATATTTAGCATCACATTTCATGGATTAAAAAAATCAAATTTATGTTACGTGTCCTTATAATCTAACCTTCAAAGCCATGTCATTCTGATGCAACTGAAATGTACAAATTCTATTACCAATATATTCCTCCTGAAATGCAGTATCCAAAACTGAACAGTTTTTCAGATGAAATCTGACCAATGCCAAAGAACGAATTCCTGCCTTTTGTGCACTAGCCAGATAAAAATCCAATATTTGAATAGTTTGACTTCATATATGTGCAGTCTTTAATGATTTGTTTTGTTTCATAATGCAGTCAATAACATGGGAGGAATCTTGTATGATAGTAATCAAGTATACAATCCACTTCTATCAATTCAACAAGGAGATCTAATGTTAATCCACTGGATAAATAAAATGCAGAAGTTGGTACTAACAAGTAGTTCCTTTAATAACTGGGACTTATTTGACTGATCAGCAAATTAACACAAAAGTTCATTCTAACAGCTTTCCAAATCTATTCATTTCTACGCAATTCAAACAAGTGAATCTTTGATAGCAAAGTAACCAGTTTGGATTTCTATCAGCACAGGTGCACCACAAGGCTGTGTGCTTAGCCCCCGTTCCAACAGCTTTACATTTGTTAGTGTGTGGTTAAGCACAACTCCAATACCGTATTCACGTTTGCTGATGACACCACTTTGAGGGTCAAATCAAAGGTGGTGATGAATTAGCAGATAGGAGGGAGATTGAAAACCTGCTTGAGTGGTACCATAACAACAGCCTCTTACAAACAAGATCAAGAAGCTGATTATTGATTTCAGGAGAAGGAAACCAGAGATCTATAAATCAGTCCTCATTGGGCGGGGGGTGGGGGGAAGAGGAGGGAGGGAAGAGAGAAAATCAGAGGGTCAGCAACTTTAAATTCCTTGGCATTATTATTTTGAAGGACCTGTCCAATTACGAAGAAAGCTCAGCGGTGACTTCACTTCCTCAGGAGCTTGCGAAGATTTGGCATGACATCTAAAACTTTGACAATCTTCTACTGATGTGTGGTGGACAGTGGACAGTATACTGACTGGCTGCAACAGAGCCTAGTATGGGAACACCAATGCCATTGAATGGAAAATTCTACAAAAATTAGTGGATACAGCTCAGTCCATCACGGGTAAAGTCCTCCCCACCACTGAGTATGTCTACATGAAGTGGTGTCACAGGAAAGCAGCATCCATCATCAGGGACCCCCACCATCCAGGTCATGCTCTCCTCTACCATCAGGAAGGTGCTACAGGAGCTTCAGGATCCACACCACCAGGTTCAAGAACAGTTATTACTCCTCAACTATCAGGCTCTTGAACTAGAGGGGATAACTACACTCAACATCACTTGCCCATCACCGAACTGTTCCCTTAACCTATGGATTCACTTTCAAAGACTCTTCATCTCATGTT